>NW_027397103.1:3488994-3733734 GCF_003265705.2 Callorhinus ursinus | reverse complement strand
AAAAAAAAAGAGTTTTTTTTTCAGATCCTTGACTTACAATGGGTGATCAGGGAATGTATCCAATAGCCCATCTAAGAATATTTTGAGCAGAGCTGACGCCTTTGTTTTTCAGACTCAAAAGAATGATATGTAGGTAAATGCAAAGCATTTAGGGATATCTTATGTCTATTTGAAAGGGTAACAGCTGTTTCCATCTTCAGAGTCAACCTGTGCCCTCTCTTCCATATTCAGTCCACAATTAGCTTACAAAATGTTCTGAAAGTCCTGCAGTAAAGAAACCTCTTTATCTTTTTTAACCCAGTTTGTCCGACCCTATTTTTCCTCCAGAATCCTTTCTTTGTTTCCTATTTTCTTTCAGAACATACATTAACAATCATAGGAAGAGTATTCCATGAAACACAGTTTGAGTAATTCTCTTTGTAGGAGAGGCATTTTAAGGCTGTGTGTAATTTATTCCCCAAATGGGTAAAAAAACAAAAGCCAAAAAACAAAACAAACCAAAAAAACCCAAACCACCCCATTTCATCATGCATTCCCTCTGCTGGTAGGGAATAGGGCAAGAGTTCTTTCCTATATAAAGTGCAACATAAATAAACCCAGACATACCCAGTAAAGTCTTCTAAAAGATATTGTTCTAAGGATTAGCTACTTGGAATTTCACCACAGGGAGGGCTTTGGAAGGAAATGGCAAATCATGATTTATTGATGTACCCTAAAATTTTCAATGTGTCATAAAGGGAAACTTGACAAGAGGGAACCTCTTAAGAGTCTTGGATGACATTTGCCTGAAATTGGCTTATGGTATTTTCATATCTCCTTTGCAGACCTCGCCCTGGATGACTACATGAGTAATATCTTCCTTTTGAAAGCTTTTCATTCTTTATATCGTTTTCTTAGTCCTTGGCAAGATTGCATAGGGGGCTGTATTCATTTCTAATCCATGGAAAAGAAAGCAGGTCTCTCCCTGAGACTCCAACTTCTGTGAAGCATGCAAGATAATGATAGTGTCAAATGGTTATACAGACTTTAAATAGCTATCAATGTAAATATAAAACTGTAAAGCACATGAATAAAAGCCCTTTGAATGCTCCAGAAGGGAAGGGAAGCTTCAGTGAACTTTTGCAAGTACTCAAAAGATATAACTAGAATAAATGGATTTATTGGGAAGCAGTGTGGCAGGAGTACTGGCTGATCACCAAATTTGTTTCCTTTCTTTTCAGGCACAGATAGACCATATTTCCCAGCCTCCCTTGCACTAAGCGTCACCATGCGACTGAGGTGTAGCTAATGGAACGTAAATAGAAATGATGTGACCTGCCCCCTACGGGGCCCATAAGAACCTCCCACCCACAGTCCTTCTTGTTCTTTTCTCACCTTGGTAACCTTGGAGGCCATTTTGTTTTTGAAGATGGTGAAACCAGGAGATAGAAAGTTCTGGGTTTTTGAGTTACTGTTTGGCAAGAGCTACTCTACTGTTTGGGAAAACTGCTTTGGAATATCACACAAGTGAAAAACATAAACTTCTATTATGTTTAAGCTAAGACAAGTTTCAGATGTGGTTTGCTATTGTGGCTGGAAGTCTGGACAGGGAGTTTGCACTTGGTGGTGGTTGCTTGTAGTGCGTGCCGGGAGAGAACACTGTGTACATGAAAGACCGTGAGCTGTAGAATGAGACACACGTGGGGTAAAGTCTTGCCTCTGCCATTCACCCAGTTGTTTGATCTTGGGCGGCTCAATCTCCATCAACCTTAGTGTTTTTCCTTTAGAAAATGGAAATAATATCTACCCTGCAGGCTTGTTTTGAAAGTTAACGAAAACACATTTAACGTGTCTGGCACAGTGATGGGCACATAGTAGGTGCTCGTTCAATGGAAGCTGTTACTGACTTTTTCAATTACTTTTCTTTAAAAAAAAGATGTTTTTTATTTAAAAAATCTATAAAAAATAAAGATTTATTTATTTTTATTTGAGAGAGAGAGAGCATGAGCAGGGGGAGGGGCAGAGGGAGAGGGAGACAAGCAAACTCCCCACTGAGCAGGGACCCTGACACAGGGCTCAACCCGGGACCCTGAAATCGTGATTTGAGATGAAATCTAGAGTCAGATGCTTAACCAACTGAGCCACCCAGGCACCCCTCCAATCACTTTTTAAAGAACTCTATTCTCCTGGTTGGACTCTTCACTCCTTGTTAGGATAGGAGCAGGAGCTAATGGTGCTGGAGGCACCGAGGATGGTATAGGAGCCAGTTATGCAGGCCACACCCAAGGTGGTGCAGAAACAGGATGGGGGACAGGGGGAAGGCGGAAGGGGTGTGAGGTGCCACCAGCAAGGCTGGAGGTGGATAAAAGCCCAGAGGGCAGAGAAAGAGGACTCCCGGTTCTAAAGCTCACCAGCTTGGACAGATGAGCAGATGCATGGTTTTTTTCCACCAACAAATGAAAATAGACCGTCCATGATGGGCCAGAGAAGACTGGGAACTTCCCCCAAACAAAAGGTGTTTTGGCAGCTGCTTGGGAATATTCCTTAAAGTCCCTGTCCTGAGGTAGACTAACCAGAGACAATTGGCTCCGATTATCATAGCCATTAACCCAGGAAATGAATGAAGGAGAAGCCCCCACATACAGTGAGGTAACCTGGGTCTGTTAGGAGGAAGAGTGGGAGAGAGTCAGCATCCCCCTTCATCAGAGACGGCCTGTGTTTCCTCCAGCAACCTGGGTTTATTAAGAGGCCTGTTTAGATAGTTGTCATCCAATATATCAGAAGGGGGTTTCTACCTGGTTAGTGGCCAAACACATTTTGCAAGAGGCACTTAGGTCAGGGTCTTGATTTAGGTCATGAAGGCCTGAGCATAGGGTACCTCCATCCATTTGCCCTGCAGAAGAGATCTAACTGATAGATCATATTGGAGCTTTATGTCCCATTAATGGGCCATTTTTCCTCAACTCTTAAGGAGTACTGAGGCTATTCAGTGTTACAGATCAGGCTTTCCTTAAATCTTGCAATCCAAATTGTTTCTAGTGGGTTAAAAGTTATCCCATGGGAGATTCCTTGGGTACCGAGAGAAGGAGATCCCATGCTCCTAGAAAAGTAGAGAAGAAGGTCCATTACCAAGAAAATCCCCTCCAACTCCCGGGCGGTGTTCCTCACAGGATATGTCAGAAGTTCCTAGTGTCAAAACAACTCAAGGCATCTCTCAAATGAAATCGCCGTGAACACCGCCTTGTCTTGTAGGAGGGATCCTGGCATTCCCCCCACCTCCCCCCACCCCCCACACCCCTTCCCCATTGCATTCTAGACTACAAATGGGTGCCAGTGAATGGACCGAAATACTGTGCCATGCCAAACATGCCATCTTTAACCCATGGAAAACACTAGAAAAGTTTTACAGGGGGAAATTACTCAATGTTGTAATTTAAGTAGTTAGTAGGGGACATTGACAAGGAATAGTAAAGTGAGAAATCCATCATGGTCTAAGTGACATTCCAACACGTGTAGTCTTTTACAGCTGACTTCCCTAGGAAAGGGTCCCCGGTTGGGTTTTAATTCAGTCGGGTACTGGTTTCGGCCAGCTTCACGTAGAGGTCTCACAGCCAGAAGTGGCTAGACCGGAGCTGTGGAGGGATCACATTAGACCAGTGAGGAGGAAACCTTACACAGCAGTCTTAAGATTGGCAGCTGTGCTAGTGACTTAGGTGGCTGTCCCATGTCCAAAACATAAGGACAGAAACAAAGAAAGGGCATCAAGTTTCTGGTCTTTTTTTTTTTAAGACTTTATTTATTTATTTGAGGGAGAGAGAGCATGAGCATGGGGAGAGGGGCAGAGGGTGAGGGAGAAGCAGACTCCTAACTGAGCAGGGAGCTCAATGCAGGGCTTGAGCCCAGGACCCTGAGCTATGACCTGAGCTGAAGGCAGGCGCCCAACCAACTGAGCCATCCAGGCGCTCTAGGGTCTTATTACCATTCTGGCCAGGGTACTAGTTTCCAGCCAAGGGCAGGCTTTTATTCCTCCCTGTAGAGTAGCCATGGACTAGAGGATTGCAGCTGAGCAACTGGCATGAAAGTGTTCCAGTAAGACTGTACTCCTTGGAAAGCCCCAGAAATGAAAGTAATTGAAGAGAACAGGAAGTACTCACCAAGTTGCACCTAGGCTCGGAGTCTAGATGAGAATACTCAGGCCCCACACTGGGTCCCCCCAAAATAGTGACCCCCTTCACATAGCTCCATCTTCAAATAACTAAACAAAAATACCCTCCCACAAAAAAAACAAAAAAACTGAGCGAGGAAAAATTTGCCCCATCTTGTTTTCAGTTCACGATAGTTGTGATTAAATAGTTATTTGGAATAATGATCAATTTGATTTCACTCTCCCTTTCCATGCTCCTTGAAGGCAGGTGTGATGTTTGATTTTTGCCACATGTGTGCCCAGCTTAGCACAAAGCATCACAAAGAATGGTGGTTCAGTAAATACTTGAATACATGAATTGATAAAGATATGAATCCTCTACTTGTAAATCTCTGCAGGACTCCATAAACACTTACCCCACAGCTATGCAGAGAAGAAAAACTGCAAGGTCAGCCATCTCAAAGATGTCTATATCACTGGCTTGCCTGAAATGATACTATCAGAGTCACTCCTGGTGTCTTGAGTAGAAGTGATAAGCTGGTGGTCCCTGCACCAAATCCAGCTCATCAGTGTATTTAAAACTTGGGGAGATCCCACATAAAAAGCCACAGTTTCTGCTTCTGTTGAAAAAAATCAGAAGGTCACACAACTCTGGGCTTGCTTCGGGCAAGAGTTGGTACAAGTTGAGTGACAGTGCCCTCATGTAGGACACATGCCCTCCAGTGCATCTAGCAGGCCCACTCTTGCCCTCATTCATGTTACCAGCCTGGCCCTTCCTTGAGTTTTCCATCTCTTATTATTATTCCTTAGTCCATTTGTTCATTCAACAGATATTTAGATGTTTGTGAAAATGGGGATCCTAAAAAATATTATGCATGTTTCCTGATCTCAAGGAGAGTATGGGTTAGATATTAAGGGGCATAAACATAGAGTCAGTCCTTAAAAAATACAAATTAGTTGATAACCTCGTATAATTGTAGGGGGTTAGTGTTCCCCCCAGGGTTTTATCTACTCAGAGCCTCATAATGTTATTTAGAAATAGGGTCTCTATAGATATAATTAGTAATTTTTCCATTTTTTATTTCTGAGGTTCACCATATCTTTGTGAAGTGGGTAGGATTCATCCTACGTACTCCAAAACAAGGAGACTGACATTCTAAGGGGTTAATCAACTTGTCCAAAGTCAATCTTTTTTTTTTCCAAAGTCCATCTCTTCCCTTCAAATCTGTTACTCTTGCTACCATATGTCACTGACTAAATCTGTCTTGTTCACTGCTGTATATTTAATCATAGTGCCTGGCACAGAGTAGGTGCTCAATTAATACTTTGTGAACAGAATGAAACAAAGGACCTCAAAGTAAGATGTTGTGCAATGAGGCAGAAGATGGGGTAAGTCCTCCCTAATGGAGGGAGTCTGGGATGGCCCCCAGCACAATGCCCAAGGCGTAGTAGATGCTCAATAAATACGTGTTAAACACTGAATGAATGAATATGATTTTGCAGAGCACTGGGTGTTTCATGTGGGGAGTTTTTGAAAGGAAACTGCCAGACATATAGTCTGCTTTCCAGTTCAACTGGACCATACCTTGCCTTTTCTACTGTACCACTCCCCAGATCAGACAACTTGGTCAAATCAGGTTGTGCTGACTTCATTCCTGCCTGGCTTTCTGCCCATTCCCTGACACCTGTGCCGTGTTAAAAATAGATACTGGTTTGTAAATGTTAGACAGCTGGCTCTGCATGAGGCTGGCAGCTGGGGGGCTAACAGGGCTGAGGTCTGTAGCGTTTGGGTTGCGCCTTGGGACTTGAATCCCCATGGAGGCACCTCTGCGGGCTTCTGATTGTGAAGTACAGAGTCCTGCAGTGCTCCATTAGCTGCAATTTCCCAGGAAACATGAAAGTGTTGGAGGGATGGGTGTCAACCTCATTTCATTATTTAGTTTTGCTCTAAAATGGGCCTTTCTCAGGTAATGACGTACATCAGGAGGCCTTCTCACACTGCTGCTTGGGTGACACTTTGTATTTTGCTGAACAGGTACTCCCTCAGTGCCAAAAGTCCCTCTGCCTGATTAATAACATCTCCTTCAGTCTGACTCTGTGTGCCTTTCATGTCTCCCTGGGTCCCCTGTGGAGCTGCCTGGCTGGATTCTCACCACGATGACAGCTGATACAGAGTGACTTCATTTCATATTTCAAGGTCACTCCCTCTTTGGTACCCCCCCACCCCACACACACACATACATACACCACTAAGACTGGTTTATTTGAAGCAGGCTCAAGATATAGCCTGCTGGCTGAAAAACTCAAAAGACCCCTCCAGAAATAGCCTACACACCAGCTTCTAATGATACCCAAACCTCCCAAGAGAACTGACATCGGCCCCAAGAGTATGGACCTACAGAAAGTGTGAGAGGGGTGGGACTGGAGTCCCAAAGAGAGAGACAATTAAGAGCACGGAGACACATATGCTTGGGTTTGCTTGTCCTAAATGCATCACCTTGGTCTCTGAGCCTCAAGTTCCTTGTCTGCCAAATGGGGATAATAGTACCAAGTCATAAAGTTGCATTGGAAAGTAAATGAGATGAACTGGGTGTAGTGCTTTGCATATAGTAACTACTCAATAAATATTAGCTCTATCATTATTACTCATAAAAGTAATGATGAAACCATTTCCCCAAGCAGTAGACCAGGGGAGGCATTGCAAGTGGGGATGATACTGTGGATGTTACACTTGGCTCACAGTCTTGGAGGAAGAGTTATGCCCAGCAACCAGGTCAGTGGGCTATACAAAGAGTTAGAGACTTGGGGTGTATGAGTCAGGGTTCAAATCAGGAGAACAGAAACCTGAGGTTTTAATACCAAAGGAATTTAATGCAGGGAATGGATTGTACAGATGAGCAAAGAGCAGGGAAGTCTAAGGAAGTGAAATGGTGAGGCAACTCAGAGAGTGGCAATAGCAGGAAGCTGCTTCTGTCCCAGGTCCGAGGGACACGGATAGGATGGAGTGACCAGGAGCTGGGGTCACCCTTTGGAAGCTAGAACCACAGAGAGCCTTCTAGCAGAGCTGGACTTACAGAAGTGACATGGCTGCTACTAGAGATGTTGCCTGAGGCTGAGAGGAAGGGAGGGAAAGACAGACTTCTCTCTTACTGTCACCCACCACTCTCTTACCTGGGTCTTTCACTGGCCAGCCCCAGAAGCCAGCCAGCAACAGGTTCTGTAATCCACAGAGATCTCAGCCACCTGTGCTAGAGAGGTGAGCAAAAGGCAGGGGATAGGGCTGGGACAAATAGGTCCAGGTTTGAAGAGGTTGAAGTATGGTTGCCAGATCAAATTCGGGATTCCCAGTTAAATTTGAATTTCAGATAAACAGTGATTTTATTTTTTTTAGAAGAAGTATGCCAAAATGAAATGGTTATTGTTCATTTTGACATAGTAAAAATTTTCATTGCTTATCTGAATTTCATATGTAACTGGATATCTTGTGTTTCATTTATTGCATGTGGTTACCCTAGGTTAAAGGCAATTTTGGACTTGCTGGAGGGTCTCTGTTCTCAGACCAGATTAGGTAGGCGACAGGTTAGGAAGAGGAGGGAGAGAAAAATGTAGGAATACCAAGCAGCCAATGGATTAATGCTTGTCTTAAAGGGATCCATTCAGTTATTCATTCAGTTGTCTATCTATCCATCCTTCCTACATCCATCCTTCTACCCATTCATTCATTCCCTACTTACCGAACACCCTCTCTGTGCCTGGCATTATGTTGGGCATTGGGAATATATTAGCAAAGAGACCGATAGTTTCTTCTCTTGGGCAGCTGATGTGCCAGATGAGAATTCAGATTTTTAAATCATAAAGTGCACGAAAAAGCATCTGTTAACAGTTTTAACCAAGTCTATGAAAGGTTGTACAGAAAGCCTGGACAATCAAGGAAGGCTTTCTTGAGGAGGTGTCTTTCAAACTGAGACATGGGGGATTAGTAGGTATTATTACTTAAGTGAAGGCAGAACTGAGGGTAAGTGTGCCTAAAAGACAGAATAGCATAGACAAAGTTGGGAATGAGTTTGGTGTGTTTGGGGGCTAAGAGAAGGTCCATGTGGGTCCAATGTGGGGAACAAAGCAAAAGTGGTACAGATGAGGCTGGAGAGGTTGAGAAGATGCGGGCTGCTGAGTACGGTCAGACAGGTTGTACAGGGCACAGCTCCACAGCACAATAGATCAGAGTCAGGTGCCCTAATGTCATTCAGGATAGCCCTATATGGTATTTCCCAGCCAGAAAGTGCAGGAACTTAGGAGCCGTGGTAAGGAGTTTGGCCATTATTTGTTAGAGCCATGGGGTGGTATGACTAGATTTACATTTAAGAAGGATCCTTTCTTTGCTAGGTGGAAAGTGGATGATAGTGGGCTTAGAAGAGACTGGGTAGACCTTACAAATGTATCTCTACATTTGTAGTCATCAAAGTGAGCAGTCATGGTGGTTTGAACTCAAATATTTGTGAAGAGAAGGGGGCTAGGCAGATCCGAGAGATTTTTAAGTGAGTGGTGGGATGCCACTTAGACACAGATTGGATGTGGGGGTCATGAGCAAGGGAGGTATCTCTTAAGTTTCTGGCTTGGGAAGTTGAGTGGATACATGGTGGTGGTGTTCTGTGTGATGGCGAACCCAGCTGCTATGAAATCATTAGAGAAATAAAACATAGCATCAAAGAATTTCTTTAGTGAAAATTAAATAAATTCAGCCAAATCTACCTTATACTTCATTTTATATTTAAACTAGAATAAGCTTTTCAATTTTTCTGGGCCAAAATATTTTCTTCAAAATATTTTCTTGATATTCTGAATTGTTCCTCCCTGGTTGTGTGCTTTTTTTCCCTATCTTAGGGAAAGTATAGCCCTACCATGTGACCATTTTTTACTGTATGCAAAAGCAAAATAAATATATTAAAATATTATTGCATTTCATTGTTTCTAAAATAAATATTAAATAACATTGTGTCATCTCAGAAATTAGGGTGCATCTGGGAATCAGTGGCATTTTACTATCACTGCCAGCCAGACAACGATTTTTTTGTGTGTGGTTGTCATTGTCTGGAGTATTTGCACACTTGGTTCTTATTCCTCGTGGCCTGAATGGATCACTTGGCTCCAGAATGCTTTAGTCACCCAACCATTAAGAACCATTGAAAGAAGGACTATAAATTCTGGTTGTTGTCTAAAAACCTTCTACTGCTACTTCTGGTAAGAAACTTCCAGCATCCAACTTTGCAGGCCAGGGTCTGCAGCTTGGAGGAAAACTCTGGACACAATAATGGGACACCCTGAAGAAAAACTGTATCACCAGTGCAATGGTATGATGAATGTCATTGTGTGAAAAAAGAAATGGACATCTTTGTGAGTCAAAAGTGATTAAGAAGAACTGGATTCTTTTTTTTTTTTAAGATCTATTTATTTGAGAGAGAGCAAGCGAGCACAGAGGGAGGGGTAGGGGGAGAGGGAGAGAATCCTCAAGCAGACTCCCCACTGAGTGTGGAGCCTGACACGGTGCTGGATGCGGGGCACGATCCCAGGAGCCCGAGATCATCACCTGAGCCAAAACCAAGAGTTGGACACTTAACCGACTGAGCCACCCAGGCGCGCCCCCAGAAGAATTGGATTCTGAACACATAGGAGTTTTAGGAACGCCCTGCCAATTTCTTTTGCTGCTTATATTTTCCCTTTTTTTATGAGTGCATAAGAATAATATGTGATAAAAGTCTGAATAAATAAATCTAAAATAGCTCTTTAAGTAGGTATGAAATAAAAATTGTAAGTGATAAGAAAGCTTTGTGCCCTAGCTTAACTGGTAACATTTCTTCTTAGGGCTACATAAAATAGTGGTGATTGAAGGATGAGTCTCACAAATATAATGTTGAGTGATAGAAGTCTTAAACAAAATATATAATGTACAATACTACTTACATAAAGTTCAAAAAACCCAGCAAAACTGAGATAGAGGGTTAGAAGTCAAGACAGTTGTTACCTTTGAGAGGATGGAGGGAACATAACAATGGGGCTGGGAGGGGGGGTTGGGGAGGCTTCTGAAGGGCTGGCATCATTCTATTTCTTGACCCAGCTGGCAGTCACACAGGTGTTTGCTTTGTGAGTACTCATTGAGCTATACCTTTACGTCCATACACTTTTCTCTTTGTATGCTATGCTTCAATCAAATTTTTAAATATGATATCTTGTAATTGCTAACACCTTGGATTTGATGAAATGCAGAAATGTTGGTGTGTGTTTGTAGTATTTTCTCTTTTTCCTAGTATGTGTGCTTTTTTTATTAGAGGCATCTATCTCACCTTGACAAGAATTAGGGTGGATATAGCAGGAACATAATAACACATTTTTCTTTTTTTTTTGTGTGTGGTTTACAAAATAGGCTTTTGATAGTCCAAAGGGAAGAGAGGAGCAGGGCACAGAGTTTGTTCCATCACTGCACACGTGACATAGAATGAAGAATGAGTTGCAAAAAATGCATACTGTCCACCAGAGATGAGAGTCATGATGCTGGAGGGAAGTGGACATGGCAGTGGGCATGGAGGAGGCACTGAGGAGAGAATTACACCTGGCAGAAACGATGTGTAACAGAGTTGAATTCACATGAAGATACAGCCAAGCACTCTCTGCGACCAGTGCCAGAACTGGTATATAAAAGCCTGGAAGGAGTTATGATGTTTATTCCTAGGTACTTATATCACATGCATTTAAAAAATTATGCTTCCCTGTATTTTTGAAATCTTCCACAATTCACCTAGATGATGCTTGTATTAAGAAAAAAGTTATTTTTAATTAAACAAGCATCCCCGCCCCCCCCAACCATGTCCACCATGTGTACGGTCCTGGCGCCTAGTGGTGCCTGTGGTTGCTCTTACCATCCAGAGAATGTATTTATAGCATCTTAAATCCTCTACCCTGCATCCAGTATTCTCAACACTGAAGGCAGGGCAGGCACCCGAAGCTTCCAGTTGAGAGAGCTATATGGAGACCCATCATTCTGAATGGTCCAAGCTTTCAGTTGCCTACACTCCCACTTGGTGCCTTTTGTCTTCTGTAGCCTAAGTACAGAACTTTGGACAGATGCAATCTGTTAGGGGCAAACGTGAATTTGGTGTAAAATGCTCCTTTTTCGCCAGTGGCAGCAGCTTTTCTTTCAACTGCTACCCAGTAGAGCATATCACCATATGGCACCCACCTCCATCCCTCTGTGAGTGCCCTGAGGACACTTAGATGTATAGAAAAATAAAACATAGTTCATGCCCTCAGGGAGCTTAGTCTCCTAAAGGAAGCAGATTATATACATCTAGTCAAAACACAGTGTGATGATTATTATGACAGAGGAGTGGAGGGAACATATTTTTCTCCCTCCACTCCCATCTTCCTGTGGCATATACCAAGGAGATAGATGTCTTTGAGCATAATAATGACTAGAGCATGAGATAGTGGAGGATGTTAATCCTGGCAGTGTGATAGATCTGATTACTCTTTGATAATCCACTGTGAGGGAGGCCAGGCTGAGTACACCCAAAGGATCTGGGCCCCTTCCTCATGCCACAATCTCCAATCCAACAGTGGAACAAAAGGAGGACCCGAATGGCTGAAAAATTGCACTGGAAACTAAGGATAAGAAGACTGAGCAATGGCTTGAATAAGCTAAGGCTCCAGGAAGGAGGGGAAGTAGAGAATGAGTGTCCAAGTGGAGGAGGCTTCCAAATTAGTAATTCCTCATGGGGTATCATTCCTTTGTGGGGGGGAATCCTTGGACCTACTGGAGTAGCTTGTAGGCATTGGCAGAGTGTTAGAATTAGGAAACAATTTCAAAATCTTGATCCTCTTCGGAGTCTATAGGGATTGGAATATACCACCCAAATCCCAATAAGGGACTGTTATAGTCTTTTGGATTTGGCGTGGGGGATTGACAGGCTATGCATACTTGTTTATGGGCTTTATAACTACACCCTTCTGGATAAAGAACAAAGTTGTAGTGCGATAGTAAATATTTTTCTCTAGCTGTATTTCAACATATAGATCAAGTATTTACCATGTTCAGGGTGCTGTCCTAGGTGCTGGCAGTGAAGCTGGGAACAAAATAAATCTCTGCCCTCTTGGAGCTTTATGCTCTGGGGGAGACACAATCTTATGGCAGCACAAAGGAGAAAGTGATTATCAGTGCCTGAGAGAGGAGGGGACGGCAAGGCTTTCCACCTGGTAAACACTTGAGCTAGATCTTAGAGGATGAGGAAGGCATTGCCATGGGAGAAGGTGGCAGAAGACAGAGTGAGGGCAAAGGCTTAGGGACGTGTTGTCAGGTGTGTCTCGAGACTGTGGGTGGTTGAGTATGAGCAGACCTGAAGAGACTGATAATTGGTCACACATGGGCTGAATTGGGACGCCAGTCATGTTTGGTTGGGTGAGCACAGATTTTTCAAAATCTGTATTTAAATGTCTTTAGAGGGGCTTGACTCCCTCTTCACTCAGTCCCTACCTCTTCCTTCTTTTCCTCATACCTGGCCCTCTGACCCATGTCTCTCACATACATTAAATACACAGGAATTTGGGTTTGCCAGTCATTGGCTAAAATAATTTTTTAAATTAAAATAAAAAAATATAACCTAAATATAGCAAAAAGCAAAAATCATAAACACATGCGATGCAATGAATGTTTGCGATCTGAACGTATCCATGTAACCAGAACCCAGATCAAGAGATGGATCATTGCAAATACTCAATATCCACCATCACCCCTTTTGGTCACTGCCATCCCCAAGGGTATCTACTCCCTGTCTTCTAACCGAATAGATTATTTTGCTTGTTTTTGAACTTTATACACTAGTATCCTTCTGTCTGGTTTATTTCACTCATCATTTGTCATATTCATCCACATTGCTGCCTATAGTTTCTTCATTCTCATTACCACACTCCACTGTCTGATCACACCCCAACGTATTTATCCATTCTATCCATTCTAGCATCGATGGGCATCTCAGTAGTTTCCAGTTTGGGGCCATTGTGAATAGTGATGCGATGAACCTTTCTATACATGTCTTTTAGTGAATATATGTGTGTGTATTTCTACTGAACATATACCTAGGAATGGGATTTTTAGGTTGTCGTGTATGTATATATTCAGTGTTAGTAGACACCACCAAATAGTTTTTCAAAATACTTGTACAAATTTTCATTTCCACCATCAATGGATGAGAGCTTCGGCTCCTCCACATTTTTGCCTTGGCTAGAGGCTCATTTGCATTGTGGAGAAGGAAGAGACACAAAACTGGAGAAATTGGCAGCAATAAGATGTTGCAAGATTTTAAAAGAAAGCATTAGAGCATTTCATTATTTATTCATTCACTCTTTCAACAAATATTTGATGAAGATTTGCTACATATCTGATGCTATACTAGACTCGGGATACATCTATAAAGGGAGGGACAGAATTCCTGTCCTTATGGAGTTTATCGTCTATTGGAAAAAGAAGCATCCATTGTCAGAAGAATTGTAGTACTAATTCCAAGCCCTTATTTTTCGATTTCCATTCTATTTCTGGCCTGTGGGTGGATTTCCTTTAGGCCCTGTACAATCTCTTTCAGGCCATGTCTGCTGAGCCCCAGTTAACTCGATTAGCTTCCCTGGGTATTATTGATTGCTTGGACATCTAGATGCATTCAGATTCCAAAACTCCAATGTCACTTCTGGAGGTCAATTAGCATGGGGACTGGATCTTTGCAGCTTGGAAATGATTCTGGCTTTCTGATTCATCATCTGCTTTTTTCTTGCTGCGGGTGGTTGTAAAAGATGAGGTCTGCACCTCAGCCACTGCAGAGTCCTCATTAAATCTGTACTTCTCCTCCTTGATTAACCAAACCATTCTCTTCTGTAGGAACTTCTATTCCTTCACACACTTCACTTCCATAATTGGAAGTTGCAGAAGCCTCTCCTTACTTGAATCATTTTGTCCTTCCTCTTCCAAGGCCAAATGTCAGTTTTCTTACCCAGGCATGAAAAGTAATGATCCCATTGGCAGAAGGGTAGATCAGACAGCAGAGACTTCCCTGGTGCAGAGGTTGTCTATATTGCTTTAAAATGATTATTGGGGGGGGGGGGGCACCTTGGTGGCTCAGTTGGCTAAATGTCCAGCTCTTAATTTCAGCTCAGGTCATAATCTCAGGGTTGTGAGATTGAGCCCCATGTCGTGTTCCATGCTGAGCGTAGAGCCTCCTTAAGATTCTCTCTCTCTCTCTCCCCCTTCCTCTGCCCCTCCCCTGCTCATGCTGTCTCTCAAAACAAACAAACAAACAAACAAACAAAAAAGTGATTATTGGAACCAGACCAAATTGGGAAGGATATAGGGCATCATGCATTGTGGGTTTGGGGCAAATTTGGCTCCACATTTATTCCACCACAATTTATTGAGTAACTACCTTGTGCCAAGCATTTGTGCTGGGCACTGACAACATACTGGTGAGCCAGTCATGGTCTCTGCCCTTGCAAAGTTCTGTCTAGTGAGGGAGACAGATATGTCAACCAAAAAATACAATGCAGTATATAAATACTACCCATGGAGAAGTTCAGCATGCTGGGATTGTAAGGAGGGGATTATAAGGAGGGATTTTAAGGAGGGGGGCATCTACCCACTCTGTGGTAGAAGGAAGCCTTCCTGGAAGAAGCACCACTAAACTGAGACCTGATGGAGCTATAGAAGTGGGGAAAAGTGAAGAATATTACAAGCAAGGGAAACATCACATGCAAAGGCCTGAAAGGAAGAGAACATGATGAATTTTTTAAATTATTATGTTATGTTAATCACCATACATTACATTATTAGTTTTTGATGTAGTGTTCCATGATTCATTGTTTGTGCATAACAGCCATTGCTCCATGCAGAATGTGCCCTCTTAAGAACATGATGAATTTGAGGGACATAAATGAGTGCAATCTAACTGGGTAGGTCGTAGAAGGTAAAGTGAGGCAAGGTCATGCTTTAGAGGTGGGCCTTTTAAGCCAGAGTGAGAAATTTGGACTTTTTCTTATAACAGAGGGAAGCAGGATGGGCTTTCAAGCAGAGGGAGTGACATGTTTAATTTCGTACTTTAGGGAGATCACTCTAATTGCAGTTTGGCGAAAGGATGGTTCTGTGATAATTGGGCAGTTGAGAAGATGGGTCAGAGCTGTCTTGTATGGCAGAAAAACCCTTTTAGGATTGTTCTTGGTTAACAATTTGATGCTTTAGCAGATACTCTTGGTGCCTACCCATATGCCAGTGACACCGTTTTATGCATTCTCAGCCCAAGGCTCCCAAAGGGCTGCCCAGTGACTCTGCCTAATGGCGTTCTCTGGTAACTGGAGCCCCATGAGCTTCTGTCCAGGCTCCATGGGATTAGGTCTCAACCAGTGACTCATGTGACTTGGTAGAGAAATACCCCAGCTCCGTTGCTGTCCTGGGTGGGATAATCTGATTGCCCACAGTGGTAACCTCTTCAATAACATACTGTTTATTGACTTATTTCCTTTCATTGTCTCACTCCACCCTCCTACTGTATTGGACGCTGTGATGCAACATGCAGATGTCCCTTCATTGAAGGACTTGTTGCCCCAGCTGCCAGGAGTGCTGCCGGCAGATGACCTTCAACTGTCAGTCCCTTTAGAGATCAGACAGCTGCAGACAGCTGCCTTGCCCAAGAACACACCTCGTTCTGGGAAAGCCCACACCCAGCAACTGATTTGTGTGCAGTTAAAAAGGCTTAGCCATCCTAGCCAAGTTTTGGGCTACTCATAAGGGTCGTTTGAGCTTCAGAGCTCTCTGTAGGGTTGGCTTAGGTGTTGCTGGGCCTGTATGCTGGCTCACCTCCTCCTGCTTCCCATCCCTGCTTCCTTCCCCTTTCTCTTAATAGGTGTTGATTTCAAGGGCATTTTCTAATAAACATCCTGCATGCTGACTCCATGTCAGAGTCTACTTTTTGGGGAACTCAGCCAGTGACACCTACTTTCCTGGGATCACTTCTCAGACTCCTTGAATCATTGCCTTTCTGCCTTTTTTTCTGGGAGAACCAAACCCAAGACAATGCTAGATCTTGCTAATGAGCAGTAAACAAAGTTGGCTCGGTCTGAGTTCCAAGGTAGAAGGGAAAAGACAAGAAAGCCCAGAGGCTTTGGAAGAAAATGATTCAGGACAGGGGATATTTCTTTGGATATCAACACAAACTCTGTATCAACTATTTTCCCCTAGACCTGGTTGTTGGAATCTCCAACCATTCATACATAAAGAAATCTCTCTGCATCTTCTCTAAAATACACTAAAGTATGTAGAGTTACCCCAGTGGGAAGCTATCATGCTTTATTTTATAGTGTCTACCCTTATAACTTTCATTTAGGAGCTCATCTTTGAATCCACTGTGTGTTTTCTCTGTCCACAGCTTTGTAATATAGCATATCTGGATAGTCACCAACTTCTTGTACCCCAGTGTCGCCTACTCTGGGGCAAGGCTACTGCAGTGACTATTGATGCCCCACCGTGTATCCCCCTCAGTCCATCTGGACTCAGCCTGCAGCTGGGGACAGTTTCTACCGGCGTCTCCCTTTTCTGCCCAAGGGCTTCCTCTGGTACCAGGGAGAAAGGTGTCAGATCTTAATGCCTAAGGCGAAACCCTCAACTACTGCGGCATGAAAATCTTCGAATAATTGGCCCAGCCTCCTCATCCTCCAGAGAGACCATTTACAGGTGTGTTTCACATGATTTCTCATAAGACTTCTTTTTTTTCTTTTAAAGATTTTATTTACTTATTTGAGAGAGAGAGCGAGAGAGCAAGAGTATCAACAGGGAGGAGGGTAGAGGAGAGGGACAAGCAGACTCCCTGCTAAGCGGGGAGCCTGATTCAGAGCTCAATCCCAGGACCTCGAGATCACGACCTAAGCTGAAGTCGGACACTTAACCAACTGAGCCACCAGGGGCCCCTAATCTCTCTTTTTTAGTTGATCAACCCCAAACGTACTTTCCAAATTTAGTGAAAACCTGCCCTGCCTTTTTTTTATAATGTGGTAAGTAAACAGAAAAAGAA
The DNA here is from genome assembly GCF_003265705.2 of Callorhinus ursinus. NCBI lineage: Eukaryota > Metazoa > Chordata > Mammalia > Carnivora > Otariidae > Callorhinus > Callorhinus ursinus. The sequence goes on along the minus strand of NW_027397103.1, from coordinate 3,716,520 downwards.
ACCCTTAATTTTACTTATATAGATTTAAAAAAAAAAAAAAAACTCTGTGAAATTAAGTCCTTCTCTGAGTCAGAAGTCCAGTCTTTGGACTGGACATTTGGGCCTATGAAAACCTCCTTCGGCCCACAGACCCATTTTCCAGTCCAGGGGAAAAGAATCGAGTTTTGGAGTTTATGCCTTGTCTTGCTTATATTGACAAGGAAGCATCTGGCCATGACTGAGTTTGGAAGGAAGTTTGTGCAGAAAATCATCAGCCTTTCTTTTCCTATGCACTCTGAGGGGCTACTTTTTCATTCCACGTCACAAATTGGGAAGGCCCATCTGCCTGTTTGATTAATGAGCCCTCTCTGCAAAAGCAACAGAGATGAATGTCCTCTAGGAACCCAGCAAAGAGAAATGAAGAAATAGAATGGCTAATTTTCAGCCATTATTTTGGAGTCTGAACTCCTTCCCCGCATCAATTTAGCTATTATTTCAAAAACTAATTAATCTTCACTCAGGCAGCTCCAAGGGACCTGTGTTTAGATAATTAACAACCCGTGGATTATGAAAAGTCTCACTTGCAAATTTGGCTACAGCATTTGGGTAGAAGAACACTTTTAGTATTATTCCATTTAAACCCTCTTCCATCCATCCTTCATTTCCTGACAATTAAGAGCAAATAATTAACCATGATGGATTTTGCTTGCCTACTTGCTACTCAAATAATGTTCTCCCTTCCTCTTTGTTCTTAAACTACCTCCATCTGAGCCTTTTTGACCAGCTTTGTAGATAATTGCGTTGAACCAGGTAACAGCAGGCTTCATTCTCAATTAACACGCATCAAGAACATTTGGATTTTGCCTTGGATGGGGTGTGGGAGGAAATGCCCAGGGCTCCATCAGAGAAGCTGCTTGTAATTTCTCCTTGGCCCTCAAAAGACTACAGCATTCAGGTGTAACTCTATTTGTAAAATGTTTTCTCTGCCAAGTGAGGAGGAATTGAGGCTAAGACATTAGGGATGATTTTGGGACTGAAAAGGTTGAGACACCCGAGAACAGTTACCAAAAGAAATGTTAGTTTCTATGAAATTTCAAAAACACCCCCTCCCAGAAATGTTGTTCATTCAATAAACTGGGTGCCTACCGTGTGCCAGGCACTATGGAAATTTCTGGAAACAACAGTGGCAAGGAAATCAAATGCTGTTCCTGCCCTCATGAAATGTATAGTCTAGGGAAGAGGTCAGACATTAATTAAGTGATCCCACAAATTTAAATAAAATTACATCCGGAGAAACAGAATAATTTGGAAGCATTTAATAGGAGGATGTGCCTTATAGTGGAAATAGTGATAATAGGTTGGAAAGGCTTCCCTGAGCAAGGAGTATTTGAGCTAAGATATGAAGCACGAGTAGATATGAACTCTTGCAGGAAGAGCATTGTTTCCAGAGAGAACAGCATGTACAAAACCTCCAAAGTTTTGAAAGTGCTTGATGGACAGAAATCTGAAGAAAAGAAAATCAAATGGATTGGGAATATATTTTATTTTTTATAAATAAGATATGTTTTATTTTCAAAGCTTATATAGACTTTTCCTCATTTAAAAATTAATATTCAAAAAATTAAAAGCTAGTAAAGCTAGGGGTGGGGGGCAGAGAGGAACGCAATCACGCAAAATTCAACTGCCTAAACCCCTCTCTGGAACTGCAGAATCATAGACCTCTAGACGTCAGCTGGGCCCAGAAACTGAAGATCAGAGAGGGTATGTAACTTGTTTTTTTTTTTTTTTAAGATTTTATTTATTTATTTGAGAGAGTAAGAGAGCAAGAACATAAGTAGAGGGAGAGGGAGAAGCAGACTCCCTGCTGAGCAGGGAGCCCGACATGGGGCTCAATCCTGGGACTCCGAGATCACGACCCGAGCGGAAGGCAGACACTTAACCGACTGAGTCACCAGGCACCCTGGTAAGTGACTTATTAAAGGCACACAGCTAATTAGGGGCAGGTGTCCTACCAGGAGTGTACATGTCATTGGGGGTATGCATGAAGGTTTTAGGAGTTACAGCTACAAATATTTTTTATTTGAATAGTCAACATTTAATTAAATGTATCAGGAAAAATATAACTGGTTCATCAAACTTTTGATCTCCTGGATGGTATTATTTAGAATGAAGTTGGGGAAAAGTGAGTTGGTTTAAACAAAAGCTTAATAATATTACAGTTGATACACAAATATGCAGAACCCATGGGCATTAAACAAGTGGATGACAGATGGGAATTCATGCACCACACCATGCTGCTCAGAATACTTTAGGGTAAATTAATTAAGGACAAAAGATATTCCAGCTAGCTTCAGAAAGTCCCTTTCAGGACTTCTGATTCCAAAGCACTTAGGGCTCTTTCCACCTTGTTCCATTCTTTGGTTTCCTCTCCATGAAAATATCCCCTTGGTTCATCTCTCTTCAAACTATGGGGGAAGAAAGTAAAAGGTCACTGACTTCATGTAATCCTAAAAATAATAGCCATGAATATAATGTCGCTTATGGCAAGTGAGAGATTTGTGAAGGGGGCTATCAGCACCTTTCTGAGACTGGGCAGTCGATGAATGTGAACTTTGGAGGCAGATTAAGGCACTGTGGCAAGTAAACCTTTTAGCAGGAAAATTATACTGATTAAGAAGCCCATAATTTTCTTGGCTCCCCTTTTCTCCAGGTTTGTTCTTTGGGAAAATTGGCTGCCTCTCCTCATGAGCTCTGGGGTTGAGCTTGGAGGATGGTTTGGAGGGCAGATCCAGGAAGAATACTTGCCCATCCGTGGGCACAAGTTTCTGCTGAAGAGGGTTTCATCTGAGAGCAGATGTGGTCAGGGCTGATTTATCAATTGACACAGTAGGTGCAGTACCTAGGGCCCACAAAAATGTTTTAATTTCTTTTGAAGTCAAGAAGAAAAACATGAGTATCATCCAGCCAGGGTTATATTTGTCTTTATACCAACACAGTCATAAAATATGATTTCAAATCTGTATATTTTTTTGGAGGAAGGGATTCGTAAACATAAAAGTGCCTAAAACCCATAAAAGTCATAATGTGGCCCTGGGTATGGTGGACATCTTTATTTTTGTCTGCTCACCATTTATTCCCCATGTCCTCTGGTCACAGAACCTGCGGGAAACTACTCCTCCTATATTCTCAGTCCTGTGAGATTCAGATGGGTTTTTGTTAGTCTTAGCTCCAGAAGTGGTCATGCGATTCAGGCCCAGTCAGTCAGAAGACCACCTTCCTTGTGATTGGGTCAGGATCAGTCAGTGACCTAAGTGGGGCCAATCAGGGCCAACAAGACTCAGTTAATTGTGGGAAGTGAGGAATGGAATGCAGCCTGGAGATGCTGATCACCATCTTTAACACTCTATTAGGCGAGTTGGGAAAGAAACTATTAATAGAATAGAAGCTCTGATCTAATTCAGAATTTCTCAATTCCTGAGGAATTTGTGTGATAACCAGTGTCAGTGGGGATATTCTAAAGGATCTTATGGTCAAGTATACTTGGGAAATAACAACTTAAATAACATAATTTGAACTTCTTTCCTGCAGGACTCCTTAGATCTTTAATATGTTCACGTGCATTATGAATCTCCAGGGGAGGAGGAAACCGAAGGTCCAGTATTTCTTAAACTTGTATGATGACCAAACTAGGGATTTCAAGGAATTCCTAGCTTTGAAGAAAACTACTCTTTTGAGGAATACAGTTTAAGAAATACTGGTCAAGGGGCACCTGGGTGGCTCAGTTGGTTAAGCATCCCATTCTTGGTTTCAGCTCAGGTCATGATCTCGGGGTCCTGGGATGGAGCCTCCAGTCCAGCTCTGCACTCAGCGGGGAGTCTGCTTCTGTCTCTCCCTCTCTCTCTTCCCCTCCCCCTGGTTGCATGCACACTCTCTCTCTCAAATAAATAAATAAATCTTGAAAAAAAAAGAAATACAGGTCAATTTCATTAACCATGAGAGCCTTAAATGCTATAAAGGAAAAACATTAAAAAATCTAAAACCTTAAAAAATCCTTTATTTATGAGGATGCACCCAGATTCTAACAAGTTCAGTTTTTTTTTTTTTTTTACTAAGAGATGTGGAATCCTATACCAGCTCCATCAATATTAAAAATAATAAAAAGCAACATTATCTAATGCGAATTCTAAGCCCTAGGAAACTGTGCTGAGGGATTTATGTGCACTGTCTCATTTAATCGTCACCACAATAAAGGAGGTAGGTGCTGTGATTAGTCCCATTTTATAGCTGAGAAAACTGAGGCCCAGAGAGATTAAAGTAACTTGAACGTGGTGGAAGTAGAATCTGAAGCCAGGTAATCGGACTCCAGCGTCCTGCTCCCAACCCATTCTAATGCCAAAATAATTTGCATATTACATTGGGCAAGTCTCTTCTCTTCTTGAATCTCAGTTTCTTGATCTGTAAATTGAGTGTATCAGACTTTTATAGTTTTTTTTTAAGATTTTATTTATTTGAAAGAGAGAGAGCGAGAAAGAGAGAGCACCAGGAGGGAGAGGAGTGAAAGGAGAAGGAGAAGCAGACTCCCCGCTGAGCAAGGAGCCCCATGTGGGGCTTGATCCCAGGATCATGACCTGCACCGAAGGCAGACACTTAACCCACTGAGCCACGCAGGCGCCCACCGCATCAGACTTTTAAAGCAATCCGGTTCTATGTAGATTTTCCAGGGTTGCACAATTTGATATCTGTAAGCCCACCTTGAGGAAAGTGGCCATCAATAAAATGGTTTCCTTGCTGCAGGTGATTTAAGACTGGGGGGGAGGGGGGACAGTGGAGGTAGAACTGGGGAACTTCAGACAATTGCTTCGGAACAGGGGCAGCAGCCCTGAATGTAGGTTCCACCCCTGCAAAATGACACGCTGGCGAGGTAAGTAAGAACATCTGAAAATGAGGCCTCTGGAGAGATCTCTATTGATTGCCAGTCTCGATTTAGCTACGATATCAGATACCCGGACAGACGTCAATGGCTGCACTAGAACCCCAGCTTCTTTCCTGGCACGTGGCAGATGGGTGCTTGAACCAGTCTGAGCAGCTCACTGGCTTGCCATCCATCAGCCTGTGGCAGGTGGGCCTGAGTCATCTCACGTTCTTCTGGCTTGGCATTGCTCACATGGGACAGATGTCATAATGCCAGAATTGATGCTTCCTTCCAAGGGAAGAGGCAGGATGGAACAAGCCTGTTAAGCAACCCTTGATGATACTATGTATCTCTAGACCACTTTATGCCTTCCATCTCAGAGGGAGCTAGATTTCCCCAGATTAAGATAATAATCCTAACCATTCACCGAACCCCAGATAGGATCCAGAAACATAAGATGTTGTTGCCATTTTATAGATGGAAAAACAGAAGTAAAAAGCTACCACATTGTGGAACACTTGCTAAATGTCGTTAGTCTGCTAAGCTTATATGTACCTTAAATATATATGTTTCCCTCCTGCACACACACACACGATCCTATGAATTCCCACTGACATATTTTACTATGTGGTATGCTCTTGAATTTGGATTAAAATAATTCAGATAGTGAGAGATACTTCTATTATGAGTCTCATTTTATGTGATGAAACCAAGGCAAAGCTCTTAATGGAAGTATTAGAATTTAACCCAGGTGGTCTCACCATACCTAAGATGACCATGCAATTTACCATCTAAAAAGGCATTTTTATTGAGGTATAATTGACATACAATGTTCTATCAGTTTCATATGTACAACACAGTGATTTGACATTTGCTGTACGTTACAAACTGATCACCATAAGTCTAGTTACTGTCTATCACCATACAAAGTTAATACAGTATTATTACAGTATTCCCCACGTTGTACATGACATCCCTGTGACTTATGTATTTTATAACTGTAAAAGAGCATTCTTTTGAGGGTGAAATGGGTGCTATTAGTAATAAGGCCAGAATAGCAAGTGTGAATCAGGATGGTCCCGTGTAAGCCAGAATGTATGGTCACTCTAGCTGTATGGATCTCAATGAAATAATAAAATTAAATATTTAAAGCATTTACCCCCATACCCGAAACAGTATGTACTCCATATATTTTATTTTTTATTTGACACAGAGAGAGAGAGAGTACAAGCAAGGGGAGTGGCAGGCAGAGGGAAAGGGAGAAGCAGGCTCCCTGCTTAGCAGGGAGCCCCATGTGGGGCTCCATCCCAGGACCCCAGGATCATGACCTGAGCCAAAAGCAGACGCTTAACCGTCTGAGCCACCCAGGCGCCCCCTGTACTCCATATATTTTAGCTGCATTTCTTACCCATCGTGAGGGTCATTGTGAGGAGGATGGCCATATTTCAGGTTAAAGAAATGGCTGTCTTACTCCAGCCAGTGTTCTGTTTTGTGTTTATTTTTCCTGGTTAATAATGCCAAGAAGAGGCAATGTTATGCCTTGGATTGTGGAAGGGGTCCTGGAGAAACTGACCTTGCGTTGACCTGGAAGGTCGCTGGGAGGGTGCTCTCTGAGGTCCTGAAGGGTATTTTGTAACTATCTCATTTGTAACCAGAAGTGCATTTTGAGACACTTGGGTGTGTTTTGTAGTAGATGAATAGATGGTCTGTCTTCAATGAGTATCATGGCCCTGCAATTGAAAAATGAACTGAAATATTAATAGGTCTTACCAACTGCTGGCTGATTACAGAGTTGAAAAGGCACTGGAAGCCTTTGGGACAGAATTGCCATGTGCTAGAAGAAAGATGATAGGAAAGGAAAAGTGCTGTGGGTTGGGGAGGGTGGCTGCCCAAATTGAGCAGAGCTATTATTTGAGGGCAAGGACCACATATTCTGTATGCTGTTAGGTGAATTGTGCCCCTTTAGGATTATCAATAAGCTACTTGTATTTGAGCCTGAGAAATTCACCGAAGACTGGGTTGAATTGGATGATAGTCACAGGTAAAGTAATGACATAGGAATGGTTTAGTTTTAGCACCCTCTTCACATCCTTCATATCATCCCCACAACTTGGATACAAGAACACATCTCCATGTCTTGGAAACTGCTATCTGGACCTGCCTGCTACAGCACCATATTCTGTGGAAGGACCTGTACAGTTAGGAATATATTTAGCCTCAAGTAAAAGTCCTCTGTAGTAACTTATAACAAGGGGTCAGGAAGTCAATGGTTACTGGTGTCGGTCCAGTGAGTGGCTTGGGAATGTCAAGACCAGTGTATCTGTTCTTTCTTCAGCCTTTCTTTTATGTCTGTTATCTTAAGACCATGTGGTAGCTGCTTTTGTTTCAGACATCACATATATGTTCAAGACAGGAAGAAGGTGGGCAGGGGAAAAGGCAAAGGCACAACACCAGCTGCTTCTGTCTCCTCTTAATGGGAAAGCAGATGCTTTCTCAGGACTGCTCCCTCAGTAGATTTTGCTTATCTTTGTTCCCTGTACCTGGGTCACATAACCATCCTTAGCTGCAAGAGAGGCTGGGAAGAGGGAACAAGAGTGCCATGATTAACTTAGACCAATGACAACCCACTCTCTGGAGTTGGCACTTTATTTTTCCAAATGAAATTTGGTTTCGTTATCAAGAAAGAATGGAATAGATATTGCTGAGGCAATGAGCAGTGTCTTCCGTTGTCCTTTTTCTTCACAATCAGAGACAGTAGTCTGGGGAAACTGATTTCTATTATGTTTTTATACTTAAGAGTCTTGAATTGTGCTTATAACTTCTTAGGAAATATTTAAATGGATAAATGACTAGTGTATTTCTGCTGAATTACAAAACAGGCCAAGTAGTCTCATTTTCTGTTAATATATTTTGGTTTGGGACTAGGAGTTTTATGAAAACACACCACAATTTGAAGATGTCGTTCTAATAATGAGAATTTCAGCTAACAGCAGGTCAGCAAGGGCAGATTTCATTTTCATAGAGCATTGGAGTGTGCAATATCCCTTGGTGAAGACTTTTGTTGCTTTTCAGTTTTGTGAGGAGAGTCCTAATATATCAGCCCTGGAAGAAGTCTTTGATAATGGTAATAGGTAGAATTTTTGAACACTCACCACCTGCTAGGCAATCTGCTAGGACTTTATTTTTCTTTCAGATTTTTTTTTTTATTTGAGAGAGTGAGAGAGAGACAGAGAGAGAGAGAGAGCATGAGCAATGGGGAGGGGCAGAGGGAGAGGAAGAAGCAGACTCTCCACTGAGCAGGGAACCTGACTCGGGGCTCGATCCCAGGACCCTAGATCATGACCTGAGCCGAAGGCAGATGCTTAACGGACTGAGCCACCCAGGTGCCCCTCCACTAGGACTTTACAATTCTCAATTCATTTCATCCTTGTGATGAGCCTATGAGGTAGATACTATTTTAATCCCTAGTTCATAGAGGTGGAAATTAAGACCCAGAGAGATTTAGTAACCCACCTAAGTTTATAAATATTGCAAGTGGGGGAGCTTGGATTCAGATCCAGACTGTCTGGTTCCAGAGCACATGCTCATATTCCTTGGGCAAAGTGGCCTCTTGGGTAATAATAGCTGTCCTTGGTTGAGAGTCTATTTTTACATCTACGATATAGCATACACTTATGTAAGCGTGTTACATACACTTTCTCATTTGACTTTCACAACAACCCAGTGAGGCAACTACAATTCTTATCCTCATTTTACAGTATAAGAAACAAAGCACAGAGAGGCTAAGGGACTTGGCCCTGTATTGGTTTGTGTAGGGTGAACTCTGCCTTATCTGGGCCCTGAACTCAGGATCTTTGCTTGTGTTGTTCTATATTTCTTGAGATCAGTCTTTTAAAGATTCATTTATTTGAGAGAGAGAGACAGTGGGGAGGGGCAGAGGGAGAGGAAGCGAGAGTCCCAAGCCAACTCTGCGCTGAGTGTGGAGCCCAACTCGGGGCTCGAAATCAAGACCCTGAGATCATGACCTGAGCTGAAACCAAGAGTCAGACACTTAACCGATTGTGCCATCCAGGTGCCAGGAGACCAGTCTTTTGAAATCCCTCATTCTAGAGATGAGATTCAATAGAAACAGGATGAGGAAAGCTCATTGAGGGTGGCTAGATGTTCAGAAGTCTGTGAGGTAAGGGTCATTATCTTCATTTCACATGTGTTGATTATGTTACATGCTAAAATGCTGTATCCAGGAGGCCCCCTGGATATAAAGTGGCTTAAACAAGATAGAAGCTTATTTCTCCCTCGTGTACTGGTGGAGTTTGGTGGGTTGAAGCTGGCTTCCATTACTGGATTCAACGCAGCTGTTCACTTGTAACTTCTTAGCCAGCAGAAAAGAGAAAGGGAATGTGGAGGGAAAACAGCTTGCTTTTAGGGGATGCAGTATGGAACTTGCACATACCATGCAGTTTCTCCTACTTACGTTTCATTGATCAGAATGTGGTCATATGTCATTAGCTGCAAGACAGGCTGAGAAGTTTCTAGGTGGGTGACCATATGCTCTAGAAAGGGAAGGAGGGAACAATGGATATTGATTGGGGGCCAGTCAGCAGTCTGTGCCTCATCAAAAGCGAGGAGGTGGAGGCTCAGAAGGGTAAATACTTGCCCAGTACCGCATAGTGGCAAACATGGACCACGCACATTTTGAGGAAGGCTAGTTGTGGGAGAAGTGTCAGGATGTGGGGAAACAGCTTGGCAGGTCAGGGAGTGGTGCAGAGAAAGCGCTCTGCAAAGCCCCACGTGGCAGAAACAGCCACCATGAGAGACTCCGGTACTTGCAAGAGCCAATCATACAGGTTGGTCAAGTGGCTAGCTGGGTGCACGTGAATTCATGCTTGTGATTGGGCGGCATGATTTGAGACACCAACAGGAAGCTGCTGAACTCTAGGGAATACCATTTTCAAACAGTACGATTGGAAGGGTGGTGCCCTGGAGTTATGCAACATGTGGGCTCTTCCAGGAAGGCCCTTCTACTGCACTGTCATTGGTCGGATTCCTTGGGGAAGCAGACTTCGAGATGCATTCCTTGGGGATGCAGGGGGTTTGTTCCAGAGAGCTCTTGGGATCAATACCTATGGGGGGGTGTGGATGAGAAGGAAGCAGGATTGAAAAGAGGAGGAAATGGAGCTGAAGCAGGATTGAAAAGAGGAGGAAATGGAGCTGAAGCAGGATTGAAAAGAGGAGGAAATGGAGCTGAAGCAGGATTGAAAAGAGGAGGAAATGGAGCTGCAATTGGCTCTCAACAGAAACCTCAGCCAACCTTAGGGAGAGTTCTGAAGAGGGAGTGATTTTCCCAACTTGTCTCTGAAGTTGTCTCAGCAAGAAGTCTGGGTCTGCATACCTGCTGTTAATTAGTAATTGGGTGCTGGCTGCCTGGGAAAGTCTGCATGACCTTGGGCATGACCTCAGATGAGGTAGCTCTCTCCAGCTGAGGCGATCCCTGAAAGGGGCTGATTGCAAAGGGCTCTCCTAAAAGCGCTTCAGGAGTTGAGCTATTACATCCTTCATTTCTGAAGGGGGATCTTGGCAGCACCTCGCAGCATCCACCGCATTCCTCAGTCAACACACTGCCTACTATTCCTTTATCACAGAGTGTGTCTTGAAGAGCTCCCTTTTTCAAATCTTAAATACCCTTGGATTGGTGGGGAGGGTATCTACAGTTTAGATTTCATTACGAACTAATTAACGGTTTAACTCTCAGCCCCTCCTGGGGGTCTGTGACTAGCATCAGAGAACATTGAAGGGAGAGGTCACACCTAGAGTGGATGGGACAAGTGACAGGAGGTCTACAGGAAGCAGAAGGGGAAACCGAGAGGGAGACAAAGTCAAGTTCCTTCTCTGCTCACCTAACTCTAGGTTAGGTGCCTCAGGTAGGGATCACAGGGAGAATGCGTGCACTGCATGGTTCTGAAGTCAGACTTTGCCAACTCCCAATTTTGCCCAAAGCCAAGCCTGCCCCAGACATTCGCTCTTTCTTTTGTTTGAATCTCTAATTCGCTCTTTACCAAGATGGCTACCTGTTGAGGAGGATGAAAGATCACAGTTTGATCTGGTTCAGAGTTTGAATAACAGCTCACACATCTATGGGCTACAGTCTTTAAAAAGTGATTTTTAAAGACTTCTCATTGGCAAAGAAATCAATGGAAAGAAATCTCTGCCCCCCCCTTCCATTCTGCTTTTAATTATTTTTCCTTTCCAATCCCCTGCTAGGAAAGTTTTGTCTGAGGCCATCTATCATACTTTGTCAGAAAGTTGCGTTGTTAAGGATGGGGGTCCTGCTGGCTGAACTGAGGAGCTGGTGAGATTTCCCCACAGTCTTGGCAATTAACTCAGCTCGAGGAAGGGATAGAATCAAAGAATGCCATCAGGAAGATGGAATCCCAAGGCAAAGTCATCTTTCAAGGGCAGGGTTATTGCAGAAATATCTTCACGGCAGCCTCCAAGGAACACGTGTTGGAGAGGGTAGGATTAACGAAAGGGACAGGTCAGAGAGGGAGGACCTTTCAAAAAGATATGGAAGAACAGGACTTGGGCATCCCAGATGCTCTCACTCTAGGCTCCTCTAAAGGTTGTGTCACCTTGGGTAGGTTGGCTACCTCTCTGAGTCTCAGTTTTCCTTATTTCTGAAATGGGTGAATACTCTCTACATGTTTTAGTGAGACAAGGCAGTGGGAGAACTGGGAGGGAACAGAGGCTAGTGTAAATAAAGGAGACTTTAACAAAATTGTTAAATTATAAGAACTCTTAACATGAAAGACACTCTCTTAAGGTGTTACATGCACACTACAGTATTGTTCCCTGTAGGCACACTGTTGTATAGCGGATTTCTAGAGCTTGTTCTCATCTTGCATAGCTGAAACTTTATATTCGTTGAACAGCAACTCATTTTCTTCTCCCTCCCCAACCCCTGGCAACCACCATTCAACTCTTTGTTTCTATTAGCCTATTTTCATACTTCATATAAGTGAAATCATGCAGTATTTGTCCTTCTGTGACTGGCTTATTTATTAGCAAAATGTCCTTTGGGTTCTCTATGTTCTTGCATATGGCAAGATTTTCTTCTTTTAAAAAGGCTGAATAACACTCCATTGTACATATATATACCACATTTTCTTTATCCATAGCAAAAACAAAAACAAATACAAACAAAACACAAAACCAAAAAACCCAAAACAAAAACAAAAACCCTGATTGAAAGATGGGCAAAGGACTTAAATAGACATTTCTCCAAGGAAGACATATAAATGGCCAACCAGAATATTAAAAGATTATCAGCATCACTAATCACCAGGGAAATGCAAAACAAAACCACAATGACATATCACCTCACACCCGTCAGTATGGCTACTATCAAAAAGACAAAAGATACCAGGTGTTGATGAGAATGTGGAGAGAAGGGAACCCTTGTGCATTGGTGGGAGTGTAAAAGGATACAGCTGCTATGGAAAACGGCATAAATAAAATAGAATATAAACAAATAGAATAAAATAAATAAAATAGAATATAAAGAACAGTATAAAAAATAGAATTACCATATGATTCAGCATTCCAACTCTGGGAATTCAAGGGGCTTAATCATGAAGTCCCTGGAACTAGAATGGAAAGGTACCAGAATCTAAAATAGCTCTAATGACCTCTTTTCCTTTGCTAACTCATGGTCTCTGTCTTTACTTTGGGACTGTTCTACTCTCCTTTCCACAGACCTACCTCATGTGTAATTCCGTTTCTGCTTACCAAAATACCAGCTGGTACAAGACTTTTAAGGTGGCTCCATCCCCACTCTGCCTTATGAACTTCCACCTTCCATTCCCATGAACAGATGCCTCCTCCTGTTTCTTAGTTCACTTTCCTGTGAGAGAGAATCTGTTTGGTTCAGCTCATCTTTAAGCACTACGACTTGGGATGGCTGCCTTGGGGTCAGGTGATTAAATCGAAGCCAGTCAGCTGTCCATGAAAGGGTGGGCTCACATCGTATCACATCACATAGAAGCTTATTGCCTAAGGAATTTTTACAATTGTGAGTGAGTGGTTGAACTTGACAACAGTATTTGTGGTATTCTCTGGTGCTGCCCCCACCCGCCTTTCTCAGAACCACCTACTGTGAATGACCACATGAAGAAAACAGTCAAAGCCACCCAAACCAGCAGATTCACACAGAAAATCCAAATGAGTTCAAAGTGGATATGAAGACAGTTCAGTGTCTTAATACAGGGTTCCGGCTTGGCTTTCTTTAGCTCTAATCTGATTAAGGGGGAGATAACCATTTAAGGTCAAAAGTTTTCCTTGAACGGTGGAGCCTGGGGTAGGGGGTGGGACGTATACCATAGCTAAGTATGGCAGATTATATTTTCCACAGATGGCCATAACAATATCTCCAATCCCACATGCGCTTTTAGAGCCTTGCTCCTCCCCATCAAGAGTCCTTGCCATTTCCCCTACAATCTTGTGACCACCTCGAGCAGTAGAATATTGTGGAAATGGTATTCTATGATGTTACAGGCTAGTTCACAAAAATGCTGTGCTCCTCCTCCCTGTTCTCTTAGGATGTACACTTTGGGACATGGCCACCATGTTGTGAGGAAGCCCAAGCAGCCTGTGGAGGGGAACCAAGCTCTTCAGCCCATAGCTTTGGCTGGAATCCCAGCTGAAACCAGCACCGACAAGCTGGCATGTGAATGAGCTATCTTGAAAATAGATCTTCCAGATCCCAGTTGAGCTGCCTCACCTAATTCTGCTTGGAGCAGAGAATCATCATCTCTGCCAAGCCCTATCCAAATTGCAGATTTGTGAGCAAAATAAATGATTGTGGTGGTTTTTGGCCACTTGGGTTTAGGATGTTTTGTTAGACAGCAACAAATGGCAAATACTGCACTGGATAGATACTCTTATGAACTTTCCTAGTTTTGTATGTGAATGGGGAGTGAAGAGGGTTGAAAATGGGCAAGGGGAGGTCATTGGCTGCAGAGGCAGGGAGATACCCCAACTCTTTTTTTTAAATTAATTTATTTATTTGAGAGAGAAAGAGAGCAATTTTTTGAGAGGCAGAGGGAGAAGCAGACTCCCTGCTGAGCAGGGAGCCTGATGTGGGACTTGATCCCAGGACCCTGAAATCATGACCTGAGCTGAAGACAGGAGCTTAACTGACTGAGCCACCCAGACGCCCCAGATACCCCAATCTTAAGAATCACCGCTTACTGAGCACTTGCTCTGCACCAGACTCTGAGCTAAGGGCTTTAAGCTAATTCCTTATACCTCCCTGAGAGGTGGGGAATATTACTGTCATCATTTGATAGCTGAGGAAGCTGGTATCTGGAGAGTTTTAGTCTCTCCCGTGGTCGTGAAGCCAGTATGTTGTAGAGGTCACGTTTGAACCCTCGTTTGATATCAGACTAATTCATTCTTGACCAGAGAACAAGAATCAGGGCTAAGATCGGAGATAAGCCTATTCTTAACAGATGTTTAACTATTCAATGGGGAAATTTTTCTCGTCCCCTTTGGGATTCATCATGAATTTCATAGGTCCTTCTAATATGTATTTAGCGCTTACACTGAGTCACGCACTGTTCTAAGCCCCTTACTTACACATTGCATTTAATCCTTACTGTAACCCTCGTTTTTCAGATGAAAAACCTGAGGTTCTCAGGGGTTAAACACTTGTTCTGGTCACACAGGTAGTAAATGGCAGGGCTGAGTCTGATACAAATTCCCTGCCTGTTAACTACTTCTGCTCCTTAATTTTATGAGTGAGGACGGGAGGAGCAGGGGGAGGAGGGAAAGAGTTGGAAACAGGAGGGAGGGGAAAGTCCTAAGGTGAGACACAGAAGAGGGAAGGAGATAGAGACGCGGCAGGTGGGTTTTGTCAATGACAGAGCCGGTCGTTTCCAGATGGAGACCTCTTAGGGAGGGGGACAAAGCTGTCAAGCCATTGTGAGGAATGACACCAAGTCTTTTGATGGTGGAGGGGGACACTGGCAGGCTGACTGTAGAGCCTGCCTCTTATAGAGCTATTCTTCTTCCAATAATGTCGTAGAAATATATAGAGTGAAGGAGGAGAGTGCGTTGGAATGAAATACTGTATAATTCATTTGTCTTCTTTACTGAGGAAATCTCCTTATAATTTATCAGTAGGAAAGTTTAAGTGAGTTTTGTAGTTCTTTTTATATGCCCTTAAGAGGCAGGCTCCACTTTGCCAATGGGAGCTTTTTCATCATTCTATGAACAAGTGGGGATCATGCTTTAGAAAAAGGAGAGGAGTTCTAAGGAAAACAAAGAAGCAAGAATTTTTGCAACCAAAAGGTACATGCCCAGATGCAAAGAGAATGCAAATTGTGACCCAGAATGTAAATTTCTTTCTCTCTACCCTATACAATATGAACATGAGCACATACACATGTACACACAGCCTAACACACATGTATAGCCACACACATGGTCCCACAGAGTCATACACACACACACAAACACACACGCAAAACACACACATACTATACGTGCATAGTCACACACAGACACACACGCACCACGGTGATTCCCTGAGCACTGGGTTTAGGTGGCTCCTAAAATTCTATTGAGTTCCTGAGGCTAGTGGACCTGAGTTCAAATTCTGTTTCTGCCCCTTGCTGGCTTTGTATCTTTGATCAAGTCACTTCACCTCTCTGTGCTTCTGTTTCTTCATATATAAAATGGACATAATAATATGTCTAGTTCATAGAGTTGCTGTGGTAATGCAGTGATTTATTGCATGTGTAGTGCTTAGAAAAGTGTCTGGCACAAAGTGGCTCTCCATAAATGTTGGTTATTATTGTTGCTGTGAATTGGGTAGATTTCCCTATTATCACTATTGTCATCATCTGTCGTCATCAAAACTTCCCTCTTCTTGAACCTTACTGTGCTAGGCCCTGTGTGAAGAGGATTACTTTTTTTTTTTTTTTTAAGATTTCACTTATTTGACAGAGAGAGACACAGCGAGAGAGGGAACACAAGCAGGGGGAGTGGGAGAGGGAGAAGCAGGCTTCCTGCAGAGCAGGGAGCCCGACGCCGGGCTAGATCCCAGGACCCTGGGACCAGACCCGAGCCGAAGGCAGACGCTCAACGACCGAGCCAGCCAGGCGCCATTGTCTCAATGCTCAAAATAGCTGCATGAAGTAGATATTATTTTTTTAAGATTTTATTTATTTATTTGACAGAGAGAGAGAAAGCACAAGCAGGGGGAGTGGGACAGGGAGAAGCAGACTCCCCACTGAGCAGGGGGCCTAATAGGGCCTCGATCCCAGGACCCCGGGATCATGACCTGAGCCTAAGGTAGACGCTTAACTGACTAAGCCACCCATGAGTCCCGGGGTAGATACTGTTTTTTTTTTAAAATTTTTTTATTGTTATGTTAATCACCATATATTACATCATTAGTTTTTGGTGCAGTGTTCCATGATTCATTGTTTGTGCATAACACCCAGTGCTCCATGCAGAACGTGCCCTCCTCAATACCCATCACCAGGATAACCCATCCCCCTCCCCCCCTCCCCTCTAGAACCCTCAGTTTGTTTTTCAGAGTCCATCATCTCTCATGGTTCGTCTCCCCCTCTGACATACTCCCCTTTTCTTCCTCTCCTGTTATCTTCTTCTTTTTCTTTTTTCTTAAAATATGTTGCGTTATTTGTTTCAGAAGTACAGATCTGTGATTCAACAGTCTTGCACAATTCACAGCGCTCACCGTAGCACTGTTTTGACAGAGAAGGAAATTGAAGCCTGGAAAGGTTCAGTAACTTGCCTGAGGTCACACATGTGGGAAATGGCCAACTAGAACTTGAACCTGGTTCTGCATAATTCCAAGCCCTAGTTGTTAACTGTATGGAATGTATGATCTCCCTTATGGGAGAGGGAGTGTAGGGGGAGGGAGCGAGGGAGAGGGAGAAAGGACAAACCAGTGGGATGCTGGGGCCCAGAAGGAAGCAGACCAGAGCATGGAGGAGAGAAGGAAGTGCATTAATCGTATTATATGCAGCAGATAGATCTGGACTGAGAAATGTGGGTCCACAGGGTAGGCTAATAATTTTGCACCCTTCAAACTGGTGTTCTTTAAATATTTGCTTGGCATTAATTTGGAGGCGATCCTGAGCCTGGCCCGGGGCAAAGGCCACTGCTCTGCTGATCCAAGCAGTTAGCTTCAGCTCCAGGCTTGCATATCATATTCAGGAAGACAAAAGCCCTGCAGTTAAAGAGATCAACCCTCAGAGGAGGGCAGTTGGAAAGCATTTGTTGTTTCTCAAGCATGCCTCCTGGGGAGATCTCAACTGTCTTCCCCGGTAACTTATCAAAGTTTACTTTCCAACTGCACACAGTACTATCCCTAAGAGGAGTTCTGGTAAACACAATTTTCTTCATCTTGTTACCTTTCCAGTGATGCTTTGGAGTCCCATATAGACTGGAGCCCTGAGCTGCTACCTGACTGCCCTACGAATTAACCAGGTCTAGGAGGAGGGAAAATGGGGGAAGCCGTTCAATTGGTTATTGCTGATAACCTTGGGCCGAGCTTGCCAGTGGGGAGGAGGTGGGGGAGGATGCTAGATTAAGCAAAGAGTAAATGTGTGCTGAGGATGTGGAATCAGTAAGTGTGAAAAGGTGCTTTTGAGAAGCTTGATAGATTGAGGAGACAGCAGTGTGAAGGGAAATGGCTCTCATTTTTCTTCAGTTATAGGGAAGATCTGAAGGTGTTGCTCAGCAGAGGGAAAGGGTCCGTTAGACAGGGAGACTTTTGTGTAAAAGAGAAGGAGCTTTTGAGGGGCAAGAATGTTAAGAGCAGACAGGAGTGAGAAGGATCCAGAGGGGCTGGAAGCTTGGCTTTGGAGTTGGACATACTCAGATTTGAATCCTGACTCTACCTCTCTAGCTGTGCATCCTTAAGCAAACTGCTTAACCTTTGTGGGCCTTGGCTTTCTCAACCAGAATGGGGATAATAATGCTTACTGCACAGAGTTGTTCTAAGGGATAAATGAGGTCATGTTTGTAGAGTGCTTAGCAGAGTGCCTAGCACTTAGTAATACTCAGTGAATGTTGCTACAATAAACAAAATCAGAGGTGAGGGGGCGCCTGGGTGGCTCAGTTGGTTAAGCGACTGCCTTCGGCTCAGGTCATGATCCTGGAGTCCCGGGATTGAGTCCTGCATCAGCTCACTGCCCAGCGGGGAGTCTGCTTCTCCCTCTGACCCTCCCCCCTCTCATGTGCTTTCTCTCTCTCATTCTCTCTCTCTCTCAAATAAATAAATAAAATCTTAAAAAAAAAAAAATCAGAGGTGAGGCTAGGGGAAGATCTGGTGACATTTAGGAATGGAACAGATGGTAAGTGCTTGCTAAGTTTTACTCCTGGGAAGTTTAAGAACTTTCCTGGCCAGTGAAATTTGAGGGAAATTTTTCTGGGTGCAAGGGCTTCTGGGAAAGGTTTTTCTCCTTTAAGAAAAGAGAGTTGAGAAGATAAAGTCCTCTTTTGAATACTTTTGGATGCTGTTGTGTGAGTTGTGATGGCCGGAGCTGTGGCAGCCATTTTGCCACCTGGGGGGAGGTGAGGGAGTGTTAAACCTGAGACTAAAAGTCAACAGGAAGATGGTGGAGTAGAAAGGTGGAAAGAATGTCTATGATGGAGGGTCAGCCAGTCTTGGGGAGTAGGGAGGGGGGAAAAATGAGAGGGAGGGAGGAAGGGAAGAAAAAGAATGTTCTAGAAATTGTTGAGCTGCTGAACAAACTAGTTTAAGTTCCTTATTGTTTAAGGTCTGTTTAGTTGGATATTTTGTTAACTGATGAGGGAACAGAAGGCAAGCTGAGGACAAAACAGAAGCTGACACCCCGCAACCACAACACCCTCCACCCCACCGCCATGGAATATATGTGACATTCCTCAGGCACTCCTGGCTGCCCTAAAGGAAAAACAAATAGTTAACTTGCAGAGATCACAGTCCTGCAAGACATGAGTCTCCCTCAGTTTACTTACAAAAGCTTTAGCAGTAGCTTCCAGAAGGGAATGTAAATACAATTAAAAATATCTTTATAACCTGCAGCCCATCAACAGATTCTTGAAGTGGGGAGACTGTAATGTTCCTCCAGGAAGTTCCCAACTACCTTAATGTTAATGCCTTACTAGAGGGTTAAACAACCTTGACAATAGCAAGGCCTCTTGTATCCTGTGAGTCTTCTTTAATATATGAAAGTTCTTTCTTGAAACCTCCCTTTTTCCTTACCTCCCCCAACCCCATAGTCTATAATCAGCCACTGCTCACGACCCCAGAGCAGCAGCTCTTTTCTGCCCACGGGTCCTGTCCTCGGGCTTTAATAAACCACCATTTTGCACCAAAGACACCTCAAGAATTCTTTCTTGGTCGTTGGTTCTAGACTCCACCCCACTGAACCTCACCTACATTCCAAAACTACATCATTAACCATAGTCAAATAGTAAATGATAAAGTGTCCCTGGAAGAGAGCATGGCATTTGCAAAACTAAAGAGGCTGGAGGCACATGCTCAGGGAACTGTAAATAGCTTGGCTACAGGATAGGGTGGAAGGCAGGAAAGAGAATTCTGAGAAGAAAAGGAGAAATACAATCATGGAAGTGAGAAACAGTGCAGTGTAAATGGAATGTTCCCAAACACTTAAAATATTAAATGTCTTGATGTTGAAATACAAGTAAGATCCCTGAACTAGCAAGTGACAAGGGTGGAGATACTTGCAGGGGACAGATCACACAGCTGGTTTTTAACACCTTGCCGGATGGATATGTTGGTTCATTGGAGAGTCACTGAACAATTTCCATCATTAGGGGCTTTTTTGAGCATCAGGAAGTAGAGGAGTGAGGGGGAAGGACTGACCTCTTACCACTTTTTATTGTCGTTCCAATACTGCCTGTGCTCCTTGTTCTTCCTTTGGGATGAAATTTTTACTTCTATTTCATGAACGAGCTGCTTATTTCTCTCATTCAGTCTAGGTCACAGATTCCAGGATACATAGGGGCCCTGGTTTTATTCTGAGGATAGACCAGAACATGTGTTAATCTTCAGCAATGTGATATTTCTCATGTACTTTCATTTAGCAGCCTTGTCTCTTATTAAATCTAATTAGTTTCTCTGCTGCAAAGAGATCGAGGGCCTCCTAAAAATGAAAATGCGTAGCCTGAGTCAGAGTTAGCAAAGGACCTTATCCAGGGTTTTTGGTCACCCTTTCCAGAGGTCCTTAGCTTTTGGACTCAAGCTTGCTGCCCCCCAACCATTGTCAGTTGTTTCAAGGATGATAGACGTTTTGGAAGTTGAAGGATCTTGGAATATATACAGTCCTGCCATTTTACCATAGAGGAAATGGAGTCCCAGTGAGGACAAATGACTTAACCAATGTTACACAGCAAATCGGAACAGAGGTGGAATTGGAGCACAGATTTTCTGACACCCAATCTATTGCCTTTATGGCTGTATCGAAGTGAACATCAACTGTAGACTTTTGAATACCATCAGTACATGAAAATATTCACCAGTGGTTTGTTTACTTAAAACATTGATCCCCAAACAGAAATTTTCACTCAACGCTAGTCTGTCCCCACTCTCTAGTCAGTGTCTCAGTCAGCCTCTTCCCCAATGATCTGATGTTGTAAACATCCAATGGTGTTAAGAAAATATAATGCAAACTGGCTGCAAAGTAAAACTGCAAATCTTGCATATAATGTGGGATTTCACAAAGCTGATGACGGTGATGCATGGTGAGCTGCTCCCATGTCATGCAGAGCCCTTGACAGTTGAGTACCTGGCTGAGTTAGGCAATTAAAAAAGACCAAAGTCTGCAAAGAGGACCCCAGAATGGGAGCTGCAAAGGGGAGGGAGAGGAAGAGCAGAGGATTAAAAGAGATTTCTGGGAAAATTGATGTCGCTCATCTTCACAAACTTGCTGTGAAAGTCCAACATGAGGTGAAGCATCTCCATGTTATGCTGGGATGTAATGTGGCTAGAAGAATTATGCTCCAAATAATTCAATAATAAATCAGTAATACATACTTGGTTTTAAGAATGAGTACGTGGAAGAAAGCAACATAATTACAACTTCAGTTGTTTTAATATAAGATAAAAACATTTTCATAATGTTAAGTTTGATTTTAAAGGTAAAGTCCCAATCAAACCCTTTTTTCCCCACCTATTTTTATCAGGATTTTATTCAGCTGCAAGTAGCATAAACCTGACTACAGTGATTTAGTTTTTTTTTTTTTTTTTTTTTTAATAACATGAAGTTGAGGAAAGGTTGTTTCTGGCTCTGGTGCTTTGGCTCAATAATTTTAGAATAATGCCTTTGTAATTTTCTTGTATTTTTCCCTCAAGGTTACAAGATGGCTGTTGCTTTTCCAGCCTTCACATCTGCACTCAATTCAAGAAGGGAGTGAGTGGGGAGATGGCTGTGCTAGTCTTTTCTGACTCTGTATTAAATCAGAAAATCAAAGCCTTTCCCAGGAGCCTCATTAAATATTTCTGTTTATATTTCATAGGCTATATCTCTCCTAGCTTCAAGGCCATATCTCTCCATAAATCTGGAAATTTAGTATTTGGTTTTCCAACCTTCAAGTAGTGGGAGGTGGCAAGGGATAAAGATATTGTGAATGGCCAGTGTCTACTAGAGTGTTTCAAGTGGCCTTTAAGAAACTTAGATATTAATTTTCTAAGATAGTAAAATTCACCTGTACCTAGAAATTTACCTTCAAGGCCCAAGAAGCTTCCAGAGAGCAGACTTTGGCACATCTTTTAGCAGAATCTGAAGCTGAAATGGAAATTGCTTTGGGCAATGTCAACTTGACATGATTCTTGCTTTTAGGAACAGCAACAACCATGATGTATAAGCGGTTTACTTTCCATGTGTAGTATCTCATTTGACTCTTATAACAACCCCCATGAGGTACATAAAGGAGATGCTGTGATATTTCACATTTCACAAATGAAGACACTGAGGCTCAGAGAGATGAAGCAACTTGTCCATGGCAACCCAGCTGGAGAGAGTGGTAAAGTTGAGATGTGAACCTTGGTTTGGGCTGACTCCAGATTTCATGCTCTTTCCATTACGCTGAAGTGCCACATATCGGCATGTTCCAAAGCATGTCCCATAGAAATAGAGTTAAGGGATTTCAAAAAAGGTGGGATGTAGCATATCTTCAAATAAATTTGAAACCTTATATGATAAACAGAGTTAGAGGCTTCTTGGATATTACATTGTAATTCTCCAAGGACAGGCTAGGATCTGCATCCTTCCCTCAATTACTCAATTGTGGAACCTTTTAAGTACAACATCCCATAGGACTATCCATTCATTTGTTGATCTAACAAAATTATTGGGCTCCGACCATATTGCAGGCACTTTTCCAGCTCTTGATGAACATTGGTGATCATGATAGACCTGGTCCCTGCCCCCACAGAGCTACCAGGCCAGCTTGCAGACCATGTCTCTGAATATACTTTGGAGAAAACTGTGATGCTTAGTTGGCTTCACCTAGTCCCAGAGAGGAGGTATCCCAAGAGCAGCCAATGACTAATTTGGGTCTTGGTCTTGACCCAACCTGATTTTCTGCCTGAAGTCTGCCTGTTGGCCTTCCAGATATGAAAGGGGATATTTATTTCTTTCCTTTCATATCCCACATGGGAGGAGAGATAGGTGAACTAACAGAGGCAGAATGTTCTAGAAAGATGATAAATAGGGGACGAGTGGTTGACCAGATGTTCTGGTAATGCTTCTGTCTCACAGGCTTAGAGCCCATGATGGCAGGTGCCCCGAGATCCTCAGTTTTCACAGGGGAATTGGCTGTTCCCCTGCTCTCTACTCATTGCCCCACCCCCTCCCCTATTGCTCCCCTTCTGTCTTGTTGCTTTGAGTTGTTTGTTTTCCCTGATGACAGCTGACCTCTCTGTTTTCAATCCATTTCTAGAGTGAGAGGATGGCTATAAAATATTAAATCCTAGTAAATATTAATGCCCCACCACTGTCACATTACTTCAGCCTTGTGAATTGAGAGGTCAGGATTGGGTTGATGAGTAGGTTTTACTATGTTTACCCATTACCACCACTGCTGTCACCCCCACCACCCATACTACCACCACTGCCACAATTGCCACTATGAGCAACTTTATAAGGTCTTCTAGTAGCCAAGAAACCATCCCTTTGGGAGCTGTAGGGACTTTTCACTCTGCTTATTCTATTCACCAACTACTTCTAAGGTTCAGAAGGCATACCCATCCCCAGTAGGGCCATTAAATTTTAAAGATCTGTTGCTGAAAGGGGCATCTTGAAGACCCCAAGGCAAATTCTTTTTATTGTTATGTTAATCACCATACATTACATCATTAGTTCTTGATGTCCAAGGCAAATTCTGATCAGGATGGTGAAACCTGTCGCATCTCTCTACTTTATCCGTATTTCTCATCACTGTCCACATGGTCAACATGATTCCCAATAATAATGGTGTGATGAATTGGTAAACTTAAAAACTATTTTCCTCAATGTTGAGAGAAGTTGCTACATTTCCAGCTGCTTTTATTTGTGGAGATGGAGACTTTGCTTGAGGGTGATATGTAGATGCAAAGCAAGTAAGGACTCATTGCTCCAGGGGAAGAACACCTAGCAGGGATGTTTTGGGATAGATAAAGCCTTTTCTCCCTATATTCCTTGTTTTATGGACCTTGATGGCTTATGTGGAGGAATTAGATAAATTTGCATAGGGAAACTCAGGGGTTCTTGGGAGAAAACAGATTGAGGTTCATATTATTAGAACTCTTTGATGGACTAGGAAAACCTTAATAAAGTCAGCTGAGTGGACTCTGGGGGCTCTGACGGGAAACTCATGAGGAAGGGAGGGAAGAAGCTGGAATGGTGACTTGGTTCTACTTCAGGGCCCAGGTCTGCTTAGAAAATATTGTAGTGTATGGATGATGTTGCCGTACCTTCCGAACTAGCTGTATTGGCACTGTGGGTGTGCCGTTGTACTTCTGTGTGTTTTTGTATATGTGTGTGTTTAAAGCAGTTTTGTGATTAATATCCTTAACGTGAATCTGTGTATACAAAATATCCTCTAACATGTATATCTATGTGTACAAGTGTTTCCTTATAATTCAAGAGAGGGGCATGCTGGGTCAAAGGATGTATCAGTCAGCATAGATAGGATATGCAGTATGCAATAGTAACAAACAACTCTAAAAATCCTACAACAACAAAGGCCTGTTTACCTCTCATCCTGTGTATCCAGCTGAGTTATACTTACATCTTCTCACTCTGGGACCAGTTTCAGACATTGATGGTCACCGGGGAAGAAGAGTTCCCTGGGTGTCACACTGACAGTTCCATGCTCTGGCCCACAAGTGGTACTCATCACTTTTTTGTTTCTACAATTCGTTAGCCAGAACCAGTCACATGGATCATGACTAGGTAGATGATAACTAGAAGACCATGAAGTTCAGTTCTACTCCATGTCTGGAAGGTAGAAAGCCAGAAACGTGAACAGCATTAGTGAATATTTCAAATGGTGTGAACATTTTTAAGGCTTCTAATGCATATTGCCACATTATCCTCCAGAATAGTGTGTCAGTTTATCCTTTTACCTGTGAAACTGACCAGGACTTGTTTGAATAACATGCCATGCTCCATTGCATGGATGTATCATAACTTATTTCATCAATCCCCTGCCAACGAGCACTAATCTTTTCTATTACAGTGATGTGATGAACATTGTTGTACACACATGTATTTGTCCCCTATTTCTTCAGAATAAATTCATAGAAATTGGACTGTTGAATCAAAGCGTATGAACACTCTTAAGACTTTTGATACAAACTCTCAGATTGCCCTCTCAAAATGTTGTGCCTTTTTTTATTCCTGCTGTCAGAATAGAGGAGTACCTGTTCCATTGATTTGGAGAGAGTGATAGTAACAGCTGTGAGTGTCTTCCAAGTTTCTTGATTCCAAATCTCCAAGTCCAGATGCTCCTGACCTGGGGTGGTTAGAGGCTGAGTTCAGACATTTGGATTTGCATCAGGTGAGGAATATAGAGAAAGAGAAAGAGAGAGAGCGAGAGAGAGATTATCTGCAAGAGCCATTTCCAGGCTGGGCAGGCACTGAGTGTTCTAACTTGCTTTTGTCTTAAGGTAGAGTGTCTGCCTGCAAGGTTTACCTTGAAACCTTGTGTCAAACCAGCCAAACTAATGGATGAGGCACACCAGATGATAGAAAAACTGATGGGACACTTGTTCGATGCACTACATCAGCGGACTGCTCAGCTTTCTCTATGACAGTGGCCAAGTCAGCCCCACCCTCCTGATCACGGCGTAAGGGCAGAGGGCCAACTGGCAAATTGAAGCCTTTACTGGAGTAACTGGGGAAGGACACATGAAGGAGAAAGAGAGAAAAAGGATGGTGGGTGCATTATCTGATAGTGGATTTATCACTTTGGGGGAAGTTAAAGAGCTACATGCATCGAGACGGATCTGAGTTTGCTGTCTCAGACAATAGTGAAAATATAGGGTGGGGGAGAAGGGTTGCACACGTCCTCTGCCTTAAAGATTCACAACACATTTAGGAGAAGATGAATTCTCAGATTATAATGTTACTGTTTCTCTCTCATGTTCTTTTTGTTTCCACAATAATGATGTTTACTAAGGAGGGAAGAAGAGAAAGCATGGAAAATTTTAAGTAGAGGTTACTATAAAGACTCCATTCTGAGCTTTAGTGTAGTCCTGCACACGCTTGTCTGCATGCATAAATGTGCACACATAGGCACACACCCATCCTTTGTACCTCTCTCTAGCCCTGTATTAATTAGGATGTTTTGACTGAAGAGAATAAACCTGGCTCAAAGTGACTTAAGTAATAAGGATATTTATTATGAGCAGGGAGACCATATCATTTATCATTCAAGCCAGGAAACTATTGTTCCGTACAAATGCTGAAGCAAACATCCACTGGCACAAATGCAAAGTGGAATAGTTCCAGGAAAACCAGGATTGTTATGGACTGAATATTTGTGTACCCCCCACCCAAACAATTCATAGGTTGAAATTTCATCCTATGTGATGGTGTTTGGAGGTAGGGCTCTGGGGAAGTAATTAGGTCATGATGGTGGAGCCTTTATGAATGGAATTAGTGCCTCTGTAAGAAGAGGCCAAAGAGCTAGCTAGCCCAGGTGAGGATACAAGAAGTAAGTTTTCTGGCGAAGTCAATCTTCCTGGCAGATGTTTTTCACCAGAACCTGACCATGTTGGCATTCTGATCTCAGACTTCCATCCTCCAGAACTGTGATAGATGAATTGTTACCATTTAAGCCACTCAGTCTATGGCAATTTATGATATCAGCCCAAGCTGATGAAGACAAGGTTGTATGATCACCAGAATTACCCTATATATCAAGATATCTCTAGACAGGACAGCTTTAGAGTCAATGTCAAGAATCAAAGATATTGAAGGCTCTCAAAGTCTCAATGGCTAGCTTTTGTCCTTATACTTTTCCCTTTGAGCTCGGAGATGGCTGCCACAGCTCCAAGCATCAAAACATCAACATTTTCAAAGGCATTGGCTTTGTAAGAGCAAAGAGTACATTTCCCATAGTCCCCAGCAGACTTGCCATCATGTCCACTGGTGGGAATCATGTCACATGTCCATGCTCCAACCAGTCACTGAAGGGGCAATGGAATTACTGTGGTTGGTTTGACCCATCAAGACTCACCCCTCCCTTGGATCTGAGAGGGGTGCAGTCCAACTTCAAGCACTTAGCTGTTAGGAGAGTGACTAAAATCAGGAGGAAAAGGGTGGGTGGTTGTTGGGTAGGCAAGTCAAGAGGGCCTGCCACTCACCCACTCCTGGCCAGATCTCCTGTGTGGGGTCAGTTGAGAAGCAGAGCAGGGAGGCAGACACAGGTAATCAATGGAATGCATAAGCCATTTGCAAATAACCAAGGCCCTAGAGTATCTGTGCATGTAATGATTTAGTGTTACAAAGAACCCTTGTCGCTTTCATCTCCCTAGCTCCCCACAATAATCCTGTGAGACTGGCGGCGCAGATAGCAGGATCCTCATTTCTCAGCAGCAGCCAGGGTCCAGAGGCTGACATGTCAATGACTGTATCCAGTGGGGAGGAAAAGTGGGGCTCAGAGTAGTCAGTAACTTGCTATTGATCCCAAAGCTACAGTCCTGTCCAAGAAAGGATTAGAACTCAGTTCTGTCTGACTGCACTGTCCATTTTCATACTCTGCTATGCTGATCTCAAAAGTCAAGACTATTTTTTTTTGGTAGCAGGGGGTGTGAAGGGTACAGGAAGTAAATTGGGACAAATATCATTTATAATTGGGTTGGGAAGATGAGACTGGTTGGGGTTGCATGTCATACCTGGAACTCTGTATTTTTTCTCTCCCACATTAGACAGGACATTGGAATATATGTGCCAGAGAATGTTATTATTAGAGAGACAACTTGGGTCTACTTCAATTAATTTTTTTTCAAGGATTGAAGAAAGGAATAGAAGAAAAGGGGAGAAAATCGTCAGACTTTCATATTTTTTAAACTGTTGTTAATAGTTTTCAACTACAGTGGGGCTACTTTGACCACATTTCATTATCAGTTTCTGTACATTAGAGTGTGCCAACCTACCTTGTTGGGAACTGGTGCTCTCCGAGTCACCAGTGGGTGGAACAGAAGGAAAGGGGTGGGAGGAAGTGAAGGAAATCTCAGTTCTTTCAAAAATACCCCATCTTGGACAGCACCGAATATGTGGGTGACCCACAGTCAACTGCCACCCACCATCTCTCTTTCTTCTTCCATGCCCTACCTCTACCCCATTTTTCTTCTTCTAATTAAGCCTACTCAGGACCCATTTCTAACAAGGGGCTGATGTGAGTGCTTCTTGATGAATTCATTTTCAACATGTCTCGAGTCAGGAGGCAGCTGGGCACAGAGCAGCTCAGATATGAGCAGTCTGGCTAATTAGGTTCCTGGCTGCCTTTTTCCTGTACCCACCACCCCTACCAGTCTGCCGCCCTGTCACGCCCTCTGTTGGATTTCATTCTGTTGCGTGTCTTGGTTAATTTGCAGATCTCCTGCAGAACTACACCATCTTCCACATTTATTGAAGCTTTCTCTGTTGGGGCTGATAATGTCAGAAATAATTAGCAAATCTGTCATCCCCTGGGGGTATCTCCTCAAGTGGGTGACCTTGTAGTGGTCAGGGAGGTTGGACACTGCAAAAGGTACATTTGTTAATGTGTGGGGACACTTTTGACAGACCAAGTGACTGGAGGAGGGGTGTTAGCATCTAGTTGACGGGGCCAAAAATGCTAAACTTCTTGCGAAGTCAGTCCTGCACAGTGAGGAATTCTCCCCAATATGCCAATAGAGACCCACTGAAAAGCATTGCAAAGTACAGAGCAAGAGAGATTTTTAGCTTCAGTTGCTCCCCTTAAAGAGGCATCTGATGGAGGTGTGGGGGTGGGGGAAAGGGAGTTCTACTCTCTAGCTGAAGGTGCTTTGGGCACTTTTGGTTCATTTCTGTTTCCATTTCATCTCTGAGCCTCCAGGACCCCACACAATACCAGGCACGTAGTAGATGCTCAATCATGCAATGTTGATCTGATTTGTTCATGTCATTTTGTAACCACAGAATGGTCCCTGGCTTCAGTGAATTTTAACTGAATGTCTACTATATCATTAGGAAGATGGAAATCACATTAGGTGTTTTAATAGAGAAAGTTTAATATAGGGAATTAGATGGACAGCTTGTGAAGGATGAAAAAGCAATAGCAGAACTATGAGGTAGTCCAGGTGTAATGACGAGGGAAGAAGCTACTGCTGGGGGAATAAAGGCGAGTGTACGTGCTTATTAAAACCTAGAAGCCGGGGACGCCTGGGCGGCTCAGTCGGTTAAGTGTCCGACTCTTGGCTCAGGTCATGATCTCAGGGTCATGGGCTCAGAGCCCGGTGTTGGGCTCTCTGCTCAGCTTGGAGTCCGCTTGAGATTCTCTCTCTGCCTACCACCCCCCTGGATTGCTCACTTACTCGCTCTCTAAATAAATAAATAAATGAATAAATAAATAAATCTTTAAAAAATAAAAATAAAAAACCCTAGAAGCTGGATGAGCACCAGGTATTGTATGTAAACATTGGATCACTAAATTGTACACCTAAACCTAATATTACACTGTATGTTAACTAATTGGAATTTTAAAAAAATTTTAGAAACCAGCAAAAAAAAAAACACAAAAAACCTAGAAGCTGGGAGGAGACGCTCATGCATCTGGGGCTTAGACCTCTGCTAAAGGGACATCCCTGGTTGCTGCTGGTACCTGTGAATGGCCACCTGTAGGCTGATTTGGGGAGTGCTGAAAGCAACTGGAGACTAGAACCCTTGCCAAAGTGGGGTGGGGTGGGGTGAGGGGGTCGGGAGGTATTGCTCTACTAGGGAGGTGCTTAAAGGGACAGGGCACCAAGAGGAAGGAGCCAGTCCTTTCCCCCTCCTCCCGCCTTCATGTCTCCTTCCCATTGATAGAACTGATAAAGAAACCTAGCTGGCAAAGGAGAAAAATAGTTTCCAGGTGCAGCAGCAGCAGAGGGTAGAATACTGAAGGGTGGATGCAGAGCTGAGGGACAAGAGCTGAAGAGAAGGAAACCTGTTATGTACCAGATTCCACGGTAAGTCTTGGGAACCCAGAGGGGAGCAAGACGGACAGTCAGGCTCAGCGCTTCCAGTCCAGCACTTACAGTCCTGGGACATTACATGAATAATTACACACGCAGTTAGTACCATTACAATACATATATATTTTTAAAAGATTTATTTATTTATTTGAGAGAGAGAGAGCGAGAGAGCAAGCAAGCATGAGCAGGGGTCGGGGGAGGGAGGGAGAGGCAGAGGGAGAGGGACAAGAAGATTCCCTGCTGAGCAGGGATCCCATAGGGGGGCTTGATCCCAGGACCCCAAAATCATGACCTGAGCTGAAGGCAGACACCTAACCGACTGAGTCACCCCGGCGCCCCACCATTACAATACCTATTTTTAAAGCACAAGCACAGGGCACAGGGAAGGCATACAATAGGGGACATGAGCTTGCCTTGGGGCTGAGATGCTTCTCCTGAGCAAGAGTCACTTAAGATATAGCCTGAGAGGTGAGCAGGAGAACTCAGCATAGTGAAGGCAGGAGCAGAGGAACCAGCATCAGCAAAGGCTGGGAGGTGAGAGGATTTGGAGAACTGAACAGAGCATGTGAGGGGTACCTGTGTTGTTCAGGGTTCCAGTCACTCCCCCTCTCCCCTCCCTCCCCTGCCCTATGCCCTCCTCTCCTCCTCCCCTTCCCTTCCGGTCCCCCTCCCCCTCATGGTGTCCCTTCCAGCTCCAGGACAGACACTGAGCCCTTCCCTCCTGAACTCAACCTTGACTTCCTCTGACACTTAGTTCTGCATCCACTCATGCAGCCTCTTGGCTTGCTGTCTCCTACTGTATGGTCCTTGTATTGATAAATGTTTTTCTAGGTGGTACTCACCACTTCTCCCAACTCCCCTTCTCCTTGCTGATCTCAGAGCAGTTACTCAATAGGTGATTGATTTAACCTCACTTATAATACAAATTGCAAATTAACTATCCTTGAAACGTCATCTCTCATCTCTCAAATTGAAAGATAGGTAAATAACAACAGCATCCAGTAAAAGTACAAATATGAAGAAGTGGGCAGTCTTGTACAGCCATGTGGGAGGGTGAATTCACACAAACTTTATAGAAAAGAAAGTGATAAAATGCATCAAAGGCCATATATATATATATATATATATAGGCAAAGCCTATATATATATATATATAGCCTATATATACATATATATATATATAGGCAAAGCCCCCAACAGTGAAATTTCACTTACAGTAATCTAGTCTAAGGCAGTGATCACAAATACACTCAAAGATAAAAAGATAACAGCTCTGAAGATGTTCACAGCAGCATTTTTTATAATACTGAACTAGCTAAATGTTTAACAATCAAGAGTTAGGACTGGGTAAAAAAATGTGGCATACACGTATAATGGCTTTTGTTGGAGCCTTCAAGGTGATGTTCTAGGAGAATATTTAATGTTCAGAAAATAATTTTATGATGTATTTTTGAGTGAAATGAGAAAATTTTAGAACAGCAAGATCATAATGTAGGATATTATCTACTGA
The DNA here is from genome assembly GCF_003265705.2 of Callorhinus ursinus. Classification (NCBI taxonomy): domain Eukaryota; kingdom Metazoa; phylum Chordata; class Mammalia; order Carnivora; family Otariidae; genus Callorhinus; species Callorhinus ursinus. The sequence goes on along the minus strand of NW_027397103.1, from coordinate 3,685,398 downwards.
AAAAATATGTATGTGTATATGACATGTACACACGGAAGACATACATGTATATGAATGTTAACATATGTATATGAAGACATGTTCATGCTATGCATTTATATATATGATGTATACACACAACATGTATGTGTTATTGTATGTGCAAGTGTATGCGTGTGTATGTGTGTATATGTCTGTGTAGCACCTGGGAAGTAAATGCCAGAGTAGTGAGGGTGAATATTTCTTAATGATGGCATTAGGGTGGCTTGCCTCTTCTGTGTTTTGCTTCTTTGCATTTTTTTCAGTTTCACACATGTCTGTGTATTGACTAAGAAGAAAGAAAAGCGGCATATTATTTGAACAAAACAGATATTTGAGAGGAGGAAACAAACCAGCCAACCACGTGCCTACTGCACTTGAGGCCACATTCCCGGGATTCAGTTTGGCTCAGGATTCTACCCATGGGAAGTGGACACGCCTCGTCCGCAGGACACTGAGCAATAACGGAACCCTCTTTTGTAGATTAGAAATGGTTTGCAGGGTGGGCAGGAGTGCCCATCTCATAGTCTTTTGTAAGATTCAAAACCTAGGTTAAGTGCCTAGGCCAGGGCCTGGCACAGAGTAGGCTCTCATAACATAGGAGGCCCTTTCTCCTTCCCTAGCAGTGGCTCACGTCTGGGGTCCTGTCCGTGTCTGGGTGTGTTCGCATTGACTTTGTCTCCTTTACATCAGCCATCCCTGAAGCTTGTTCGTGACCACTCTTGATGTCTCTGTACTGCTAGGAGTCTGGGGAGCACAGAACTGCCCAAATCTTTGAGACACCCAGGTTGTGTAGTTGATGGAAACTGAAAACCCTTCATCAGCTTACTGATAACTTGCTCTGTGCCAGGACCAGTGTGGGGCCCTGGTGTGCGAACATAGACCTTGCCCTCTGGGAACTAACGGTCTTCACCTTGGTGATGTTGAGGCAGGCACTAAGATTTTGAGGGGGAAGAGGGGTCTGGCTTGCTTCTTGCTCTCTCCACAGTTTCTAGAACAGAGACTAATACATAGTAGGGGCTCACACTATTTTGAATAAAACAATGGAGGGGGGGAAGAGGAAAGCTAAGAAACATCAGAAAAATGGATCTTCCGAATTCCTCTTCAACAGAAGGTGCCTGGCAGGGTGCCCAGCTGAGCATTCTCTGTGACATGTGTCCTCATGCGTGGCTTAGCCCCCAGAAGACAGTCTCAAACTCTGGACAGCTCTGTATTGGAGCCAGTTTTACCACTATTTGGGTAGACAGAAGAAAAAAAAACTAGTTTTTGCTCCCAGAAGAGAGGTTAGTGATCCCCCAGAAACTCAGAGAGACTTGAATCCAAATTCTCATTCTGCAACTTGTCAGTTTTACTTTTTTCTGGAGAAGAAAAAAGTTCCCTTTTTCCCTTGTACAAAGGGGAGGACTGTGTCTTTGGTGGGGCTGCTGCGAGGTTGTGGTGATGTGGGTGTGGATGAGTAAAGTTTCCACCTTTGTGGGGGTTTTTTTGGTCCCTGAAATATTCAAGCTCACCTTTTATCCTTGACTCTCTTTAGATCAGGCCTTAGCCTCCACTGTCCTAAGGGAAAAAAGGAATACAGTGACATCTGTAGCTTTGGAAGTCCAGAAGCCTAAGATCTTGACAGGAACAAAAGTTTGGGAAGATTTCCTAGGGAGCCATTTTTCCCCAAACTCCCCAAACCCCAGACTAGAGGAAGGGAGGAGAGGTAAACACTGACATGCATGTGGGACTCTGAGCAGTGCCTCCCCCAGGGTGAAGCTCCAGAGGGGTATTAGGCAGCAGGACCCCACTTGTGGCTTTGGATTCTGTGGGTGTCTCATTACCCTGGTGAAGCCTGGCTGTCTGGGTTCAAATACCAGCTCCACTTCTTGATGGCTGCGTGATCTGACACAGGAGACTTACACTTTTGGACTAGTTTCTATATCTATGATAGGGGGATGATAGTGGATCCTGACTTGCATAGCTGTTGATGGGATTGATGAAGCAGATCCTGAAAAGTGCTTAGAACAATGCCTGAGAAAGGCTGAACGAGTTGTAAAAGGAAAAAAGGAAAGGAGGGAGGGAGGGAGGAAGAAAGGGAGGGAGGAAGGAAGGGAGGTGGCGGGTCTCATGGAGGTGGCAGGAGAGCACCCAATGCCCTGTGGCATTGTGGTGTACTAGCTGGAGAGCGCATAGACGTGGTGGCCAGGTGTTTGAAGTCCAGAGAGAGAGTGTCTTGCCAATGGCCTTGGAGTGTCATGATCCCTGGCCCCCCTAAGTGGGACGTGGAGATGAGGAGGAAGGGAGGGAGAGAGTGAGACAGGAGTTGTGCAAGGCTTTCCCGGGCCTGGACACAGGTGCCTGCAGCAAAGGATGTGAGGACCAGATGAGGTGTGTCCCATCCCAGGGGTCAGCCGGTGTGGAGGGTGATACTGTGGCATGGGTTACATCTCAATGGATACCTTAGAGGACATGGACAGATTAAAAACACAGACCCGGCCACCCCTGCCCACTGATGGCTTGGGGACATTTGCACAGCCCCTGGAACCTGGCATCTTCCCCAGCGAAAGAACAGAGTGAGAAAATCTAAAATCCAAATTGGTTTAACCTGAAATCAATAAGAAAAATAAAAATCACGAAAATGACCCTGTTTCGCTGGAAGTGACAAGATTAAATCTTCTGCTTCAGAGAGTTTGGGGGGCATAAGACAGAACTTCATTTCAGTGGGAGAACACATCCACATCCACAAGCACAGAAGCTAACATGTTTTTACTCCTGAGAAGATGCTGGGGGATTCACAGTCGCTATGTTTGCAAAGGGCTTGGCACGTGCTCAGCGCTCCACAAATGGGCCATAAATACGTAAGTAATAACGTAGAACAGTCTGCCTATGGCAATGGCTGGCAGGTCCAGTTGGCGGAAGGGATGGGGCTGAGAATCAGACTCCGCTCTCTCCCTCCTCCCTCCGGACCGGTCCCATTATTGGGCCACACCTCCTCCTTGCCAAGCCTTGAGAGTGGAGCGCAGAAAAGGCAGTGGACTCTGAGTGCATGCCATCCCATAAACACTTCCAGTAGGAAGAGAGATTTATGGTGTTATAAATGCCAGCGGCAGGCCCCGTTTGTGTTAATAGCCTTATTAGTTACATTGCTGTAAAATCCAGATCTCCACACTGTTTAACAGCTACAGTTCTGCTCAGCAGCATTAATTCAATAAATCGAGACCTCTTGACATAAATCTTAAAGCCCCTGGAACCTGATTAGGAAATCCCTCCTGATGGGTTAGAGATGGACAGATGGAGTGAGGCCAGTGAGCCAGCTGTCTCCCGAGGCTGTCACCGTGGATCATTTCCTGTCCCTGAGCTCCACGTGCTCGACCTTGACCTTGAACATGGAGGGATTGCTGACCATCTATGGAAGGTGAACTCAGAGCCCCAGTTAGCCCCGACAGTGCCTTTGTTCAAATTAGAAAATGATGCCCCCTTCAGGTGGCTGCAACCTCACGGGTGCATGGCTCACCAGGGGAATGGCATCTTTGTGCTGATCAGAAAAAGGCCAGAGGGGCTGCAGGCTGCATTCCAGCCCCCACCTATACCCTCAGTGGGAGCCCTTGTGCACCGAAGAGCCCACACAACAGGTGGCCTGGGTGAACTTATAAAATTCAACTATATCCAAAGAACGGAGAGCCTATAATTAAAAGACCTAGAAATTAGAGAGTTAAAGACAAGCAAAGCTAAATATTTTATTGTTAGGCTTACACACACACACACACACACATATATATATATATATGTAAATATATATGTGAAATATATATATATGAAAAAAATGAAAGAAAAAATCAATGGGATGATTAATCCAATGTTTCGTATCATGGTTACTTTTAAGAGAAAGACAGGAAGGCCATTTCTTCCCCCCCCCCTTTATATGCAGTGTATTCTCTTTCCTCTCTTTCTAGGTTATATACAAATTACTTAATTATTGAATATGAGCCAAGAGATGTGCTGGGTTCTGAGGGGGGGGGAGGCGGGCACAAGAAGGAAACTAGAGAGGCTGGAGACTAGATCTGATGTTGTCCCTCTTTCCCTGGCTCCCTCTCTTACCCCTAAAGACAACCCATACAAACTGGCACCTTCACCCATCACCCAGAACTGTCTTCATAACCACCCACGTGCTTGCAGAGTAGTGGGGTCAAATCCCGACTTGACCATTTATAAGTTGTGTGATCCCGGGCGAGATACCTAATTACTTTGTGCTTTAGTTTCCTCATCTGTGATTTTTTTTTTTTTTTTTTGAGAGAGAGAGAGAGAGCACAAGCAGGAAGGGGCAGAGGGAGAGAGAGAATGAGAGAAAGAACCTCTCATGACCCTGAGATCATGACCCTGAGATCATGACCTGAGCTAAAATCAGGAGTCAGATTCTCAACCGACTGAGCCACCCAGGTGCCTTGAAAAGTGTGCTTTTTATCATCTAAATTTCTCAGTTGTCTCTTCAGAGTCTTAAGAGTAATTGGCATAGGGCGCCTGGGTGGCTCAGTTGGTTAAGCGACTGCCTTCGGCTCAGGTCATGATCCCAGAGTCCTGGGATCGAGTCCCACATCAGGCTCCCAGCTCAGCGGGGAGCCTGCTTCTCCCTCTGACCCTCTCCCCTCTCATGCTGTTTCTCTCTCTGTCTCTCAAATAAATAAATAAAATCTTTTTTAAAAAAAAGAGTAATTGGCATAGATGGATTGGCACAGATTTTTGAAGCTCTTTGAATGGATGAGGTCTAAAACACCTTAGGATATCACAGGACTAAAGTTTCAGCAGTCTAGAGTTAAAGACAAGAGGAAGAGAAGGAGTAAATGGAAAAAGAGCTGTTAGTTTAAGTATAGAGTATGGATATGTCAGTAATTCTTTTTCAATTCTTTTTCAAATTTTTTTGCTCAAATACTGCCAACTCCGTATAAAGATGTTCTTACCATATTTCTTTGATTATAAGAAGGATGTTTTCACATGTTCATATATTTTGTTAAAGATTTATTTATTTGAGAGAGAGTTTGTGGACATGTGAGCAGGGGCTGGCAGGGGCAGAGGGAGAGAAACTCAAACAGACCCCGTGCTGAGTGCCTAGCCTGTGGGGCTATATCCCAGGACCCTGCGATCATGACCTGAGCTGATATCAAGAGTCGGACGCTTAACTGATGGAAATACCCTGGTGCCCCTCATCTGTGAAAAAAATTTTTTTAAATAACTTAACTGCAAAGATCAAAACAAAACAAAATTAGGGTAAGTTTTGGGCATAAATATAGGCAACAAAAACAAAGTGCAGATATCTAGGAGTAGTGAGCTACTTCGTAGGCTATAAGGATTAAATGAGATGTTGCATTTGGACCTGTGTTTGACACATAGTGTCAATGTTCAGTAAATGTTAGCGACCAGAACGCCATTATGCCCATTTTACAGATGAGGAAGAACGATGCTTTGAAATGTTAAGTAACTTGCCCAGGACTGCACAGTTGGCACCAAATGGCCATTTCTTCCCCCCCCCCCCCTTTATATGCAGTCTATTCTCTTTCCTCTCTTTCCAGGTTATATACCAATTACTTAATTATTGAATATGAGCCAAGAAATGTGCTGGCTTCTGAGGCGCAGAAATGAAAGGATAATGTGCATAATCCTTACCCTTAAGGATCCTCTAGGCTTTGAGGTTTGGGTGTTGGTGAGGGTCTGAGTGGTGCTTCTGAGGATGTAGGATTCCCCAAGGGATGGGGAGGAGTGGCCTGTCCTTTAGGCACTGGCTGCCTTGAACCCTTTACTGTCAGATCACCTTGTGCTGGGGGCAAATCTGTCCTTGCTTTTCCTTATGACTAAGCTGTAGGCCTGGGAAAAGGATGGGGTTCCAGAAGCCCTTAGGAAGACAAGAACTGATTTTTTCTGCCACATATGCATGGTTTAGAGGCATAAGAGTAAAGATCTGGCTTCCCAGATGTTTCAAGCAATCCCAGTTGTACTAAGAGCTCACCAATGTCACCTCCAGCTCAACATATCCCAGACGACAGCCTTTCCCATTGGTTTCCTTAGTGAAACACCACCCTAATCCTCCATGGTGGCCCCGAAGAAAATGAGCAAACCTTTTATGTAGAGAGAAGGGTGGTTGGACCTTTAGGCAGAATTCCCTGTGTTTCACCTTCTCCTGAAGGATCTCTCCCTAAATACCCCTGTCTGCCCCTGTAATCAGCCGCGATACAAGGGCAGCCCAGCAGAGTGGTCAGGAGTCAAACAGAACTTGATCCCAGTGTGGCCTGGCTTTTCCTTGGCTGTGTAACGTAGAGCAGTCACTTCACCTCTCTGAGTCTGCTTCCTCATCTGTAAAATGGAGATAACAAAAGAGTCCTCATGGTGTTGTTCAGGACAGTGAGTGAGTTAATGCCATGGGATGCTGAATAATGATCCCTGGAGATGCTCACACCCGAATCCCCAGAACCTGTGATTGTCACTTTATATGGCAAAAGGGACTCTGCAGATGTGATTGAGTTTAGGATCTTGAGGTGGTGAGATTATCTTGGATTATCCAGGTGAATCTAATCGTAACCACAAGTGGCTTTAAAAAGGGGAGGCAGAGGGTGCTCTGAGTACAGAGGAAGAAATCAGGATGTTATGGTGGAAGAAAGAGGTTGCAATGATGTAAGGAGGGGCCGAGAGCCAAGGATGCAGCCAGCCTCCAGGTTTGGATTTCTGGCCTCCAGAACTGTAAGAGGATAAATTTGCATTGTTCCAAACCACCAAATCTGTGGTCATTTGTTACAATAGCCCCGGGAAACTCATACAGGTGGCTGGCACACTTCCAGGCATGTTTTTAATATGGAATGAATGGTCATAAGTTCATTGTAATTTTTGAAAGATAAGGGCACCCATAGTTCCCTTCATAGAAAAAAGTCCAGATTATCCAAGGGAGCCAGTGATTGGATAAATATGGGAGAAGGGAGGAGAGAAAGCCTGGTTATGGAGGTCTCGTCACCTCTTGCCAGGTGGAAATTCACCCTTCCCTGGCCACCTTGAGAAATGGCTTGGCTTTATTAAGGGAAGTGGTAGATTTGCTTAGAGTATCCCTATCTTGCTTGATTGTATTATCAACAAATACATGACAAACATCTGCCATTGGCCAGGTCCTGGAGAGGTAGTGCCAAACAACACACAGTTTAGCTCTTTTCCTCCTGATGCTAACGTCTATGTGGATGGTGGAGGGGGTAAGCGAGCAACCATGAAGATAATAAAGTAGATACCATGACAGAAGAAATTGGGAGGTGCAGTGGGAACTAAGAGGAGGGGCATCTTATCAGTTATCCATTGCTGTGTAACAAAGCATTCTAAAACACAATGGCTACTCTGGAAAACAGTATGGAGGTTCCTCAAACAGTTGAGATTAGAGCTACCATTCGATCCAGCAATTGCACTACTGGGTATTTACCACAAAGATACAAATGTAGGGACCCGAAGGGGTACATGCACCCCAGTGTTTATAGCAGCAATGTCCACAATAGCCAAACTGTGGAAAGAGCCAAGATGTCCATCGACAGATGAATGGATAAAGAAGAGGTGGTATATATACACAATGGAATATTATGCAGCCATCAAAAGGAATGAGATCTTGCCATTTGCAACGACGTGGATGGAACTGGAGGGTGTTATGCTGAGTGAAATAAGTCAATTAGAGAAAGACATGTATCATATGACCTCACTGATATGAGGAATTCTTAATCTCAGGAACAAACTGAGTGTTACTGGAGTGGTTGGGGGTGGGAGGGATGGGGTGGCTGGGTGATAGACATTGGGGAGGGTATGTGCTACGGTGAGCGCTGTGAATTGTGCAAAACTGTTGAATCACAGATCTGTACTTCTGAAACAAATAACGCAACATACTTTAAGAAAAAAGAAAAAGAAGAAGATAGCAGGAGAGGAAGAATGAAGGGGAGTAAGTCAGAGGGGGAGACGAACCATGAGAGATGATGGACTCTGAAAAACAAACTGAGGGTTCTAGAGGGGAGGAGGGTAGGGGGATGGGTTGGCCTGGTGATGGGTATTAAAGAGGGCACGTTCTGCATGGAGCACTGGGTGTTATGCACAAACAATGAATCATGGAACACTACATCAAAAACAAATGATGTAATATATGGTGATTAACATAACAATAAAAAAATTAAAAAAAAAACACACAATGGCTAAAAACAGTGTGTGATTCCCAACTGTATGGGTTAGGAATTCAGGCAGGGCTCAGTAGGATGGCTTGTTGCTCTTCCATGTGGCCTTGGCTGGGGCATCTGGACGGGGACAGGAGGATCCTAGATGGCCTGTCACATGTGTGGTATGTCAGAGGGATGGTTTGACTGTCCAGGGATGTGCTGGGGTGGCTGAGCCATTCTTCACATGGTGTTGGTTCTCATTCGTAATCTGGGACCTTGGTTCTCCTCCCCATGGTGTCTCTCTTTCTCTCTCTCCTGGACTTCCTGAGTGAAAGCAGAAGAGGCTTTGTTGCCTCTTAAGGTCTGGAATCTGAAGCCCTAGAAAGTCACTTCTGATGCACTCCATTGGTTAAAGCAAGTCAACAGCCAGCCTGACTCAAAGAGTGGGGAAACATTACGCCTCATGTTGCAGGGGAGCACTGTGGGTGCATATGGAGATGGAGGAATTGTTGGTGCCATTTTTGCATAATCTGCCACAGGCATCTCATCCATTCTTGAGGGGTGGTGGTCAGGGAAGGCTTCCTGGAATAGGCAGTATCTAATTGGACACCTACAGTTTAAGTAGGAGTAGGCTACAGACCATGGAATATGGAGCACAGAGGAACAGCATGTGCAAAGGCCCAGAGGCAAAAGGGAACTTGGAACTTTGAGAGAATGAAGTTCAGCAAGGAAGGGAATGGGAGGGGTAGGAAATGAGGCTGGAGAGGTGGGCAGAGGCAGCTAATGAAGGGCCTTGTAAACATAGTGCCTTGTCCCGAGGACAGTGAGGTGCAATGGGAGGAGTTTGAATGTGGGAGTGAGGGGACCTGAATTAAGTCTTAAGAAGGTCCCCCTGGCTGCTCTAAGGAGACTAGATTGCAGAAAGCCAGAATGGATGTTCTGAGGTCAGTAAGAAGGCTGTAGAGTTGTCCAAGCAACGGGTGGTGGTGGTGATAGTGGGGATGGAGGGATGTAGGTGGTTGGGGGAGGTTTTTAAAAGGTCAGCATCGTCGCAGCATAGGGCCATGTCATCCATCTGACACCCCTCTGCTTGAACTAAAAAGAGTTTCCTTCTCCCTTATACTCTGGTCTCCTCAGTCTCCACAGGTGCTAAAACTTCCTCCTTCTGTCCATTCCTTTCCTTTCTATGGCAACCACCCACCCTCCTCACCCTTTGGCGGGGTGGTTCCAACACTCTGTTAGTTAGTCTCCCTATCTTCTGGGTCTCCCCCTTCCAATCCATCTTGTATACTGTCACTGATGTGAGTATCCTAAAATACAGCTTTACATCATGTCAGCTCTCTTTGGAAATCAACAGAACCTCACCGGGGCTCCCGATCCTTCCACAAGAAAATAACAAGTCTTTCATGTGGCATTATGGGTATTCCTCAGTGTGGCCTTCTAAAATGTATCCCCTACTGTTGTTCAATGGTATTCTGCCTGCCAGATATAAAAATCTTGCCAGTGGTTAGGGGATTCTTCCACATCAATGATAATAGTGACAATGACGAGGTATGGCCATAGTTATCAAAATTCATTTTTTGCCTTTTGACTTGGTGAGGTGCATGTGGAGATGTGCTTTTCAGATCCCCCATCAGGGGAGGACATGCCGCCCCACTGTGGGGAGTGTGGTCAGCAGATGGCTTCCAGCTGTCTGCTCCTTTGACAGCTGCAGAGAGCTCCCTCACTCAAGGTCATGGCCTTCCTGGAGCAGTCAGTATCCCATAACGTAGCAAGACAGGGTAGGAGGCTTGGCTGTTCAGGCTCAGCCGTTCTCTGCCTGGTGGACTGGCTTCATTGGGCTGCCCTGCAGTTTAGACTGCTTCTTCTTCCTTCCTTTCAATATTTTTTGGGTTCCTTTATTGAAATACCATGTGTATACCACATAATTTACCTATGTAAAGTATACAGTTCATTTTTAGCATATTCACAGTTAATTGTGAATATCAATTTTAGAACGTTTTCATCACCCCAAAGGAAACCTCAGACCCAATGGCATTCACACATCATTTTCCCTCCAAACTTCCAGCCCCAGGCAAGCATGAGTCTACTTTTCATTTCTAAAGAATTACCGATTCTGGACACTTCAGATGCATGGAATCATTCAGTCTTTTGTGTCGGACTTATTTTTTTTTTTAGCATATTGTTCCCAGTGTTTATTCATGCTATAGCATGTGTCAGGAGCTCATTCCTTTTCATTGTCAAATACTATTCTATTGAATGATTGTGAACTCACCAGTTCATCAGTTGATGCACATTTGGGTCATTTCCACATTTGGGCTATTATAAATAAGGCTGCTGTGAACAGTCATGTATAAGTTTTTGTGTGGACATATGTTCCTAACAAACGCTTTGCAACCCAAACTCTATCTTATAGTGTCTCTTCCAAAAACTCTGACCTGTGACAATTGGCAATCTCCCCTTCAGGAATTTGTCCTCCAGATACACCTACCCAGTGCAAAGCGACCTGTGTACCACATGATACACAGCGGCATTATTTGTATTGGCAAAATGTTGGAAACAACAGGATTAAAAGATGACTAGCTGAGAGTGATCAGAGAGGTGAAGCAACTAGTTACGTAACACAGCAAGTGAGTATTGGACATAGGGTTTGAACCCAGGCCCTTGTCTCCACAGCATATCCTTGTTCTGCTACCCTCCCTCTCTCCCAACTGGATTCTATGTGGACTTTGTACATATAGCCCACAAACTGGCTGCCTTCAGTCTAGAAACAGCTTGCCTCCATGCATGTGTTTCTATTGGAAAATACCAGTGGGCAATGTTTAAAAATCTGGAGATTGCACATGAAAATGCAGGTCATGAGTTTCTTTTTGGAAGCAAAAGAGTACAGTCTGCCAACATTGGACTTGACGTCTCCATGGTAAGGCTGGCTGATGCTGAGAAGTGTCCATGTCTTTTATGTGGGGTTCTTAGTTCCCACCTCTCCCTTGCATGCACAGCCAGCCTATTTCACTCACTTTGGTTCCCTCCCTGGCTGCTCCATGCATTTAGGTTTGAGACCTTTGCAACTTTAGGGTTTTACTCATTTGGGGTATGTGCTGTTCTGAGAGGCCAACTCTGGCTGGTGACCTAGCCTTCATGCTAGGAAACCCAGCTCCTAAGTTTTCCCTTTGCTGATTTTCTTTTTTTTCCTTCTTTCCTTCCTTCCTTCCTTCCTTCCTTCCTTCCTTCCTTCCTTCCTTCCTTCCTTCCTTCCTTCCCTTTCTTTCCTGGGAGAGGGGGAGGGGAAAAGGGGGAGAAAGAGAGAGAGGGAGATGGTGTTTTATTTAGTCAGGTTGGGCTTTCATAAAAAAAAAATACTATAGACTGGGTGGCTTAAACAACAGGAATTTATCTTCTCATCGTTTTGGAGGCTGGAAGTCCAAGATCAAGGTCCTGGCAGGGTTTTGTTCCTGGTGAGGGCTCTCTTCTTGCCTAGCAGCCAGATGCCTTCTCTTCTCCTTATAAGGGCATCAGCCCTATCAAATTAGGATCTGACCCTTATGATCTCACTTAACCTTCATCATCTTCTTACTGGCCCTAGCTCCAAATACAGTCATATTGGGGATTAGGGCTTCATCATATGATTTTTGGGGAGGACACAAACATTTGATCCATAACAGACAGATGATCCTTTTGGTTCCTATGGCAAACCAATGTCTAGTTGCTGGTGATTCCTGCAATCCAGCTAATTCCTTGCCTATGCATCTGTGACACCCTGATATCCTTCTTTGTAACACTGCTTTGTTCTTTAGCTTCAGCAGGTTTCTGTTACTTGCTGTTGAAGCTGACAAGTACTCTGAATGAAGGGTGCTAATGCATGGTGGTTATAAGCATGGACCCGTGAGTCAGTTGACATCTGGCACTCAGTTCTTCCCTACCCACAGCCAGTGACTTAGACTCCGGGATCCTCAGTTGCCTTTTCTGTAAAGTAGGGATGAAATAGTACCTAACAGGCTGGGTTATTGTGAGGATTTAATGACATGATGTATGTAAGGTCTCAGCAGAGGACCTGGTACACAATAAGTCCTAAATAGATGATGGCTCTTATAATCATGATAATTTTTGTTACTCTTGTTCAGTGGGCCAGCTGGGCCGGGTAATTTCCAAGATTTCTCCCAGTCTTGATGTTCTCATCCCTGGTTTTAATTTAGCCTCAGAAGGGGATTTTTGGAGTGTCTACTGTGCTCCCCAAATTGTATCTAACATTTGGTGCAAAAGTATTTTCTCCTGGCTAGAGGGGTCCAGGGCTTTCCTTCAGATTCTTTTTTTTTTTTTTTTTAAAGATTTTATTTATTTATTTGACAGAGAGAGACACAGTGAGAGAGAGAACACAAACAGGGGGAGTGGGAGAGGGAGAAGCAGGCTTCCCGCCGAGTAGGGAGCCTGATGCGGGCCTTGATCCCAGGACCCTGGGATCGACCTGAGCCGAAGGCAGACGCCCAACGACTGAGCCACCCAGGCGCCCCTCCTTCAGATTCTTAAAAGGGTCTGAGACCACTCCTCCCCCACACAGTTATGGGTCGCTCCTCTAGAATGTAAGGAGTCCGCATATGTCAGGGTGACCCCGAGAAAGCAGAGGTGGATCCTCCTGAGGATTAGGTTGATACTAAGACAGATTTTAGTTCAAAGGCTTAATGTAACTCCCGAAACCTCAGCAATCTATGGTCCATAATCAACTTTATCAAAGCAATTTAGCAGGGATGTAGCTATCTCCTCATAGCGTGCAGCCCCACAGGGAAATAAAAATTTGATGGGAGCGGCGAGGACTCTGGTGTCCTTGGGAAAGGTCGACTTGATGTGTGAACAAGCCTTGGGTATGAGCGAATGAGTGAGGTGCCTGGAACATTCCAGAATGAGGTCACAGGCTTAACCTCTTGTCAAGGTTCACATGGGATTGCAAGGACATTTGCTATCACCCTGAACCTGGAAATAGTGGACAAAGGGTATCGTGGCCCAGAGTTGTGTTCTAAACATACAGTTAAAATCAGGTTACACCACTCCACAAAAATCTCTCTGGCTGCCTCTTTTTAAAGCCGTATTTCGGGACGCCTGCGTGGCTCAGTTGGTTAAGTGGCTGCCTTCAGCTCAGGTCATGATCCCAGGATCCTGGATCGAGTCCCACATCGGGCTCCCTACTCAATGGGGAGCCTCTTCTCCCTCTGCCTGCCGCTCCCTCTGCTTGTGCTCTCTCTGTTAAATAAAATCTTAAAAAAAAACAAATAAAGCCATATTTCTCAAACTGGGGCACCGGTATCCCTGAAGATGGGTGACAGTGAACCAGGAGAGGCAGAAAGCCACACACACACACACACACACACACACACACACACACAATTAAACAAATATTTTTGTTTGTATTTGTATGAACAGATAATTAAAATATACATGCATGGGGGCACCTGGGTGGCTCACTTGGTTAAGTGTCTGACTCTTGGTTTCGACTCAGGTCATGACCTCAGGGTCATGGGATTGAGCCCCATGTCGGGCTCCATGCTCGGTGTGGAGTCTGCTAGAGATTCTCTCCCTCTCCCTCTGCCCTTCACCCCACTCAGGTGTTCTCTCTCTCTCTCTCTCTCTAAAAATAAAGAAATAAGATCTTTAAAAAAATATATCACATGCAGGTGCACAAACTAAGATGAATGTTGCTGGGGAAATCTTGCAGTTGAGTTCATGAGCTCAGCACTTCTAAATGGATAACCACTGAATTTGTTCTCTGCTGCTTGTATATACTTTGGTGAAAAAATTGGAGATGCCCTCAACTTCATAGCAGAGCAGAAAAAGCTCTTCACGATTTGACCCAAATTGCAAGAAGCATGATTCCCTCAAGCAGCTGTAGGCATCTAGTCTGCTGGCTGAGTCGTACAGTGAAAGGGAACATTGTTCCCCAGTGGTTGCAATCAAAGTCCCAGGGTTGCTGTGCATTGACATTAGTTAGGTCATGTGCACATCCCAAAACAAATTCTGCGATTTTGATTGGCCAGGCATGGATCTGGGAGGTGGGTCATCAGCTCCATCTGAACATCAAGGGCTGAGAATGCATGCGTGCGTGCATGTGTGTGTGTGTGTGTGTGTGTGTGTGTGTGTGTGTGTGTGTAGGAGGGGTTTCCTTAAAGAAAATCAGGGTATTGTTCTTGGAAGAGGGTGTGAATGTTGGGCAGGCCAAACCACAAATGAGACCAAACTTCATTTACTGTATGAGGTCTGCTTGACCCCAAAGCCCATACTAACTTTTTTTAAAAAAGATTTTATTTATTTATTTGAGAGAGAGAGGGAGAGAGAGAGAGAGCACAAGCAGGGGCAGCGGAAGGGCCAGAGGGAGAAGCAGGCTCCCTACGCCTGACACAGGGCTCGATCCCAGGACCCCTGAGATCATGATCTGAGCTGAAGGCAGATGCTTATCCGACTGAGCTACCCAGGCGCCCCTCATACTTTCTTTCCTACACTCTTCTCGTCCCTCAGCAAGAGCTGAGGTCAGAGAAGGGTGGGGCCTTCCTCAAAGTGACACATCACTTTAGCAGCAGAGATGGGTTTGGAGCTCTGGTGTCCTGATACTTGGTCAAGGCTACATTCTGTGCTGGGCAGAAGCCCAAGGAGCTGATTCACTTGGTGAGCATGGGGAATGGCCATGGCGCATCCCATCATAATCCTGTTTATTACCTTGTAGATGTTAGGAATAACAAGAAGATAAACAGCAGGGAAAACTGATTGATTGGATGGCTAATGCTGGGCAGTAGCCTTAACCCAACAAGTGGGGCTGTGAATATGCCTTTGCAGGCGGGTGTAGGATGTCTGCTTCATGGGTGGTTGAGAAGCTCCTGGAAAAATTGTGAGTCTGGTACAGTACTTCTTCTGTAGACACCTTCTCTCCCTTTTTGCTCTAACGTGGCTTTGCCCTGGGGACACGGCTTCCCCCAGAGTCCTCTCAGGTGATGGCTGTCTTTCTTGCACATGCCCCCTACTCTTGGAGTCCTCCCAGAGAGGAGGTAGGCATCTTCCTTGCTCATGCATGCCCCTTCCCAGTCCTTCTCTGCCTCCTCCCTGCCCAAGCTCTGGATCTCCTGTCCTCTCTCCATCACCTGCCACCCACCTTGTTGTACTTATCTCCGTCACTGGCCCTCCCCCTCACTGCTTGAGTTTGATGGCCTACTCACCATCGACACTTGCATGTCTATAAGCAATTCAGATTTACCAGGTTCAAAACCGAGCTCCTGATCTTTATCTTCCGCCCACTTCATAGCCACTCCTCCCCCCCACCGTGGAATCCATCTCCAGTGAATGGCAACTCCACTCTCTAGTGACTCGGAAGAAAATCCCAGATCCTCTCCTCTCCTGTCCCATCAGCAAATCCCATAGGTTGCAGGGGGAGACAATGGCATGCTACTTGCAGGGGGAGACAATGGCATGCTACTTGCAGGGGGAGACAATGGCATGCTACACAGCCACAATGTGGCTGAGCCTCGCAGACCTAAGGACAGGACAGGGGAGAGCAGCTCAGTGTGAATGAGTTCTGTGCGTCTGACATTCAGAAACATCTAAAACCTATACAAGTCAAAATCTAAAAGCATTTTTAAGAATCTAAGAATATCTAAACGTATAAAAGTCAAAATGGTTACCTTTGTGTGGGCATTGTCTTCAAGTGGGTACAACGAACCCTTCTGGGATGCGGAACGTGTCCTAGGAATTTCCCTGCATGGTTCACAGGTGGTGAATACAAACGTAAAAATGCACTGAGCTGTATGCCGGAGGTTTGCGTATTTTACTGTATGTACGTTATACTCCAGGAAGAAGTTAAAAAATATGTTATGTATTCAGAATCTGGGCTTAGCCCTTAAATCATCCTGTATGACCTTCCAGGTCTCTTTTTCCTGTTGCAGCAACTTGAAGGAGGCTTCTTCTCTTATATTCATCCTCCACATTCAAAACATAAGTAAGTCTTACCAGCTCTCCTGTCAGAAACATCAAGAATGTGTTCTCTTTGTTCAGTCTTCACTTCTCCTCTCTAGTACAAGTCATCATCTGTCACTGAACAATGAAAGAGCTTTGTTACTTTTGATGACTGCCTTGTAGTCCTCATATACTGGGTGTTATGAGCTGAATGGTGGCCCAAAGGTATGTACATGTCCTGATCCCTGGCACCTTATCTTAGTCTCTTGGGCTGCCACAACGAAACACCATAGACAGGTGGCTTAAACAACGGAAATTTATTTCTCATTGTTCTCAAAGCTGGGAAGTCCAAAAACCAAGGTGCCAGCTAGGTAGGTTTCATTCTGAGGGCTCTTCTCTTGGTTATAGGTGGCTGTTTAGTTGCTGTGTGCTCACGTGAGCTCTTCTTTGTGTGCACTTGGCAGGGGGGGAGGAGAGTGTGAGCAAGCTTTCTGGTGTCTCTCCTTATAAGGGCACTATCCCATCACGAGGGCTCTACCCTTATCTAACACTAATTACCTCCCAAAGGCCCCATCCGCAAATACCACCACACACTGGCGGGTGGGGAGGGCCAGCTAGGGTTTCAGTGTATGGGTTTGTGGGGGGTGGGGGCATGACATTCAGTCCATAACAAACCTGTAAATGTTACCTTATTTGGAAAAGGGGGTCTTGTAGATGTGATTAAATTAAGGATCTTGCAATGTGGAGATAATCCAGAATTATCCATGGGCCCTCCATGCAATCACATGCATCCTTATAAGAGGGAGGCTGGAGGAGGTATGATGCACAGACAGATACAGGGAAGGCACATAGGAGATGAAGCAGAGAGAGATGTGGCCACCAGCCAAGGAAATGCTGATGGCCACCAGAAGCTGGAGGAGGCAAGGAATGGATTCTCCCCAGAGCCTGGCCCTGCTCACACCTAGATCTCAGACTTCTGGCCTCCAGCTGTGAGAGAATGCATTTCCCGTGTTTTTAGGCACTCAATTTGTGGTCATTTGTTACAGCAGCCCTGGGAAGTGAATGCACTGCCCTGTAATTTGTGTGACCATCCCTGGTTGATGGACATTTAGGTTACTGTAACATTTCTCTATTTCCAACCACATTGTAGCAAACGTTCTTCTGCATTGTCTTGCAGGTGCACAAACATTTCTATTGGAGAAACTCATGGAAATACAATTGAAGGGAATTAATGATCATGAGAAGTTGAACTTTTGCTAAATGCGGGGGGCCTGGGCTCTTTAAAAAAATTGCTCTTGTGCTAAGCACTTCACATACGTACTGGTTGTTATTGTGTACTCCTCTTACCAGTCAGGAAAC
Organism: Callorhinus ursinus; assembly: GCF_003265705.2. Classification (NCBI taxonomy): domain Eukaryota; kingdom Metazoa; phylum Chordata; class Mammalia; order Carnivora; family Otariidae; genus Callorhinus; species Callorhinus ursinus. Next base: position 3,667,957 of record NW_027397103.1, on the reverse strand, counting down.
TGAGGCCCAGAGAGGTTGAATCTTTGCCCAAAGTTATGCATTTGGGAAAGGGCTATGTTAGGATATAAATCCTATCTCTCTGACCTTTTTATTGAAGATGAATATAAATCACTTGGCACCCTGTTTGGTACTGACTCAGTATTGACTGGATTTTTTTCAAGGTATGTTATGAAAGTAGTATCATGTATGATGAAATCAATAGAATTTATTGAGCACTTACTATGGGCAACACATAGGGCATGATGCTGGAGGTACATCCGTGATTAAACCCAATATGATCGCTGTCCTCCCAGAGCTTATAGTCCATCAGAGGAGACAGATTTTGGTCTAATATTTCAAATGTGATGAGTATTTGGGGGAGAAGTGCCAAACTGAGGAGGCACTTTGGGGGTAGGGAAACTTGTCAGGCCTGTGCCTCATAGGTGAGACAGTTTGGCTCTCCCCACTGGCTTCTAGCAATCTTCAAGCATCCACACTAAGGAGAACAGTACTGAGAAATGGTGATTTGTCACTATCAGGCCTTGGGGGCCTTTCCTGGGGTCTAAATCAACTTCAGAAGCTGAAGAGCCAGCCCTGAGTTTAGTGTGGATTTTACAGGTCAGTGAGGCTGAACAGCAGCTCCCTAGCTGGTGATAAATGTGTTGAGGTCTCTCTCTGGCTCTGCCAAGGCCACTGTCAACTCAGTGTCTTCATTTCCCTGGACTGTTACGGAGAGGCTGCAAACAGTCATGAAGCTGCGTTCCTATCATCCGCCAGGGGTCTTTAGGAGAACTCTGGTGGGCTGGGCACCCACTTCTGGTTTGGGGCCAGGGTAATCTGGGGCATTCTCTATCCTGGGAAGTGGCTGAGGTAGGAGGTGAGGGTGAGCTCCTAAGAGCAGGGACCGCATATTACCATTCGTGCCGAGAATTGTGCCGGGCACAAATGAATATCTGTTGAGTGACTTAATTAGCAAAGGGAAGATGCCTTTTGTAACAAAGCAGAAACAACATTTGTGAATGTATGGTTATTATATTCTCCCCATTCCTCATTCCCTTGGGATGGTTTCTGGCATTGATATCATCCCCTGTCTCCCTCCCCCAAGCTCAAATGCCGACTATGCTCATGTGTAGATGAAGAACTGGAGAAGTAATGGTGGGATTTTCTTCAGAAAAGATGGGCTTGTCAGAGAGAAAAGAGAGCAGAGTTCTATGAGAGGAGAGGGGATGTGGTGGGTAGGGAGTTCTGGAGGTATGGAGGGATCCTTGGTAGTGAGAAATGGGCCGACGAGGTATGGGGGAAAGCTGGTGTGTTAGACAAAAGGGTCCTTTCAGGAGCGTTTCAGTAGATCATGACTGGATCCTCATTATTTCTGACCAAGAGTTGCAAGAGGACTGGTTTGGCATGCCTGTGTTTGCTGGGCTGGGTGTCTTTAAATTCTGTAGTGCTCCAGGTGTGGTCACGTGGGAACCTGTTTGATGAGGGTTTTGAGTATGCACAGGTCAGATCTGGCTCCTCATAACAGCTGGCCTTGACCGTTCTGAGACACCCCTGCCCATAATTGAGGGTGGTCCTGAGTCTTTTGCCCAATAATTTCAAATGCTAACAAATAGCGAGAGGCTTCTTGGTGCTCATGACAATATTTCAAGGTAGATGTTATTATTATTATTTTCACAGGACGAAACTGATGAGAGTTTAGGCATCTTGCCCAGGGCCACAGAGGTAGTAGATGACTCCAGAACTGGAGCTCTCAAACTCTTCTGTGTCACTGTCTGGGCTCTTGATTCGCACGCTGCCGTGGTAGCTTAGTGTTCTGTCATGAAGTGAGAAAACAAATTCCCCCACCTTTCTACACCTGAGTTGAGATTTTACATCACGATTTCTTTTTTTTTAAATTTTTTATTGTTATGTTAATCACCATATATTACATCATTAGTTTTTGATGTAGTGTTCCATGATTCATTGTTTGTGCATAACACCCAGTGCTCCATGCAGAATGTGCCCTCTTTAATACCCATCACCAGGCTAACCCATCCCCCTACCCTCCTCCCCTCTAGAACCCTCAGTTTGTTTTTCAGAGTCCATCGTCTCTCATGGTTCGTCTCCCCCTCTGACTTACTCCCCTTCATTCTTCCCCTCCTGCTATCTTCTTCTTTTTCTTTTTTCTTAACATATGTTGCATTATTTGTTTCAGAAGTACAGATCTGTGATTCAACAGTCTTGCACAATTCACAGCGCTCACCATAGCACATACCCAACCCAATGTCTATCACCCAGCCACCCCATCCCTCCCAGCCCCCACCACTCCAGCAACACTCAGTTTGTTTCCTGAGATTAAGAAGTCCTCATATCAGTGAGGTCATATGATACATGTCTTTCTCTGATTGACTTATTTCACTCAGCATAACACCCTCCAGTTCCATCCATGTCATTGCAAATGGCAAGATCTCATTCCTTTTGATTACATCACGATTTCTTAAAGCTCTTTTTCTCCCCAGGGCTCGCGCACACACATGCACATGCATATGTATCCCATCATTTGGATTATGCTTAGTTCCAGTTGTTGCGTGTTCCCTAGACCTCCTGCTTCCCTCTACCCTTCAGACTTTGTTGGGGGAGTCTCCTCTGCGCCAGTCTTCATTACCCTTATGACGAAATTTCTCTCAGGACCTGAGCCATCCCTCTGTAGAACCAGGTTTCCGACACTGCTCCCCTTTGTCCATTTCTCTGCCAGACAGTGTTCGAACACGTGTAAATCCCAACTACGGACAGGATTCAAGGTTTTCTTCCCCGCCCCCCTGCCCCAGTCTTATGTTTTAGTTGGAGGTAAATAAATACTTGGGGGATTGAGCATTACTCATCTCCACAGGCAGAAGTCTGTAAATCACAGTCCTGACCCTGCTGGGTTCCCCCTGAGATTTTAAATAAGTTATATGTCACACTGTAAGCAGCCTGCAAGTGGAGTTATTAATAATGCATGCATTTTTGTAAATAACAGCTAGGATCAATGTGGATGTTGGAGGGAGAGCTCCGGGCTTCATAAACGGAAGCTGTGGCAGACACTCGCGTACCCAAAATCTAAACCCCCTTCCTCCTGGATAGTGGAACGTTTTGTTTTTAAGCAGGCAGGGGTATACCCAGTTCTAGGCTCTGAGCCAGGATGAGTTGAAGCCAATTAAATGGACACGTTTGTTCCTTACTTTGCCGGCGTCCCTTGCAGGTAGAAGTGATACAGATCAGGTCCATGGGATTGAGATGGAAGTCTGCTGTGTGTGCTCCTGGGAACAAGGTATCTCCCAATAAAAGGGAAAACACACAGCTGCCACCGTCTGTCCTCCCTCTTTCTGCTTGGATGCAGCATCTGCAGATGCAGTCGTCACACTGAAACCATTAAGGGAAAAGCGTAGGATAAACCCTGACACGCAGAGAATGGCCAATGGACCTGAATCTCTGATGAGTAAACTGACAGCAGCCACGTACTTGGATATCTTGTTGAGCCATACCCCCTCCCCTTTCTTTTGGTCCAAGCCGCTGTTAAGATTGTCTGTTACTTGCAGCCAAATGCATTCTGAGCCGACCCAGAAGTGATTTCTTCATCTTTCTTGTTGACAAATAATAAGTGCTCATTTTAGAAAAAAGATTTTAAAAATGGGTAAGCAAAAAAAAAAAAAAAGATCTGTAATCACCACTGATATCCTTTTGAAACTTTTCTATGACTAAAAAATATTTAGCAAACATTTACTCAGTGTGCCTATAATGACAACCACATGTTAAGTATTTTACTTCCTTTATTCCAGTTTATTTTCAAAACAGTCTATTAGGTATGAATCATTACAATTCAGAAAATACACACCTGTCCCTCTAAATGTCCCTCTTCTTATTAAAGTTAACCATTGTTATTGATTTGTTCTTATGATACCAGATATTTTTCCTATGCAATTACATACACACTGAGAAGGTTTTGTATTTTGCATAATAATTAGATCATACCAGGCATGTAGTCCTTTCACTTGCTTTTTGTGCTTAATAATTTATCTTGGAGATTTTTTTTCTGTGGCAATTCAAACAGATCTATCTCAAAATTCTCCACAGCTGTGTAATAGGGACGGCAGCTCTTTCTAAGCATCTGAACTGCCCAAAGATGGAGTGGGCTGTAAGGGCTAATGATCTCCCTGTTCCCAGAGGAACCAAGTAGAACCATGCCAACCACTTGGAGTGAGAGGTTACCTCAGAGGGTAGGTTGGACTCTGGTGGCCTTTAAGGGACATACTTATCTGAGGTGTTATGACTCTCTGGCTTGACAATCTATATTTAGTGGCAAAGAAAGAGGTGTTTTTAGTTTTTGGGTATCAAAGAATAGTGGTTAAAAGCACAAGTTGCTAGGTATGTGACCTTGAGTAAGTCATTTTACCTCTGTGAGCCTCAGATCCTTCAGAAGCAAAATAGGGCATTAGGTATGCTTGGTTCAGTGGTTCTAGCCCTTGGCTACATATTAGAATCACCTGGGAGGCTTTCATCTGCATCCAACAAATGGATCAGCTGAAAACAAATCTTTGCAAATGAGGCCTGGGCATCTGTAACCAGGAGAGAAAACCCCCCAGATGATTCTAGTACAAAGTTAGACCTGAAAGCCATTACCTAGTGTGTAGGTCACCCAGAGGTCATACTTAATGTCATCAGAAATCTCTAAGGTAAACAGTGTCCATGTCACAGACAAGAAAACTGAGGCATGGAGAAATGAATTGACTTGGCTCAAGAGGTGAAGAATTCCCACCCAACTCTGGGTTTTGTTATTGATTCTGAGAATTAAGAGCCATTCCTGGAATCACCTGGAGGAACTTTTACAAATCCTGATGCCCAGGCCATATCTCAGACCAATGAAGTGAGACCCATTCATGAATACTTTCTAAAATGTCTAAGTGATTCTTAACGTGTAATCAAGGTTGACAGTCTCTGGTGTTGACACAGTGAATAAAGCACTTGTCATACGCCTTTAATGACAAGTGAATGACCCCCATTGTTAGTGTTGCTTATCTTTTAGAAAGGAAACACAGCTATTGTGGTTGATTGTGTGAGCTTTGGCTGGGATCGCTCTGAGATTATTCTGGTGCTTTCAAGCAGAAAGGGCTAGCTGGGCAAGGGGGGCCTCTGAGCCTTGGCTGCATGGTCTATAAAGTGGGGATAAAAATATATGCCTCCGAACACAGTGATTGAAGTGATTAGACAAAAGAATATTTGAAATGCACTGTGAGCAGGGGTCAGGCAAACAGTGGGCACTAAAATGCTTTTGGCAGTAATTACCATAGTTAATAAGAGTTGAACCAAGTCGATTCATTTTTCCAAGCCTCGGTTTTTTTCATCTGTGACATGGACACTGTTTATCTGAGAGACTTCCTGTGAAATGAAGTGTGTAATGTATAGAAAACTGCACAAAGTATATGTTCAACAAATGACCACTTGAATGGTTGCACACACATTGCAGAGGCTCATGCACGCATCCCTCTGGTTTCCCCATCAAATACATCTAGTTTTAAAGCTGAGATCATAGTTGGGCTACATTTTAACCAAAAGATGTGATTATTTGGCCTGAATAGTGTTTAAAGAAATATATATATGTATATACATTTAGTAAACTTCATTTCTAGAGGAGTTTTAGGTTCACCAACAAAATTGGGTAGAAAGTACAGAGACTTCCCTTAGACCCCCTGGCCCCATTCATGCAGAGCCTCCTCGCCTTCATCAACATCCCCACCAGAGTGGTACACTTTTTGCAATCGATGAACCTGCACTAACATGTTGTTACCACCCAAAGACTAGAGTTTACTTTCAGGTTCACTCTCGGTGTAGTACATTCTCTGGGTGTGGACAAATGTGTAATGACATGTATCTACCATTACGGTATCATACAGAATAGTTTCCCTGCCCTAGAAATCCTCGGTGCTCTGGCTCTTCATCCCCTCTTCATCCAAATCTCTGACACCGCTGATCTTTTCACTTGATTTTATATTTAAAATTTGGTGCCATTTCTCTAAAAATCAGGAGCTGGCATGTATATTTCTGGATGCCTGGTTTCTCTGGAAATATGGAGAGATCAGATAGTCATTGTGCCAAAATCCACAGGGCATACTTTCTAAAGCTCGATAGTAGCATTTAGATGATATCACTCCTCAGTCAGACTCAATGCCCCTTTTCATAAAAGAAAAAAAATTTTTAGAACACGCTCTTTACTATCCAGAAATGAGTTTCACAGATAATAGAATCTATATATACACATAACTTCAAGAAATCAATATAACGTCCTAACAATATTATAACTGAGAATAAAGTGAAAGGAGTCTGTGATAAGATAGTATGTATTTCAATACGTAAATGCTTAGATATGACTCTACTATAAAACATAATGAAATAGCCAGATAATTGCTTCTATATATAATCACTGTGACTGTCACAGCTACGAAGGCACATTTGCACAGATGTGTGGTGTCACCTACAAAAAAATGCCCCACACAGCACTGCTGCCCACGACCCAGCTTCCCGAAACGGTGCACTTTGGTAAAGTTCTGAGCAAAGCAAAGAACAACCTTTGCTCAATTTTCCCGGTAGTTCTATTCCTTTTAAATTCAATGTCAGCTTGAACCACGCAGGAAATAATTTTTTGTTTACATGTGCAAGGACGTTAGAGTTTGGCTCACCTGAAGATGTTTCTTTTTCATGGAGTAAGTATCTGGCAGGAAGGACATTTATGTGAATGCTGCTGTACACCCCAAGCCTAGTGGCAAGCTGAAACACTTGCGCCTCCCACCACCACATTTCCAGATATTTCTCTAGGGGGCAGCACCACTCCCACTGAGAACTTCTGCTTCAGGACAAAGGGTGCTTTTGGGCTCTGGGCTGTTTAACCAGACCTTACATTGCAACTTATCAAGTGCTTGTAGTGGGAGGGCTGTATGTTTGTTTGCTTTTGTTTTTAAGGATGAAAGGCATTTCTCAGGGTGGGAAGAACTTTTGTCCTCTGGAGTTAACTGAGGGAACAGGGATTTATTATCCCAAGCAAGGAAAGCCATAAAAATAAAAGAGCTGTCAAAAAGAGCAATTATTTACATAACAAATATTTAAATAATCATGATGACTGAGATGGCTTTCTCTTAAATTTTAGTGATATGTAACTGACATAATGACATTGTATAAGTTTAAGGTGTTGATCTGATACATTTATATAAGTCTTTCCCCCACCCTGCTCTTCCTGTTTCTCCCATAGCATTTCTCACCTTCTAAAATACTAGATAATGTACTCATTATGAGAACTGTGTCTCCTTCCTGATATGTAAGCACCTCAGGGACAGGATTCTTCTACTGTTTTGCTCATCAGTATGCTCCACGTGCCTAGGATGGTGCCCAGCACGTGTGGGAGATGCTTCATAAATGTTTATTGGATCAATGAGTAAATTTCCTATAATTCTCCCATCACCCTCCTGGTGAAGCTGTTATAATTTCCACTGTACAGTTGAGGGAACTGAGGGTCAGACATGTACAGAAGTCTGTCTGAATCACACGGTGAGTGGCCGAGCAGCATTTGGGCCTGGTCTCCTAACTCTCCTATTCTTCTTGTGTAATTGTGGTGGCTTGCTGGGGTGGTTATGAGCGCAGGAGCTGGGGATCGGGGCGAGGCCTGGGTCGGACTGGTCCAAGCTGAGTGGTTATTTATTCTGCATGACTTAGATTATTGGTTTAGGCCTGGTACCACACCTGTAAGAATAAAACAAAATAAAAAGACTAACTCGTTAAACATGGCATGATCATAACTCAGGAGTCCCATTAACTCCTTCTGCTCCCTCAACTCAGCATCAAATATGAGGTCAGGCCTTGACCGTTCCACCTTCGGAGTATGCCAGAACACCTCTCCATCTTTGCCTTGAACACTCTAGTCTAAGCTATGAGCATCTCTTGCCTGGACTGTGAGAGTAGCCTCCCAGCTGGCCTCTACATCCACTTCTTGCCTATGAATTATCCTCTACATACTAGCCAGAATCATCTTTTTTTTTATAAATCAGGTCATGTTATTCCCATGCTTAACACCCTTCATTACGTTCACATGAGTCTTAGGATAAAATATGGCCTCCTTACTTGCTCTACACGGCACTGCAAGACCTGAGGCCTGCTGTTCTCACTGGCCTCACTGCTTTTCTCTCTCCTTCAATACACACCAGTTCCTCTGGCCTCTGTCACTGTCTATGACCCACCAGAATTTTCTGCCACAGGGCCTTTGTACTTGCTGCTCCCTTTACCCAGAATACTCTTTCCTTGTCATTTATAGCTTGGCGCAAATGCAACCTCCTCAGAAGACTTTGGCAACACAGTAAGGCTTGGTGATGGTGGTGGGCATTGTAGCAGGTGATGGGGCTGCCCCCTTCACCTTCCTCTACCACTTTTTAGGCATCTCAGATCTACCCAGTGTCTCCTTACCATGTGTAGAGTCCATCCAACTGGGGCATTAGACCTGGCCAGGTGACAGATTTCGCTCCACATCTGCCTACCGATGAAACTGCCCCCCCCTCCCTCCCAGAGAGTTTGTCTTGTTTCACTGATGTTCTGCTCAGTGGCTGTCATTTCATACCTGTTTATTCAGAAGGTGGTTGAGCGTGGCATTTCCCTTTTCAGTGAGTCCAGTCTAGGGTGGAGCTTGGTGCCCCTCACAGGGGGCTCTGGCACAGATTCAAGCAAAGGGGGTTCCCTGGGATTAAGGATCACCAAAGACCTGATGGAGCCCAGCAACAGACTCTGCTTCGGGTCAGGTCATCTGGACAGAGAAAGCTTCCCCTGCTGCATCATTTCCAGCGGCTCCCCCAGATGTGTCCTGGTCCTCAGCTGCCTGGGAGGTATTCTGTCTGGGAGGCTTCCCCTTCTATCCACCTGGAAAATGTCTTCACAGGATCTGAGGTTCAGCTCAGAAGTCTTCTCCTCCTGGAAGCCTTCCGGGGCCTGCAACTGCCTTCCTATATGCACTTCGCCTTAGTTCTTTCTATGTGCCTTTGCTATTCTGACATTTCATCTCATTATAATATAGGTTGCTTTCAGCCAGTGACTCAGTCCTCCCATTTATTCATTTATTCATTCATCACACTTACACTGAACATGTGTTATGTACCAGGCAATGTTCTAGAACAATGTTTCTCAACAGCGTTTTTGGAGAACTGCCTACTTCAGAATCAACTGTACCCCATAACATGCTCTTCCTTGCTCTAACTGTACACGTAACACACTCTTCCTTGCTCCTTGCTTCAGCTATACAAGTCACCCTTCAGTCCCTGCTACTTCTGTGCTCCCTCCTGCCACAGGGCCTTTACATATGCTGTTCCCTCTACTTGACGTTCCTCTATTCTTTATGTTGGTAATCACTGTTATTAGTCATACCCTAGCTCAGTCATCACCTCCTCCGAGAAGCCTTCCCTGACCTCCTTCCTGGGTCATTCTTCCTGTGTAGGCCCTCTGAGCACCAACATCCCCCCTACTAAGCACATGTATAGCCACAATTACACATGGGCGTGACTCGTAGATGCATATCTGCATCCCTTGCTAAACTGAGCTCCATGAGGTCAGAGGCCAGGTCTGTCTTGCCCATCACTCTTCTCAGCACCTTAGTGCATGGCACAATAAATATGTGGTGAATGAAAAAATGAGCAATAGAAACCCTCCTGACTTTTCTGTGCCTACAGCATATTCATGTGTGTGTGTGTGTGTGTGTGTGTGTGTGTGTGTATGACAAAATTAAGCCATTGGAAGTGTGATGGAAGGTCTACAGAAGATAAAGGCCTTGACCTTTCCCGCCTCCCCAAGGCTGAGGGTACCATGACCGCTGGTAATATAAAAGTATGAATGGTACAGGGCTCAGGATTGGAGGGCAAACAGCCTAGATTCCAATCTAGTCTCTGCACTTGTTAGCTATACGGTACTGGATAACTCATTTCATGCCTGTGAGCCTTAGTTACTAGTATCTTCATCTGCAGAATGGGTTGATGATACCATACCTACTTCACAGAGTCACTGGGTTAATTAATACATGCTAATGTTTATGAAACATTAACCACATGCTCATCTCACCCTTCAAAAAAGGTACTATTAATACTATCATCCCTGTTTTACAGATGAGGAAACTGAGGCCCAAGGTCATACAAGCAGTGAGTGGTAGAGCCAGGATTTAAGGCAGTCTGGTTCTAGAGCCTGTGGTTTAATCACTGAGTTGTACTATCAGGTGGCCTCAGCCTGTCTCATTTTGTCCAGCCAAGCACTTAGCACAGCACCTGGCACATATAAGCACTCACTAAATGTGGTTTTCCCTTCTTCTCATTGTCTCCTTGGCTTGAAGTGGGGGTGAGAGAGGACCACCCTGGCATTGATTCATGTCCTGGTTCAGTCCAGGAGATAAGGTAAAGGACTGAGCAGTGAACCTCAGCCTTTGAGATGCTTGGCACGCTCCTGTCAGCCTCTCGGCCCCACATCAAAAGGCATTTTGACAAGCATCTTTATTACCAACATGAAAGAGACCCTTTTGTGCCTAGAGATCAGCACTCAGAGCCTGGCTTTCCAGCTGTCTTTACTGGTGACCTTGCTCTTTCAGCACGTCTGTAATCCTTTTCACATTTTCCATCAACTTAGCAGATATTTACTTAGCAACTACTGCATGCACAGTGCAATGCTAGGCATCATGGGGGATGTCAAAGAAGTGGGAGGTGCGCCCCTGCCCACCAAGGGGGGTATAGTCTCTCAGGGGGTCTCTGGATTCAGGTAGGCCTGGTGACTTCAGACCTGTGCCTTAACCTCACAAAACCTCGGCTTCCTCATCTGTAAAATAAAGGTGGTAACGTTGCCTTCTTCAGAGTCTTGTTAGGTGTTACCATGTATATGGTGCTCAGTGTAAAGAGTGGCTGAATGGAATTGCTATATAAGTGTTAGCCATTAGTGGTGGTAATGACGTGGACGATGGTGATGATGGTGATGGTGATGAAAAAGGTGATAGGGATGATGATGAGGATGGTGATGCTGATGATAGTGATAATAATAATGATGGTGAAGATGATGATGGGATGGGGAATGATGGGGATATGGTTGGGTGATTTGATAGTGGTGATGGAGATGATTACTGATGATGCAGCAAAGACCCAGAGTTAATCCCCAATTTGTTAATACCAGATATCTGAAAAACCTTACATGAGTTTGGACAGACCTGTGACCTTGCTAACCTCTCTGAGCTTTAAGTTCTCCCTGTATAAAATGGCAGTGGTTATTCCTACCTCACTGAGATGTCTCGCATCCAGATGGTGATGTGAGAGAGCACCAGCCCAAGTGGCTGGTACCCAATAGGTACTCATTAAATGGTATTTTTTTCTGTCGCTTTCCTTTCCTTCTTCATAGAATCCCTCATGAAGTCCTAGGGAATAGCATATTCCCAAGAAAAGAGTTTTGAGCCTTAAGTTTCTGCTTTCACCTCAAAACTCTTTACTCCAAATAAGAGAGATCTCAGACTAGCTTAAGGAAAGAGCGGGGTTTGTTGAAAGTGACAGGGCTCAGGAGCCCATGGAGGAACAGATGCAGCCAGGCCTTCCAGGGCCCTGGAACTATGAACCAGAAAAGGTCTAAAACTAAAGCAAATTCTCTCATTCTCTCCTCCCAGTCAGACCCAGAGAGACCTTTCTCCACTGACTCTTTCCCTGCTTCCTTGGTCACATGGTTGAAGAGGGCATCCTCCGGGCTCCTGAATTTGTGTCCTCAGTTGAAACAGCAACAGAGTCGGACTAGCTCCTTTAGGTCCACTCTAGGTTTCTGGGAGGGAAAATCTGATTGGTCCAGTTTGGGCAAGCTTTCCTTCATGGTCCAACTACCATTGGCTGGGAACTCTGGAGGGGGCGTGGTCCCAGATGGTATAAAGGTGGCTTCTAAGGATTAACGAGGACTTGGAGTGAAGGGTATTTTTAGAGAGGAAGGATGACAACCCACCAGACAGGCTGCCAGCTAAGATTTACCCCACACTTCCCGTGAGCCAGGCACTGTGCTGAGTGCTTCCTGTGTGTTGTTACTCCTCCTGCTAGTCCTCTGAATTAGGTCCTGCTTTTATCCCCATTTCAAAAATGGGAAGACTGAGGCTCAGAGCCACACAGCAATACAGCTAAAGTTACACAGGAGGAAGTGGCAGAGTCTTGGCCCAGCCTACCCTTGCGCTACTGTGTTCCCCGGGAGCCGCTTCCAGATCAATGTGCTTTTGCTCTTTGACTCTTGGAGGACAAGAGGCTCCATCCCTTGGTGAAATGCTGACTGCCTGATGATGATTCTTATAAAGTTAGAGCACCTGAGTTTTGATCACTTAGCATTAGTTATGCTGGTCATATCCCGTATTCCAGAACTGTGTTGAGAAATGCAATTTGTAGCATCCCAGGTGGAAAATTTCTGATTCTGTCTGACGGAGGATGCCAAGGAGAATTGGTCTCTATCCTGGTGGAAACATAAACATCAATTCTGAAAATGAAGGGGGGAAAATGAGGTCCTGGAAATTAATGGAAAGCTGGCTGTTTGGCATCTTAAAATTAACCAGGACTTTCCCTGTTGCTGGTTTCTTGGGCTCTGTCTATGGGTTTCTGAGACACATTGTTTTAATCCTCTTGTCATTTCATTTGACCTGGAAAAGAATATAGATTGTTAGGTTCTCAGACTGTAGAATTTACACAGAGGGAGAATTGACCTGGTGGGGGCTGATGAGGCTGTTCACTCACCAACCGCACAGTTTCATGTGCAGATGATAGACATGTCCTGGACATTGGCTAGCACACAGCGCGGACTCGGTACATGTACGTTTTCTTCCTTTGCTTTCCTTCAGAGCGAATCTCATGCTGACTTGGGGAGGTTATTTGTTGCTACTGCCACAGCAGAGGATGCTGTGAATGCAGTTGGTGCAAATTGAAGAGAGGTCATTCTAGGAAGGAGGAAGTAGTATAATATAATGAAATATTGCACTGCATGGTAAATATGTTGATAGCTAATGTCTCCCAGGGCACATTCTTCCAGATTCTCAGCAACCAGGTATTAAACACCTACTATGTACTGGACCCTGGGCTAATATGCTAGTAAGGGTGTAATAAACCAAATTCTTCCCTCCCTCCACCAGGTATAGTGAAGTAGAGCCTTCAGTTTATAAGGTTAAAGGAGACAAGGTTAATAAAAGCTATAACATGATAGCTATTGTTTATCAGGCACTCGCCATGTTCCAAGCATTGTGCTAAATGCTTTTGTATATTATGTCACTTAAGCCATTCTCTAACCCCAGAAAGTTGGCATTTTACAGAAGAGGAAACCGAGGTTTAGAAAAAGAGGTTAAATAAATACATTTTTGAATGGTAGTATGGGGATTTAACACAGGTATGTATGGCTTCGAAGTCCATGTGTTAAGTGATTTGGACAAGTATTTTAGGCCGTAGAGAGCTGTGAATAGAGGAAATGAAGAGAGTTCCTGTTCTTTCATCTTGGTGCTTTAAATACCCAGATATTTAAGTTTAAACTTTGTGCCTCTGGGCAAGCTGATCAGGTCTGTAGGAGCATATGCAAAGCAGAGAAGCAAGGGGACACACACACACACACACACACACACACACACACACACACACACACATCCCTTTCTTAGGTCCCTCAGAGTAACACGAACAAGGGTGGGTATTTGAAAAGAAATATGGTCTTACACACTCCCATCCCCCAATCCATATGGTCTGGTGCACCCCCATCCCCAATATTTGCACATGGATTAGATATTAAAGAGCCTAAACAATGCTTCACATTCACCTGGATATTAGTTGCCTATCTGTTTATTTATACCAAGCTTATTCCCCAAAATATTTAAGGAGGCTTAACAAGGATGTGCAAAAAGCAGCAGAATAAAATAAATGAAAATTAAGATAAATAAGACAAAGGAGGGAAACAACCCAGAAAAATTAGATGGATCCAGGGAAGAGACTAGTGCATGAATTACAAGGCAAGTCGTGCATTCCTGGTCTGGAAACTTCCTGCAACCATCGCCAAGAGGGAAATATGTCAGCTACAGAATGCACAAGGGTCATTAGGCAGAAGAAAATCTGGTGGCTCAAGAGAGACACATCCATTACTGATTCAAAGATCAGGGAGGAATTCTTCCCTCCTCCCAGAGCCTCATAAAGAAGACACAATGTAAAATAACAATATCTTCAACAATGTTCTTATAGTAAATACAGTTTCATTTGACTGCTTCAGTATTATGTCCCAACAAAGGGCAATTCAGAAAAGTAAGAGGGTCCTAGAGAGAGGAGGCAATGTGGTAAGAGGCAAGTTGTCTGCTCCATGATGACACAGGATGCTATTAAGATCATGTTGTTAGGGACATAAGGAGGCACTGGCTAAGGAGATTATTATAATCATGAAGACTATGCAGGTAGTGTTAACATCTATGTCAGGGTTGGAAAGTGGGTTTAATCTTGCATGGCACCCCCAATCAATTAGTAGTGACTGGATTCAATCAATGGGATGAGAAGCTGTGTCTGAGGTGAAAGTGTGCTGTAAATGATTAGTGATGTATGCTATGAGTGAGGTGCATCATTTATGCTGGGAATTTGTCGTTGGCATTTATGCTGGGACTGTTATTGATGCTTGTTACAGATCCTAGCTCTGAAGGAGGTCACAGGTCACCATAGCCACCATTGCCCACTGCTTCAAGAAGAGTTTTGTTCCTAATTGACCCCATGCAGATGGGTATCCTTATTTTGATATTCTTCCTTAATTCGCCAAATGTGGCGTACTCTGAAGCACTGGAGGAGAGTCAATAAATCCATTTTTATCTGTCCATCCCATTTTGCCTTCAATTGTCTGAGACCACAAGAGAAATCTCAAGTCACTGAACTTTATCCTGTCACAGCACAGAGCTGGGAGAAGGGTAGTTAGCAGAGTGCTTTGGGCAAGGGAAGTGGCTTGAAGAAAGCTGGGTTTCTGGAGCTCTGATGTCTCTGAATTGGGAGGAACCCTTCATTCTCCAGGGTTTTCATCCCAGCCACAGCAACTTCCTATTGTAGGGACTGCCTCTGGAGCATTCACCATCACAGATGATCAGAATTGTGCGGGTATTGTGACTGACAGGAAGGACCCCTGCTTTCTCAAATCATCTCCCGCTGCGCTGCAACAGCCAGGAGAGAAAACCATGCTATTCAGGTACCAAAAGCCAGCAGAAAAAAGGAATGTGGAATCATGGGTATTCATTCATTCATTCATTCATTCATTCATTCAGTCAGTCAGTCAGTCATTATTCCACACTTTCTGTGCATCTCCCATATGCCAGGGTATTTATGTTTATTGAAGATACAAATATAACTAAGATATCTTCTCTATTCCCTATGCTCAGAGCCTAACAGGTTGGACAGGCATAATTCCAGTGCAGAATGGCAGGTGCCATGGGTGTGTTCAGGGTACAAAGGGGAGAATAATGAAAAATAATAATGGTAGGCATTTACTGAACACTGCTTACTATGGGCTAGAATCTGTGTGGAGTGAATACATACGTATCACAGTAATATTACTAAGTATTCATAACCTATGAGATAGATAGGCACTATAATTGTCCCCATTCCACAGATGAAGAAATTGAGGCTTATGGGTGGAGGTGCCCACAGTACCAAAGCAGCAGAGCCAGTATTTGATGGCAAACTATCTTTTTAGATACAGTGGTGGGACAGGCATGGAAATAACCACTGTAGACGTTCTTGTTCACAAAGGGGAAGATGTGAGGCACACAGGAGTCACTGGTCTGTAGAAATTCTGAAATCCAGCTGGACAAATGAACAGTTCCTTGATTCAGATACAAGGCTTGGGAGTAATTCTCCATGGTTCTTGGCTCCACCTTCTAGGCTCTTGGTTCACCCTCTGAGTCATCCTTTATTTTACATAAAGAGTGGTGTGTGTTTGCATGGAAGAGTTTTCTCAGCTTTCCACCTGCTTGTAGAAATTTGGTGATCTGGATGTCTCTTTTCACTTTGTACTCTCTCTGTCCCTTTCATTTCAAGATTACAGTGTTTCTTCAAATATAATTCTCTTAAGAACTTTGTATGTCTCCAGTGAATCTTGTCTAGTTTAACTCCCTACCACATGTGCACAAAGGACTGTGCTACACTGCAAAGTGAGCAGCTTTGCCTAGAAGAAGCCACAGAGAAAGATGAAACCTTTATTCTCTCTTTTTGTGATGTCTGGAGCAATGGCAGCCATCTTACAATTATGAGGGGAGGGCCAAGAGATTGCAGACAAGTTGATCCAAGACCCTTGTGTGGTTGATTCACTGAAACAAGTCTAGCCCATCTACATTTGTACTTCTTTTCTGTGAGAGGAAAAAAAAAAAAAACCACTAAAAACCCAGAAACAACCACCCTGTTTTTAAAACAGGATGCAGGTGAAAGCATCCTGCCTATTCACACACCTACTTGAACTTCTCTTGCCCAGCTAATTTCTCTTTGCCTTACAAGACTCAGATCCATTCCTTCCCTGACCCCTCTTGACCTTCTTCACCCCCAGGGAGACAAGAGTCCCTTTCTCTGGGTTTGTACAGCCCCTATACTCACTTCTCTTATAATATTTATCACAGTACATCAGCACCTCAGATCTTTTCTGTAGAAATCCAAGGTTGAAGGAAATAATAGTCATTATTATATGGTATCATAATTGGGAGATTAGTTATTTGTATAATATTATCTGTCCCACAGAATGGGTCCTGTCTTTTTCATCTTTGTTCCAAAGCCCACTGGCTGGCACATGGAAGGATCTTAAATTGTCTTTCAAATCAAAGGGTGGATGAAAACGGTGCTTACGCTAACTTCTCCCACAACCAAGACACGCACTTTCTCTGTTATTGTCCATGACACCTGGAAGGAAGGAAAGAGCCAGGGTTCCTGATGGCTGAACTAAAGTTACTATCTACCTACCTACCTATCTGGACTTACAAAATGGTTAGAACAAACGCATATTTATCTACTATTACTTGCAGCCAGATACATCCTGAGCCAAAATAGAAGTGTGCTCTTTTCCTTTCTTATATGTGATTAATAAATGTTCACCATAGGAATATTAAAAAAAAAAAAACCCGACCTACAGCCATGTAAAAGAGTATGTAGACTAAAAGTGATTCCAGTTGAGACAGTGGCCTGTCCTCACTAAATCTGGCCTCTCAGCCATTACATATGGCAGAAAGAAGATCTCTGGGCCCAGGCTGAGAGGCCAAGTGGAGAGTTGAAAAGGAGGACCCTGGAGTGAGACAAATGGGAGTCTAATTCCTGACTCTACCACATGCATTTGGCCAAATGGCTTACCTTCTCTTAACTTCTAATTCCTCCTCTCAACTGAGGATCCCGGTAGTATGTACTTCATAGAGGTCAGTGGAATAATTAAATAAGATGGTGCATGTAAAACTCTGGGCCCACAGTCAGGAGGAAATAAATATTTGCTCTTGTTATTAACGATCGCTGTGTGTCTGATAATGAGATAAATGCTATAGGATAGTTTCTTAAACAAAGGTTTCTCTTGGGAGGTGCTGTGTACCATATCCCTCTCTTGGAGAATCACAGTGCCCCTTGAAGTCTCTGATTGCTCCTGGAGTAAACTTGTTTCTCTAGCTGTTAAAGTATGCATCACATTAAAAGTTTGAAGAAACAGTGTTGTAAAAGATGGTCTAGATCCTTGCTACCTCAAATAGCATCAGCATCACTTGGGAGTTTTTTAGAATTGCAGAGTCTCAGGCCCTACCCAAGACCTACAGAATCAGAATCACCTTTTCACAAGATCTCTAGGGGGCTACATGAGGCATGTGAGCCAGAGTGTCAGCTCTCAAGGGGGCTCCAAGATCTCATAGACCTGAAACCTGTAAAGCATAATATTCAAAGAGGAGGCTAGATTGTTTGCTGCAGACTGTTAGTGTCATGGGGATATAGAGATGAGAAAAAAAAATATGTAGCTTACAAAGGCCTATGAAGGCTTCCTGGAGGTCAGCCTAAAAAATAATGAGAACTTTGCCCATGTCTCTAGTTCAAATTCCCAAGAGAAACAACCTGATTGGTGCAGGGACTCATCTTTATCTGTTTGAACAGTCTCCATAAAAAGCCAGCTCATAGGCCATTGGCCACTGGCCAGCCCACCCCTTAGTGAAACCTGAAATTTCAAATCAAAAACCTGAAAAACCTGAAACCTGAAAATCCGGGGACAGGGATGGTGAATGGGTATGGGGGAGGGCACTGTGAGTTTGAAGAGAAATACAAAGAAAGTCTGGTCCAGTGTAGACTCACAGGCTTGGAGAGGCTCACCCTGACCTCCGCTCCTGGAGAGGAGGCTCTGCTCTGGCCTGTCAACCAGTTAGCTAACTTAGGACTGTCCTCTGTTGGCCCTTTTGGTCTTAGAGGCCCTTCCAGGCATGCCCAGAGTTGCAAAGTTTGTAGCTCCAAAGCCTCCATTTTGGCTGAAAGCAGAAAGTCCTTTGGTGCCAAGATACTCCGGGTCCTGAGCTGGGAAGCCTCTTTCTCCAAGTCCCTGCTGTTACAGGCACTAGCGTGCGATTTGCATCATAACAACATTTACCATTTATTGAGCACCTGCTGTGTGCTGGCACTTTTCACATATTCTCTCTGATCTGCACAATGACTGTGTAAGTCTTACTGATTCCTAAGTATAGCTCACTGGAGGCTTAGCTTTTAAGCTTCCCAGACCGTCTGACCAATGCTGAGGAAGATGGGACAAAGTTCCTTCATTTGGGGTATCCCCGGCTATCTCTCTTGGCAATGCTGAAGTCCCAGTTCTTCAGATCTCTCCAGGGCACTGTCCCCTTCTAACACTGTCTGAGGCTCAGGGGTGATGACACTTGGGATAGATTTGTCTTGGTGCTTTCTATTATCTCTACCCTCATCCCTACTTTATTCTGGATAAAAGAGTGGTGAGGCCAGGGACATTGTGGGTTTTTCGTGACTTCCTAAAGGTCGTTAATTTGCATCTGTTTATTAGGAACTGGGTACTAAGAATCCCTTTAAAGGATTATTTGCAAGAGCTGTTTTCATTAGCATGCTGGTTTTAGGCTTCTGTTAAATAATGCCATGTTGAGTGAGTTGGAGGGAGACATCACTGTGTACTGGAAAACATGTTAATCAAGGGTACTGGTGCGGACAGAGTTGGATTAAAAAGCAGGTAATCAGGGCAGTGGTCCAATTTCAAGAGGGGCTAAAACATCACTGGACAGAGAATAAGATGGAGAAAATTGTGTTGGCCAGAATATCTCTCAGAAAGATTCCAGCGCATGGTTGGAAGGAATATCTGGCCAAGTTGCTTTGATGGGGATTGGGGGCATACTGCCATAGCAGTAGAAACTCACTCAATTGCCTTCTGGGTAAGTGGGGTCTCATTACCCGGTAGAACTTTGCCGTGGAGCTGAGTTCCCTGAACGATAGGAAAGAGGCTTCAGTGACATAGACAGGGCTCTTGATAAACTTGTTCACTCATTTATTCATTATATTAATCATTCACTCAGTCACGTATTCAGTAAGTCTTAATCTGGCTTCTCCTTTGAGCCATGTACTATTGTAGGTGTTGGGGATAAAAAATGACCATAACAGATAGGTTCTGGCCTCTCAGGAACAGTCTAGTGGGGATGGAGACAGACGATAAACAAATAAATGAACAGTTTGTAATTTCGGGTTTCACTAAGGGGTGGGCTGGCCAGTGGCCAATGGCTTATGAGCTGGCTTTTTATGTAGACTGTTCAAACAGATAAAGATGAGTCCCTGCACCAATCAGGTTGTTTCTCTGGAGAATTTGAACTAGAGACATGGGCAAAGTTGGTCAGCAGGGAGCTGCAGAAAAAAAAAAAAAATCCCATCCCTCTCCTGTCTAGTCTACCATGGTCCATTAAAATACCAACTTCCACTATTTTTGGAAGTACCAGGGAGGGCTTCAGCCCATCCTCCCCCTCCCTTTCTCACTCTACCTGGGGGGGAGTGAGTAGTGGATAGGTCTCAGTGTGGCCTGCACAGCTGCTTCACGTTCTGGTTTCAGAGTTGCCGTGCTGGAAGGCTCTTGCTTGGCATAGTGCAATGACCCATTCTCCATCCTTCCATGGTCTCTTCTTGCTCAGCTGGTGTGGGGTGGGTCAGCAGGGGAGCCCATACTCTGCTCCAGGAAGCTCCACTGTCTAGACTTGAGGGGGGCGGGCAGAAGGAGTAGAATTCCTGCCTCTCTTTACAAGTCTATGCTGTGCTCTCCAGCCCAGCTTTACCACCTCTGAGGCTGGTACCTCCATTGATTCCTGTGACTCTTTCTCATTTGGATCAAAGCCCTCAGGGGGAAGAGATGTGACTGGAAAGAAACTAGGAGACCTCAATGGAACTAGAAAGTTGGACAAAGAGGGGCAAGAGAGAGAAAGAGAGAGAGTGAGAGGGAGAGAGATGAGTTATGGTAGTGATAAATCTCTAGAGGGAAGATACTAGAACAGTCTGCAGTTCAGGGGGGTGACAAGTAACCCAGTTGCTAGGACTGTTTTCAGAATGGGAATCACCTCCACATTCCCCAGTTCTGCTCCTGCCTTGGCACCGTCTGCCTTGCTGGTCGCTCTAGAGTTCCCTGGAGATGCCTGTCTCTGTTTCTGTAGGCACCTCCTTGAAACAAGCTTCCTTACTTGTGTTAGCTTGAGTGAGTTTTGGCAACCAGAGGAATGAAAAGGCTTACTATACAGCCCTCCTTCATCCCTAGAGATTCAGTGTGCTTCAACCAGCAAACATTTTTTGAAGCCCTAGCATATGCCAGGTCCTCTGCTAGACCTTGAGAAGAAAAGACCTAATATTTATCATGTTTTCTGTGTATTAGACACTTTTCCGAGCACAGCATTACTCGTCTCATCCTCAGTCCCATAAATAAAATTATTCCCATTTACAGATGAAGAAACAGGCACAGAGAGTTTAAGTAACATGCTCAAGCTTTTGCAGCTAGTAGGAGTAACGCGTCTTCATTTGGTTTGCCCCAGAGCGGCCCCCGAGACGAGGATTTAAGTGCAAGTAGGAAAGCAAAGATGAGGGAGTGGGGGAAGGCTACTGAAGATATGTTATCAAGTACAGTTGTTAATTTTATGTGGCAACTAGGCTGGGCTAAGGAATGCCCAGATAGAGGTTAAAACATTATTTCTGGGTGTGCCTGTGAGGGTGTTTCCAGAAAAGATTAGCATTTGAATCGATAGACCGAGTAAAGGTGTACAGAATAGTACAAAAAAGTGGAGGAAGGGCAAATTTGCAGTCTTTATGCTTGAGTTGGAACATCCAACTTCTCCTGCCCTTGGACATTGGCACTCCTGGCTCTTGGACTTTGGGTCTCAAACTAAATTACACCGTTGGCTTTCCTGGGTCTCCAGCTTGTAGATGGCAGATGGTGGGACTTTTCAGCCTCCATATCACATGAGGCGATTCCTATAATAAATATCCTCATATAGACAGAGATTGATGGAGATATGTATTTGTATCTATAGACTGTTTCTATCTCTATCTATCTATAGACATGGAGACATAGATTTATCTGTCCTATTGGCTCTGTTTCTCTGGGGGAACTCCAATATACCAAGCCAGCAACCCCTGTGGGCAAGTGTGGATTGATCCCGCTGAGGAAGCTGTGGGAGCCCATAGACATGCGTTAGAAATCTGCCACCCGGGGGATGAGAGATTTAGGGATCTCTGTACTCTGTACTCACTTCTGGCAGGCACTGGTTGAGGAGCTGGTCCTGGGCGGGGGCATGGGGGTCAGGAGGGCCCCCTCCTGTTTGCTCACTGCCACTTCTTGCCAGCCCTATAGGCAGCAAAGCAGACTCCGTGATGAGGCCAAGGCCCTCAAAGGAAGACATGCAGGTGTTGGCAGGAGGAAGTTGTAAAGGCAGGAACAGGTGGGTGGGACAGCAGTGGGCCTAGAATTTGAACCCTGGTGGCCTAGCACAAGATCTGCACCCTTGACCCGCTCTGCTGTGTGAATAAGGTTCTGCACTTCTCTTGAGAAGCTCACTGTTGCGGAGCCAGGTAGGAACCCAACTTCCTTCTTGCAAGATGGTTGGTTCAGACTTTGATGGAATGGGAGGGAGCACTGGGCTCCGGGAGGAGGTGGAAGCTGCTGGAATCAGGCTAGGGGCTCCAGAAGGCTCCTCGGAGGAAGTGACCATGGGGCTGGGGGTGAACAGGATGGGCTAGGAAGTGAGAAAGGTGCAGAGAAAAATATCCCAGCTGCAGCAGAAAGGTGAGAAGGCATGGCAGTGTTTGGGGAGTGGGCAATGGCCAGAGCTGGGAGGAGCGGAGAAGTGAGGCTGAAATGCAGGTGCGCACCAGAGTGGACAGAATAACAGCAGTAGTGCTGAGTATATTCCCTGAGGACGCACTCTGTGCCAGGATTTTCAGGTAGATAATCTCGCTTAATCCTCCCCATCTCCCGCCGCAGGTCATTCGTTAATTACCATTCTGCAGAAGTGGAAGGTGAGGCTCAGCAGGACACTGGGTGATTTCTGAGGTCCCGCACCCAACAGGTGGCACTGTTATGGCTTGAGCCCAGATGGGCGGACCTGTGAGCTCACTTTCTTATTCTTAAACCATAGTGATGCTCCCTTGAAGGGCCTTGCAGTTCACAAAAAAGATCTGAACATGACTTTTTAGGGCAGGGCACTGATTGAAGAGACTTTTTTATAGAGGTGGAGGCAACAAGACATTGTGACCCACTAAATGTGGGAGAGGATGGGTGACCCCCAAGGTCTAGAGGCATTTTCAGCACGGAGAGGGGAAGAGGCTGTGGGGTGTAGAATTAGACCCACCTGTAATATTGGTGTTTCTTTGTTTCTCAATTCTGTCTTGACCCAGTTTTGAGACCCTGGCTAGAGGCTGGCCAGTTTTTCTTCTCAAGCAGATAATTAAGTTCACACTCCAACTAGTTCCCTTATCGGGCTTCACACCCCGGGGTCACCATGCACCTGCCCTGATCTAGCCAGGGCCGGGTACCAGACAACTTGGGACTGCCTTGATGCCCCAGAGCCACTCACACATTATTCAAATTAGCCAACCCACGGGGAGCCCAAGAAACCAAGATAGCCCCATTCTGCTTGCCGGACGGAAGCTGTCCCTACAGCAGCTCCCCGGGCACAATGCTTCTGTGGCCCTCAGTGGCAGCCTCCTCCCATTTGGAGTGGCAACAAAGACCTCTGCCTATCAGCTATCCAAGTGTCAGTATGTTGTGTCCTGCAATGAGAGAATGGTGGTATCTTCTACAACTCTCCCTGGGCTTGAATCTCTGGTTCTGCCACTTAATCACTGAGTGATCCTGGGAAAATCGCCTCACCTTGCTCGCTGAACCTCAGTGTTCTCATCCATGAAATGGGGTCAGTAATCGATGTCGTGAGTGGGCTGAGGAAAGGAGTAGATGCATTAATGCAGACAGTCTTTGGCATCTATTAACTCCTTTCACAGGGCCCCGGAGGCATGAGAAAGCAGGTCTGAGGAAGTGTTTGGCGCTGGAAGTTGGGTGTGGGCAGGGAGACTTCCCAATGACGTGGAAATCCCAGAATAAAAAGATCATCTAAGTCAACTACCAGGAAGACCCTGGCCACTTCCTGCCTGGTAAATACCAGCAAATGAGATTCTCTGGAGGGAGAGGGATGTCTTGGGAGGCTCAGGGGAGACGCTTAGGTAAACAAATAAGCTATTTGTGCTGTCTGTGTCCATTGCTTTCTTGGCACCTGCACACCTCTCTACCTACAAATTCCAGAACACGATTAAGTATGCCTGTTCAACTTCAGAGATGCTTATGCTACAGGACAGGAAACACAATACCTCCAAATGGCTGTTGAGCAGGGGAGAGAGACTGCAAATAAGAGCCTGGAGCCCCCTCCGCCTCCATCCCACTGTCTCCTTCCCCCACGCAAGCTGTAGCAGGAGAGCCCCGTGAGACCATCAAAAGGAAAAACACCAGCCTGTTTTCCACGCATGGGGGAAGGTCGATGTGTCTGGAATCAGCTATTTTGCAACTTGTTTGTCCGGGATCTTATATCTAAATTATGTTTCTCAAAATTTAATAAATGAGGTTTAATAGAATGCACTCAGGTGGCACTGATGAAATCTGTCGCGGAAAATATTACAATTTCATTGTTTTTATATAACCTCCTTGGAACCTGCTTCTTCTTATGTCTGCGCCTCCCCCTTTCCTTCCCATTTTCAGGTTTTTAAGTTTTTAGCTTCACTGTGGAGTCTGGGGAGGCTCCTGGAGAATGATCTTCCCCCCCACCCTCCATTACCCACAGCAAGGAGGGGCTGGACGCCTTGGTCTAACCCTTGCCAGGAGTAAAGGAAGTTGTAAACAGTTGTTTTTAAAAATAGTTGGTTTCAGATGAAAAATTTCTGTATTCAGTTTCTCTGGTACCTAGAAAGCCACAGGAACACATTTCCTCCAGGGAAAGATATCGGGTATTTCGGCATCGGTATGCAACGGGTCACCAATATCTTGGCAATCCTTTGCTGGAAGGGAGAGATGAGATTATCTCCCTCAGCCACAGAGAGCCACCTACTCTGTGCTGGGCACTGTGCTAACAGCTTTACCTGATGTCGAATCCTTATGCCAACCCCGTGAAGTAGGTCCTCTCATTGTCATCAGTTACTGAAGAAGAAATTGGGGCTCAGAAAGGTTTAGTTACTTGCTCAAATCACACAGCACCAAGGGGTGGAGGCAGGATTTTAACCGAACTTGGTCTGAATTATTCAAAGCTTTAGCTCCCTTACAACGCTGCCTTCTACTGTCTCATTTTACAGAGAGGGAAACTGAGGCTCAGGAAGGTGAAGCGTGGGTTGTGATTAAGAACCTAGGTTCTAGAGGTCAAATTCACCCTACATCTATCATGTTGAGCACATTAACCTCTCTGATCCTCAGTGTTTACATTTGTGAAATGGGTTGCTGGGAGGAATTGGAGAAAATCAATGTAATGTGATTACATGTGTGTCACGGAGAAGATGCTCACTAAATGTTTATTTTGAAAAGCGATAACTGGCTCAAGGTCAATTAGCATGACACACCGTGTGTGGCTGTAAGTAACTGAAGACCTGACAAATCTGTCAGGTGTTTTATTTGGTCCATGAAGCAGGAGGCTTGCTGTCCAGTCCTCAAGACGATCTAGAAGCATGTCTCCTGAGACCCAGGCTCCATCTTCCAGCTCTGCCATTTGCCATTTCATGGTGTGTCTTTCTTCCTCATGGTTGCATAATGGCTGCTCCTGTACCTTCTAAGCATCTTGTCCTTGATCCAGGCAATAGGGGAAACCAAGGCCCTGGAAGGAGAGCTGATAGACTCATCATCATGGGGACACAAGTGAGAGCGGGAGCCAGTTTCCTGACTTCCAGTCCAGCCTTTCTGTGGTGCTGAGCGATCTTACCAATGAGGATTTTATGTTTACATAAATTGAAAGCCTCTGGTTTTAAACTCCAGACCTTTTCTCCAAAGAAATAGGCCAGAGGATGTGACAGAGGCTGGGGGACAAAGTCATCTCAGGGCCAGTGCCGGCCTCAGGCAGACTCATTAGATAACCCTTCTCTGTCTTCCCGGTTTTCATACCCAGAGCCCTGTGGTGCCCCCCTCAATGCCCCAGACCCTCCTCCGCCCCCCGCGCTCTAGGGCCCCATAGCCTGATCAAGTGTCATCCGTTTCTGTCCTGAGTCCTCATCCCGTGGAACTCTGCCTGCTGCTCTCCAAGGAGACGCTCTTGTCACAAGGTAGCCTCAGTCCTGCACCTCCCGTGGGCATCAGTGACATTGAATGAATCAGTAAATGAGCTCATTTGATGAGTGAACTTTGCAAATCCATATGAGGGGCTCTCCTCGGAAAGAGCATTTTTCACAGGGGCCTCCTGCAGACAGTTCCTCTAAGGAAGGTTCTGATTCGGTGACAGGTGCCTGGGGTGGGGGAGATATTTGGGGAACCTTCTCGGGATTTTCAGAGTCTCCTGTCTCCTGGTCCAGCACTTGATACATACTAAGTGTAGTAGGTTGATTTGTAATAGCAGCTGACAATGCCTTCTTACCTCACACAAAGTATATCATGTCAGAAACTGCTTTCCCCTCTCTTCGCACCTACTGATTTGCACTGGAGCCTTCGAAAAAAATAATTCCATCAGCCCCAGTGTCTGGTGTTCCGACACAGCAAGAGTTCACACACGATAGCATGGGGCGGGGGGAGGCTCAATGAGAAGAGACTGTAAAGTAACAAAGAGGTCTCTGTTCCCATGAATCCGCCCATAGGGAAAAAATTCAATGGGCATAGTGATCCAGTCCCAACCCGAAGTCCTGGGAGTTGGAGGAAGGAGTAGTTCTGGGGAAAAAAATAAAAAAAAAACACACAAAAAAACAAGTGTACTCTTCCTTTTGTCATCCTGAACTTGGCACTGTTGAGCGAAAAAGGCTACGTAATAATGTGAGGTGGGACAGTGCTGTGGTCCCAAGCACAGGGTCCCCCCACGTGGCAGGGCTTGGGGTAAATTCTGCACAGCAATTCCTGCCAGGCAAGGGAGCCCCGAGTACCACAGCTGGAAACAGTGCCAAGGCGGCGGTAGGGCAGACTGCAGCTGCCTGGAGTACCAAATACGAATGAGCTCTCATAACCTGAGGACTCCCCAGCTTCCAGATTGGGGCAGGAGCCTTGCAGAAGGTTGAGGGTCTTCCCTCAGCTTTGGAGCTGGAGAACCTCAGGTCTGCCCTCCCATGTGACCGTGTTTACCCAACAGCTGGAGAGTCTTGGTGATGCTCAGGTTACCCCCACACCACACAGCATATCATTACATGCAAAGTTAACACAGAACAGCCTGAGCAGAGAAATCCCAGGGGGATTTATAGTAAAGGAATCACGGGGACAGTGGCAGGCTCAGTCCCGGGATATGGATTGTGGCTCTAAAACATTGCAACAACACCTGGCTGGTGCGGTCCCTTTACTTCTCTTTCTTTCTTGCTTGAAACAGCCTTTTCTGACCTAGCTGTCAAGTCCCTTCCCCTGCCATCTCTCTACAGGAAATCACAGCCCTCATCCAGCACGGGTGTTCCGTCTCTCACCAATTCTTAGGTGCTTAGAATGTGAACAGAAAGGGAAAATGCAATTAAAAAAATACGTGGCTGTAACTGATTTATTAATAGCCCATAATGCTGGTAATAGGCAATCTATAGGTCTGTTCTTAGAATTTACAGGGCAATATTCCAGAACTATATTAAAGACACACTCATAAATGCCTGCAAGCCTCAATCTATTAACTTAGGTGGTGGGAGAGTACCATTATCTGTAGAAAAACAGAGATCCAGCCCCCAGCTTTGATTTCCTCAGATGCTCCAAAAAGTGCACAGTAAGTAAGCAAATTGTGTGATGGGCTGGAGGCAAAAGTATTCTGTGCATAGAAATCGGATGTTGATTTTCTTAATATGTGTGTGTACTTTTCAGAAAGAGCCTGGGCTTGGGGGAGTATAGGAGGGGGGCAGTCCTGAGAAGGGGTGCTGGAGAGAAGCAGAGGCTAGGAATAATAAGGTGAGGCACTGGGACCTTGTTCTTTTCTCTTTATTCACTGAGACTTCAAATAATTCTGAATATAAAAGTAAAACACACTGTTGAATATTTGACAATATTATTGTCAAATGTTAAAAAATAGGAAAAAAATGACCCATCATTCAACCATGGATGACCTCCTTTTAAATCACTGTTCCTTACAGAATTGTGGAGAGGTCACTTGCGTCCCAATTCCTAGGGATGGGAGGCAGGGGCCTCATTAAAAGTTATGTCCAGGCCCCGCCCAAATCTACTGACTCACCAACGTGTGGAGGTGGGACTTTGGCATCTGTTTTGTTAGCGGGCTCTCCAGGTGATTGTGAGTGAGGCATGCTGAAGCTTGGGAACCTAAGTCTTTTGAAGTGATTATCACCTGAGTACAGTTACCAAATGGTAACTCTTGAATTAGTGAAATCAGAGTACCCCAGGGCAGCACTATTTGCCATCACCAATAGGTGAGAACAGTCTGAATGTCCATCAACTGATGAATGGATAAACAAGATGTGCTCTGTCCACACAGTGCAGTATTACTCAGTCATAAAAAGGAATGAAGCGGGCACCTGGGTGGCTCAGTTGGTTAAGCGACTGCCTTCGGCTCAGGTCATGATCCTGGAGTCCCGGGATCGAGTCCCGGGATCGAGTCCCGCATCGGGCTCCCTGCTCAGCAGTGAGTCTGCTTCTCCCTCTGACCCTCCCCTCTCTCATGCTCTATCTCATTCTCTCTCTCAAATAAATAAATAAAATCTTAAAAAAAAAAAAGGAATGAAGCACTGATTCATGCTACCACGTGGATGAACCTTGAAAACATTACGTGAAGTGAAAGAAGACATGAAAGGATGAGTGTCGTAGGTTCTGTTTATACAAAATAACCAGAGTGGGCAGACCCGTAGAGTCAGAAAGCCAGGTGCCGGGGGGGAGGGGGAAATGGGATATGGGTTTCCTTTTAATGGGTAAGGAGTTTCCTTTGGGGTGATGAATACACTTTGGCACTAAATAGAGGTGGTGGTTGCATAATACTGTGGATGTGCTACGTGCCACTGAACGGTATACTTTAAGATGGTCAGTTTCATGTCATGTGAATTTTACTTCAATAAAAAACAATCACTTGAGGGAATGAAAAAAAATTCAGATTTCCAGGCTCTGTCCCTGGAGATCCCGCTTTAGTGTACCTGGGGCAGAGCCCAGGCTTCTGAATTGTAAAAGGAGACGGCAGCAGGTACTTCCAGCGCAGGACCGGGTTTGGGTGGTGCCTGACTGAGCTAGGATTAGAGCCATAAAAGTCCAGAATGAAGACAGCACCTATCCAAAATGGCAGCCACCTGAAAAACCATGGTCTCTCTTTTTGCTGCCTTGCCTGTTACCTAGGTCTCTGGTATGGACTAAATGTTTGTGTCCCTCCCCTCACAAATTAATATACTGAAGCTTTAACTGCCAACATGGGGGTATTTGGAGGTGTGGCCCTAGCTGATTAGGCTTAGATGAGATCTTGACAGTGGGGCCTGTATAATGGGATCACTGTATCCTTAGAAGAAGTGGAAGAGACAGGAGTTCATTCTCTGTGTGCCATATGAGGACCCAGTAAGAAGGCAGGCCATCAGTAAGCCAGAAAGAGAGTCCTCACTGGGGACTGAATCTGACTGATGCCTTGGTCTTAGACTTCCCAGCCTCCAGAACTGTGAGGAATGAATGTCTGTTCTTGAAGCCACCCAGCCTACGGTATTTGTCAAAGCAGCCCAAGGAGGGTAAGAGTCTTTTTTTTTTTTAAGCTTTTATTTATTTTAGAGAAGGACGGTGCATGTGCATATGAGCGGGGGTGGGGGCGGAGCAGAGGGAGAGGGAAGGGAAAGAATCCCAAGCAGACTCCCTGCTCAGTGCAGAGCCCTATGTAGGGTTTGATCTCATGATCCTGAGATCGTGACCTGAGCTGAAACCAGGAGTCAGACGCTTAAACTGACTAAGCCATGCAGACGCTCCAAGTTAAGGTCTTTTAAGGCTTGACATTCCAACTTCCACACCCCCTGCCTGGAGTGCCCACTTTCTTCTGGGCCTGTCCAGATTTACTCTAAACCTCAGCTCAAGTTCCGACTTGTGAGGACTTCTGGAGCAGCCTCCTCCCTTCCCCGAGGCTTGGGCATTTCCTTACCACCCTCGGAATTTAGCGAATTATGTAAGTCTTGACTATATTTGCTTTTGCTTCTTCCTGATGTGGTTCCGGCTACATAAGTTTTTCATCCTATGCTACTTTTACTTTTGATCATTTTTTAAAAATCGTTCCTTTCGGGGCGCCTGGGTGGCTCAGTTGGTTAAGCGACTGCCTTCGGCTCAGGTCATGATCCTGGAGTCTCAGGATCGAGTCCCACATCGGGCTCCCTGCTCAGCAGGGAGTCTGCTTCTCCCTCTGACCCTCTTCCCTCTCGTGCTATCTCTCATTCTCTCTCAAATAAATAAAATCTTTAAAAAAAAAATTAAAAAAAATAAATAAAAATCGTTCCTTTCATATTTTATTTGGGGTGAGAATTCATCTGTTTCCCTCACTTAACTCTGAGCTTCTCCAGGGCAGGGTCCCTACCTTGTTCATCTGGGGGTCCCCTATAGAGCCCCCACATATCCCAGTGACCCCTTCTCCATAAGGCTCTCACGCCCAGTCAGCAGATTACTTTCCCCCTCACCTCCTGTGGTAATAACAGTGATGAAAAACAAGAGTATTAACAATGTGGTTTATTGAGCATGCATGTCCCAGGCCTTGTGTCAGTTCTACACACAAAACTTCTCAGATCCTCAAGACAAACTTGAGATATTCTTACAGTAAGGAAACCAAAGCCTGGGGAGCAATTTGCTCAAAGTCAAAGATAGCAAAATCAGAAATGAGCAGAGCTTGAACTTGAACTCAACTCTGACTCCGGAGTCTGTTTCTAACTGCTACCCCCTCATTGCCTCCCATGGTCATTCCTTGTGCCTCAATTGGGGCCCTTAGACTACTTGTCTTGAAGGCTATGTATGGTTTTTCCAGCCAGCCAGCCAGCCAGCCA
The DNA here is from genome assembly GCF_003265705.2 of Callorhinus ursinus. Classification (NCBI taxonomy): domain Eukaryota; kingdom Metazoa; phylum Chordata; class Mammalia; order Carnivora; family Otariidae; genus Callorhinus; species Callorhinus ursinus. The sequence goes on along the minus strand of NW_027397103.1, from coordinate 3,637,349 downwards.
GATAGCCAGCCAGCAAGCAAACTTTGCAAGGCACTGAGTAAAGTGTTAGAGACTCAGAGGAGAATAAGATGAAATCCCTGCCTATATATTTGAGATTGATTTCTGTTGTTAGTTCCTACACCTGTTGTTCATGACCAGCACCCATTTTACTTCACTGGTCACTTCTGTTATTGGGGTAACCTCTCCCCACTGGAGACAGTAGGGTGGGGCCATAAATGGAGGCTCTGCTCTACCCTGGCCAGGGGTGGACCTGTGCCCTGAGCAAGGCCAGTCCATCACCTGCTCCCTGGAATTTGATTCTGAGCAGAGGGACAAGATGCCTGAAAGGTCAAGGCTCTATTTCCATCCCAGTAGTGGATTCATGCCCAGATTCTACTCCTTGGCTCCCTGGAGCATCTTTAGTTCATTCTCCAGGCCCAGTCCAATCTCACATTGATTTCTTGGGTTCTGACATCATTCCAATAAACTCCCTTGTTGCTTATGTTAGCCAGAGGCTGTCTCTGTCACTCAGGACCAATGAGCCCTGACCTATACAGAGAAGTAGTGTGTAAACTGGGTGCACATGGCAGAGGCACCCAATTCAGTTTGAAGGGGTGAGGGAGCATCCTGGGAGAGGTGACATCTGCACTGAATCTTCGAGGATGAACAGGAAGGAGTGGGATATGGAAGGGGATGGCTAGGGTGCAAGGCAGGGGATAAAGTATGCTCATAAATGCTGACGATCAGCCACTCTCACGGAGCACTTTCTCGCGTAGCTCCCACAATGACCCCTTGAGGCTGGTTCTGCTCCCATTTTATAGTTGAGGCTCAGCGAGGCAGTGTGCTTTGCTCACTGCCACCCAGCTAGTGAATGGTAGAGATGGGATTGAACCTAGAACTTTCTAAGAGGCCTGATTTCACAGTAGGCGGTTTAGCAGCCAGTGGCCAGAGAGCCCATCAAGAGGCCATCTTTTTCTGGTCTGTTGGCTTCGTCTCTCCTGGAGCAGTGGCCTTCTGCTCATGTGATTCCCATCTCTGGCAATTTCTGGATCTTCCTAGGGGAGGCCTGCTCTTTATACATGCAGTTCTAATGGCTGAGATGTTTCTTTTCTCCTCTGAAAGAGTCATCACTTACTTCTGTTCAGGAGTGTGGGCAATTAGAGGAGCCAGGCATCAGGCCCTTACTAATTGCCTTTGTCTGTGGATCTGATGCAGCCTACCCTGTGGCCGGGGCTGCAGGGCATTGGCCTCTGGGAGGATATGAAGTTGCTGCCAAGAGCAGAGAGAGTGGGGAATGCAGCTAAGGGCCAGGCCAAGAAAGGGAAGGAGGGCTTTCAGATGTGCACGTGCGTGCGTGCGTGCGTGCGTGCGATGGAGGATGAATGTGGGGGATTCCACGGCCTGAATTAATCTCTCCTCTTCCCAGCTTCTTCCTATCTTTCTTCCTAATTTCTTCATTTATTTTTCTCCTTTCTTATACAAATATTACAAGCTCTTTTTTTAGCGGGAGGAGGGGAGGGCGGAAATATTCAGTAGGAAAACAGGGAAAAGACGGAGCCCAAATTCACTACCCCAGACCAGCCATTGTGAACAATTTGTGATCACTTAGTTGCATATACTCTTTTGCCATTTGCTTTAAAACAAAACAAAACAAAACAACTAAGCAATACATCATAAGTATTTCTATGGCAGGAATTTTTGTTGGCCACATAGTATTTATTTTTACAAATGTCTATTGAGTGCCTAAGTGTTTTATATATTGTGGGTGCATCAGTGAACAAAAGGGCAAAAATCCCTGCCTTCCAACTAAAAGCCAATGTCATCATTGGGGCCCACCCTCCACGACCTGTCCCTGATGTTTATCCAGTAGAGACTTTCTCAGTTCTGCTTGAGAGCAGTTGGAGAAAGAATGACATCACCTGTTTGGATTGGCCAATAAGCCAGGGGCCAGGGACCACTTGAATCCTTCTCTTTCCTTTCTAGGCTAGCTTGACTTTGACTCAAAGAAAGAAACGCGGGACCCAACATGGGGATTGCAAAATGGACATGGTTCTTGTTCTCAGGGAGCACACAGTCATTTAAACAACTTAAAAATCTTCCCATTATTAACGTGCTGCAGGGAACGCTAGAGGGTCATGTTGGTGGAAGGTGGGAGTTGCTGTTGGCCTGGGAAGATGTGGGAAGATGGGCGACATGTGATTCTAGGCTAGGGAAACAGCCCGGGGACATTTCTCCCAGAGAAAGCTATACTTGGCTGCTTGTTTAGCCCCTAATCCTGAAGAATTGGGAGCACCTTGAGCAAAGCATTCTACCTTCCTGAATGCCTCCCAAGCCTCCTCTGTAAAGCGGGAATGCTGACACCAAGTGTACTTATCAGGATAATTTCCTCCAAGTGGGATGGACCTCCCCTCTGGATGACTGCTTCCCATTTAGGAGGATTTCATGCCTTTTCGCCATCATCTGGTTTGTTCAAGTTACCATTTATCGAGCACCTACTAAGCACCTGGCATTGTCCCAGACACTTTACATCAGCTATCTCATTCAGTCCTGTGAGGTAGGAATAATTACATGTCTTCCTTTAAAGATAGGAAATTCAAACCTCAGAGAGTTTGAATAACACACCCAAGGTCACACAGCCAAGAAAGGGCAAAGCCAGAATACCTACACAGGTCTGCTGAGTGCAGAGCAGGTGTGCTTTCTTTTTTGCTACATCCCCTGAAATAACCAGTTCCTTTTATATGACAACTCTCTCAGGATAAAGTACAAAACTCTTCAGAAAGAGCTTAGCATTGCAAAACCAAGCATCCTGGAATGAAACAGTAAAAAAGAAGACACATTTCAAAAGAACATAACCAGGTTTTTAAAAAATGTGTCTCTTTTCATTGTTTTTCTTTTTTCCTCATTATGAAAGCAATTCATAGTCACTGTGGAAATTTGGAAAATACAGAAAAGTATAAAGAAGAAAATAAAAATCACCCTAATCTTATTACAGAAAGAAAATTGCTGTTAACATTTGTTTTATATCCTCCCAGTATTTTTTCATATGCCTAAATGTACATATATATATATTTTAACATAATTAGGATTGTCCTGCCAAATTGCTTTCCAGAAAGGTTGGAAATTTACAGTCCCACCAACAGTGTTTGAGGGTGCTTTCTTCACTCTGGCCAGCCTAAAGGTTTTTCTTTTTTGTCGTGTGTGTGTGTGTGTGTGTGTGTGTGTGTGTGTGTGTGTGTGTGTTAAACCTAATTTAATAGATTTAAAGGCAGTATCTTGTTTCTTCTTGCATTTCTTTGATTACTGAAACGGCTGAGTTTAAAAAAAAAAAAACTTATAAGCTTATCAGACACATGTATTTATTCTCCTGAGAAATGGTTTTCACATCTTTTTCTCTATTTCATTGGAACTTCAGTTTTATATTTCTTATTGATTTGTAAGAACTCTTTATATATGGAAGTTTTAAAACTTGTCTGGGGGTAGGTGAAGGCAAGCATACTTTCCTCTGGGGCTTCTACATTTATTATAGATTCTAAGAAGTTGGCTGTTTGGCTTCTTAATTTGGCTTGTGATTTTGGGGGGAGCAAAAAACATTTAAGTTTTTTTTTTAAGTCATGGCCAAATACATCATTATTTTCCTTATTATGTATTTAAAAAGATGGATTTAAGACATCACTGTAGATCATTCACTAGCCTTAGTTTCTCTAGCATAGTGGTCATGAAACATAACTATAAATCAGGATTGCTTAGGGTTTTCTGTTTTTGTTTTTGTGTTTAATTCTCAATGCCTAAGCCACACCCCAAACCAGTTAAATCAGAATCTTAGGGTAGGTCGTGAACCTGGGCATCAACTCTAAAATCTTTACAGTTGAGTGCAAAGGGCAGCCACACCTAAGGACCACTGCTTTATCCTCATTTTTCACACAATGGGAAGGGTCACTGTAGATAGGAATGTAAACCAGTACAAATCAGTCATAATGCAAAGTCTAACCACTACCCCCATGTACTGAACACACGATACCAAAATGGACCTCTTCCTTCTTGGAGCAGAAAACAGGGTATGGTGAAGCCAAGCAGCTCTTGGGGGGTGAGAAGAGGACTGTATGCCCTGGGGGGGAGGTGCTTATGCTCTTCAGAAAGGCTGAGGAGAGAGGCTCTCATCTATATCATTTGGAGAAGAAAAGGAAATGTAGGGGCAGTTCAGAGGCCTGGTTTTATTATCTCCATTTTAGTCACAGAGAAACTGAGCACCGGAGAGGTTAAGCCAGTTGCCCAAGGTCACCCAGCAGTTTGTAGCCCGAGTCATATGTTCTCATTTTTGATGAGTGAGGAGGGACATTTACTGGGTATTGTGCCGTCCATCCATCCTTGGAAGGGGACTTGATGGGAGTCCTTCCTCCCAGGGTCTTGTCTGCATTTTGAACAACTGAGGATGCTGGATAAGTCAGATCTCCTTTCTCATTTTTTTCACATAGGGTGGGGAAGTTCATGAAAACAGCTAAAATCAGTATGCTATTTTTGGTTACTTTTGTCTAGGATTGCCTAAGCCACCAATTCTTTCTGGTGACGCAAGTAGTTGGAAGTTGGGTATGGATTATCGTGTTCCATTTTATTTTTTTAAGGATGTGGATGTCTGTAGCCAGGGTGGCAGAGATGAAGGTGACCTTCCTGAGGTCTTACAGAATCTCAAGCACAATATCCTGTCAGTTGGAGGACGAATCAGAGCTTGTTTGGATGCATGCACTGTAATAAGACTTGACTCAGTCTTCACAACAGCTGTAAGAAGCAGCTGAAGTAGCAGAAGTAAAATGTATTCCCATTTTACAGATAAGGAAACTGAGGCACACAGTGAAAGCTACACAAAGCTCAAGGTCACACATGCTGGCAAAGAATGGAATAATCTGCCTGCCTGCCCCCCAACAGCAGCAGACCCACCAACTGCGTATCTATCACCACCTTTTCCCCCTTTGCATCACCTTCCTATCACCCCCCACCTGGGAGACCTGCCTCTCAAAGCCTGTTCCCCATCAGAGGGTGACAGTGTTTCTCTCCAGAGAGGCTCTTGGCTTGTAATTACTAATCAGATGTAGGCAATCAAGCTGCATTTCCATCCCCCCATTTGCCTTCCTTCCTCCCCTCAAGAGACACCTTTCTGGGGGGGAAGGTGACTCCTTCAGGAATTCAGATTAACATCAACAACAGGGGTGGGGAGTGGGGAGAGGATGAAGAAAGGCATCAAACTCATTTGTAAATTACAAATGACAAGGCATCTTCTGCGATGGTTTGCTCTCTGCTATTTTAAGGGGCCTCATTTAGCATAATATTTGCATCGTTTGTGTCTTACCCGATAATTAGGAGTAGAGACAAATTCTTCTTGTTCTCAGACTAAGGGCATTGGGGTGGAGAATTAAGGAAGCTCTGGAGATGGCACGAGGCAGTAAAGCCTTTAAAAGTTATTCCCTGCAGCCCTCCCCCGTCATCTCCACCCACTGTCTTGCTAAAATTCCCTGAACACCAGACTTTGAACTGGGGTCATTGCTCATAGTTTGGCTCTAGGGAGCCTATGACCTCCCTGAAACTCTAAGCAGAATTCAGTGTTTATGAAATTGTCTGCAACATTTTCCCCTTTATGGCGGGGAGGTCCCTAGCTTCCCTCAGTGCCAGTTATCTGTAACTTTCAAATTAGGAATGACTCACAGTGGGCATCAGTTTGGCTTCCCTAGCATCCCTCCACCCTTCTTTGGGTCCCAGCATCTTGATTTTCCTTCAGGAAACCAACTCTCCTCCATCCTCCTTCCATGTTAGGGCTGACCAGTAGAACTTCCTGTGATGATGCAAATGTACCACGTAGTCCATTTTTCTACTCAAGGGAGCTAAGGACCTATATGCTGGCTGAGCAGTCATGAGGGTCCCTGGTGGTCCACATCTTGGCCTGATTTCTCTCCAAGCCTGACAAATTCTTCCTCCCCTTCTGATTTACTTGTCTTTCTGATGGCTACTGCAGTAATGAGTCAGTGGCTGAGTATATTTAAATGCAAAATGCCATTATCCTTCATTAAAAGGCCTGTCACCACTGGCCTTCCTGGGTGAGAGTGATTATGCTATTAAGGGCCCCTTGACATATGGCCCAGGAATGACCAGCCCATCCCAGGGCTCTTGCCTCCCTTCCTAGGATGATCATCTTCTGACTCAGCTGCCTATGCTGATGAGGGCAAGGCAAAGCTCTCTGAAGCCAAACCTATGTTAGGTGGAGGATGCCAAGGACCATGATGTTGCTGCCTCATTTTCACCAGCCTGCCAGGTGCCTGGGAAGCATCCTGGTGCCTTACAGAGGAGACCCATTTCCTCTCTTTCTCATCATTGGATCCTCAAGCCTGACTTGAAATTTTTTTCTCTTTCAGTATCCTCTTAGAAAATGTGACTCCCTTTAAATTGTCCACCATTTGACTTTTAAAGGTCTAACTGGTGCCTAGGTTGGAAGTTGACAGTAGTTAGGAGCACAGGCTTTGGAGTTGGGCCATAACCTTGCCTGTGGTTCTGCCACTTACTTGCTGCATGGGAGTGGACAAGTTACTTAACCTCTCTAAGCCCCAGTTTTGTTCATTTCAAATGCGGATAAGTAGTGTGGCAGACACTGTTGCTTCCCTAGCCAATAGCATGCTTCATTTTTTTCTTATGCCCACCTCCCAACTCCAGAGGTTGAGAAAGCCATATACTTTCATAGCCTCCTTTGCAGTGAAGGGTGACCATGTGACTTGAGTCTTGGCCAATGAGATAAAAGGGAAGTCAGTATAAAGGATCTCTTCAGTAAAAAAGAGAGCAGTACCTGAGAATAGACTCCCACTCCCCTTCTTCCTTTCTACCCTAGTCGCCATCTTGTGACCATGAGGCAACAAACCTGTGAATGAAAAACCAGCACTCCGAGGATGATGGAAGAGAGGATATAAGAGCCTACATTCTTGGTAATATCCTTGAGATGCTGAATCAACAGTGGGATGTCCAGTTTCCTTGTGAAGAATGTTCTTATTGCTTAAGTCATTCGTAGTCATTTACTGGCAGCCGAAAAGATTTATAAATGATACATCAAGCCCAGGCTCAGAGGTTGTTGTGAGGAATAAATAAGAGAGTGTATGGAGAGTTTCCTGCATAGTCCCAGGAACATGATGAGCATGCAGCAAAATAGCATTTATGATTGGCAGGAATAACTATACCCAGAGATCCACAGGTGAGATTTGAGGAAGCACTGGGAAATCTATGATGTGTAAAATTTGGCCCTTCCTTCCTACCTGGATGGATATTGGAATCGTGAAAGTTTAGCACCAGAAGGGAATCTTTGATCTTAAATTCAGCTTAACCTCTTTCACTTTAAAGACAAGGACATTGGTTCTCAGAATGGGGAAGAAACCATCCCCAGGTCACATAACAAGTTAGTGGCAAATCATGGCAAAATCAGGGCTAGAGTTTAACATTTCTTGGACTTAAAGGCTAAAATTCTTTCCTTCACACTCAGTTGCTGTCCATTCCTATTTCAACAAGCTCAAAGGTTGTTGTGGGGGAGGGGAGAATAAAATGAGACATCACATAGGGAATAATCTTGAAAATTTTGGGAAGCACTCCACACAAAGAGTTACGATTCTTTAGTGCATATGGTTGAGCATTTTGCTACTTTGTCAAATGGGCTGGAGATGTCCTGGGAGTGGGGGCTCTGTGCCCAGCTGGGTGGTACACCTATATTCATTGGTGCACTGATCCATTGATTCATTTATTCAAGAAATAGTTACTGAGTGCCTATTATCATCTAGACACTGGGTAGATTGTGTTTAACATTAGTGGGAATGAGTTGGGGCAGAGGGTGCTAAGTGAAACTCCTTACCCCCACTCCCAGAGCAAAGCCCTATAGTTTGCTGAATTAAATTATTGCATGTGATGATTGACTTAGGATCCACTTGTCACAGTAGATTCTTTTCTGTTTGGATATGCTTAAAACCTGATGATACCCCTCATTGCTGGGATCACATTTTTGAGGACATGTCTTGAGAAAGTCTTGTTACTTACTTAGTGACTTAGTAGTAGTTTGGGGGATGTTCATACTGATTTCCTGGCCTCTTCCTTTGCAGGGCGAGGGGCTACATTGGGTTGGGGGCCTCAGGCCTTGAATTTTCTTGCAGGGAGGGAAAAGCTCTGAGAATGGAGATGGGTAGCTTTAGACTGAGGGCAGATGGCAGTGGGTGAAGTGTGGATAGGGTTACAAGAACCTAGTCTTTCAGGTCAAAGAGGCTTGCATTCAAACCCTGCTCTGCTCATTCCTAGCTGTGTAACCTTTGGTAAGTCATTCACCTTCCCTGTGCCTCAGGTGTCTATAAAATGAGACTATCAGTTGTAGAGATTAAATGAGATGCAATATGATATATATTTATTGAGAGAGTGCACTCTTTGCACAGTGGCTGGTACACAGTATCTCAGGACAAGGATTTAAGTGCCAGTAGTTTATTTGGCTGATGGTTTTAAGAACTACTAGTAGGGAAGTGAGGAACTGACATAGGGAAGGGGGAAAGGGCAATAAAGGCTTGTTATTGAGCATGTGAACCCTGTGGACAATTGGAACTCAACTCATTGGGGACTCCTGGGAGATGTGTAAGGCATACATCAGAGCTATCCCACTTAAGAAGTTAAGAAGCTGGGATTTTTATCTTCCAGCTCCCACCCATCACTGGGTAAGTACCCTTATTGGGGCTTTAACTCCCAGAACTCCTATTACATCCTGAGTGGGCAGGGAGAAAGCCCTCGGGTAGAGACTTAGAGGAGAAAACTCAAACATGTCTGGAACAGTGAATGCCAAGGGAATGTGGACAGGTCGATTTAAGTTCAGAGTTATGTTCTACCACTTATGACTAGCTATGTATTCCTGAGCAAATCATTTAATCGCCTGGCTATTCAGAGTGTAGTCCATGGGAGCATGGGCATCACCTGGGAGCTCTTAGAAATGCAGATTTTCAGGTCCCATCCCAGATGTATTCATTACCTATTACTGCATAACAAATAACCCAGAAACTTAGCGGTTTCTACAACATATATAATGTCTTGGCTAGAGTCTGCTTGTTTTCAAGACATGCGTGGGGGATGTGCTTTGTGGTTAAGGAGAAGGGAGATTTGCGACCAGGGAGGGTTGAGGAGAGAAGAATAGTAAGTGTAGTCAAGTGTCTGTCTCTCCCCTTACCCACACCCACCTCCACACCTAGTTAATGGCCTCATTTTGAGCTCCAATGAAGTTAGCAGTTAAGATGAAAAGTCAAAGCTGTCAGGTTCAAGACAGACGTGAGATTCTGGACCTAAGCAGGGCTTCTTAGGGATGAGGTGGGAACCCAACATAAGGAAAACTCCATCTTCACAACTCTGTCTGAGCTCTCAGTGCTGCTCTGGCCCTTGGGGTTTCATGGTGGCCTCTAGTGGAAGTATCCAGGGGCAGTAGCTTTGAGCAACTGTGAGACCCAGCTTTCTGCTCTCTGCCCCTCCTCCAGTCAATGACTCAGGACCTATGTCAGTACATGTGGACTCTGAGTTGTAACTGCTCACTAATTTATAGTACCGTTTTAAGCCCCTTAGGTGTATAAAGACATTGAATTCTACAATAACCTCATGTTATAGGTTTGTATTAATATCTTAATAATTTATATAAGGAAAGCAAAGTTCAGAGTGGTTAAGTAACTTGCCCAAAGTCACACAGCGAGGGGGTGGCAGAGCCAAGCTCTTAATGTGACCTCAGGTTTACTTATGAGCTGCAGTTCTAATACAGTTTGCACACCTGTAGATTGTCAAGCACTTGATGATTATACCTCAGGGCTGATGTTGGTTTTTATGTTTTTGCCACAGTTACCTTTGTTCCTTCTAGCCATTTTTCATAATGCAAATTTTTATACTTTTGTTGACTCATTTATTCAGTAAATGTTTATTGAGTGCTTACTATGTTCCAGGCATTATATAAAGGACCAGGGAAACAGAAGGAAATAAAACACACAAAGTCTCTGTCTCTGTGGTGTTTATGTGCTAGTTGTCCAGTAATGGACAAATGAGTTATCCAGTGTATTAGAAGGTGACAAATGCTATAGAAAAAATAGATCAGGGTAAGAGTGATTGGTAGTGTGTGTTGCAATTTTAAATGAGGTGGTAGGAGGTGAGGGAATGAGCCAGGCAGCTACCTGGAGGAAGAGCATTCCAGTCAGAGGGAACAGCCCATGCAAAGCAGATGGCCAGAGTATGCTGGGAGCATTTTAGGAGCAGTAAGGAGACCAGTTTGATTGGAACAGGGTAAGCAAGGGGAGAGTAATAAGAGATGTGCTCTCAGTAGCTGAGCCAAACAGGTAGGGCCATGTGGAGACTCTGGTTGTTACTTTGAGTGATTTGAGGAACCATTGGAGGGTTGTGAAAAGAGGAGTGACTCCAGTCGATTTGATTCTAAAGGAGCACAACAATGTGACGAGGTTTTTCTGTTGAGAATGGGCTGTAGGGGGATGAGTGTAGAGTCAGGGAGACCAATGCGAAGGCTACTGCAGTAACCCAGGTAAGACATAGTGGGGGTCTTGGGCCAGGTGGAGGTGGTGAGGAGTGGTCAGAATCTGGATACAGACACTAAGTTTTCAGCAAACACGAGATTGAGGATTTATCTTGCCCCACACTTCACAGCTGGGTAGGTCACAGGGCCTTTTGTAACTGGGATCCTTTGGTTCTGAAGACAGCTAAGACCCTTGACTCCTTCATGGGGCTGCACATATCAGACATGTCAGCATCAGGAGTTATTGCTGGCAACATCTTTTGTCTCTCCAGCAGGGAGATCAGTGGAAGCTTTTATCTTAATTAGGTTACACAGGGTGCCATCATCCATCCATCTTCCCCAATTAACTTGGGGGAGAATACGAGGGTTATGGTGGAAGGGAAGACAGCCCCAAGCTGATAAATATGAATCAGAACAGACTGGTTGGAGTGTCTGAGGACTCATCAGAAAGGACGAGGGAGAGGAGTAGGATTTGTCAAAGATGTTTTAGTGGAGAGAAAGTGCAGAAGGCTGCGGTGTGGTAGGGGATTGATTTAGGAATTGCCCCGGGGAGCTGGGGGGGGGGGGGCTAAGCCTGCCTTAATGGGAGAACTCTGCCTGCATCTTCCAGACTTGGGACATTGTTTATGTCACTAGGCTGGTTAGAATATCAAGATTCTGGAAACTTTACTGATGGCTGCAGTAGGAGCGGCTTGTGTAGGCTGCCACAGCTGGATGTGACATGATATCTCATCCTGGCTGTACATAGATGAGGCAGTGGAGGGAAGGAAGGGAGGGAGCGCCCAGAGAAGGAACAATGGATCTCTGTCCGAGGTGCTGAATTCTCCAAGCACTCTGCCCTTGATGCCCTTCTTGTTTTCTTCATTCAAAATTTAACACATATTTATTAAGCACCTATCACATCCCAGGTCCTGTTATAGAGCCAAAGATTCAACAAGGAACAAAACTGACAAAGGTACCTGCCGTCTTGGAGCTTATGTTCTAGTGGGTGGAGTTAGACAAGAAGTTGGTTCTTGGTTTTTTTAAAAGACAAATTCTGTATTAGAAGGAGAAAACGCTTTGGGAAAAAAATAAAGTGGGGAGATGGAATGGGGGAGGGGTGCAGAATTTTCACTGTAGCTGTAAATAGGGTGGCCCGCTCAGGCCCTGAGTAAACACTTGAAAGAGATGAGTGAGTGAGCTATTCATATTTGCCTATAGTTTCACACTAACCAAGTGGTATTGCTCATATTTCCCATCAAATTTCTGTTCTTTCTCACATCAGTGTGTTTGCTTATGATGTTCATTCTTTCTGGAATTCTCTTCCCTCCAGCACCCATCACCACTGTGTTCAAATCCCACCCTTTTTAAGAAGACTCTATAAAATTATCACCCCCCTTAGGAAGCCTATCAGGGTTGTCCATTGACAGGGAGTGATCTCTCTTCTCTACTAACCTTTACAACACCTGAAATTTATTGCTCTCCGATTCTTTTTATTTTTTATGGTGTTTCTGTGACTGTTTAGGTCAGCAGTTTGGCTCTTGCACTACTCTGGGAGTTACGCAAGGATAGGGACTGTGAAGCCATGGTTAAGATCACAGTGTCTGGAATCGAAAGGCCTGCATTCACATCCCAGTTCCTCTGCTTGTCATCTCTGAGACTTTGGGCAGTTGAGGTTTTGGGCGAGTTACCTCACCTGGGTGGATTTCAGTTTATTCATCTGTAACATGGAGGTAATAGTATTACCTGACGTAGGGGCTGTTGTGATAAATTAAGCATTAGTAAATATAAGACATTTAGCAAGATGCCTGTAATATGGTTATCATTCAGGTAATGGTAGCCAGCATTAGAATTAATTATCCTCATTTCCCCTGTGCCTATCATAGATGCTGGCATAAAGTTTGAGAATGAAAGCGTCTCTTTGTCAGTCTTTCTCAAAGAGTGGTCCCTCATGCCCTGCACAAGAATCAAGCGAGGTGGGATTCCCGGAGTCTTGAGGCCTCCTCAACTCAGAAGGCAGGGACCCAGGAATCTGACTTTTAAATAACGCCTTGGCTGATTCATGTACGCATAAAAATTTGAGAACTGCTGATGATAATAATATTAGTTATGGCATAGAGCTTTTTTGTAATATACAAATGCACAGGCTAATTTGATATATATATAACATAAATATGAAATATATAAATGAAAGAAATATAGCTTAGAAGACTGCCTGGCACACAGTGAGTCTTTGCTATTATTTTCTGTTTGCGAGCAACCTCCATGAAGAGTCAGTTCACATGAATTTGACCAGAGGACTCCTGAGCTTGCTTCAGAGGCCTCCTTGCCTTATGGTCTTGTTTTGCTCTGTATGCATAGCTGTTGCAAAGACATGAACCTCAGACAGAGAGGGAACGAACCCAAAATGAGCCTCAAGCACTTGCCCTGCTGTTGCTACTGCTGGTAGAAAAATAGCATCATCTCTGCTCTTTAAAGAATCCCTCTGGCAGATGTGCACACAGCTGTTCTACCCCCTTCCTGCAGGCAGAGAGCAGGCGGATACTGCCAAGAGTTCAGGAAACCATGCTATAACCAGCTCGTGCAAATAAGACCCACAGTGGCTTCCCCTCCTCCTTCCTGGTCTCCCCTCCTCCTTCTTCCCCTTCTGTCCAAGGAGGCTATGGGGTGGGAGACACCTTTTCATTCTAGCTGCTTTTAGAAGAGGAACTTGAGGGGGAGAAGTCCCAAGAGGAGGGGGGAGCTGCCAGAGGGAAAAGGAGATGGAGAAGAGGATATCTGGGTAGCTGCCAGGATGCAGCCGGGTGTCTTGGTTGAATTTAATCCCAGCAGTACTGTCTTGCTGTGTGACCTTGGGCAAGTCACTTGCCTTCTCAGATGCTTATCGCAAGCCAAACAGCACATTACAGTGGGGTAAGCATAAGCGTTGGAGCCCAAGCTATGTAGGTCAGAATCCTGGCTCTGCCTGTACCAGCTGTGTGACCTTGGGTAAGTCTGTTTACTCTTTTGCCTCCTTAGTTGTTGCCTCTCTTAAGAAAGAGAGAGAGGTTTGGGAATATTTGTCCTGTGTGCCCAACAGGTTTACTGTAAGGATGAAATGGCTCAGGAGGTGTCAGAGCCTATCCTAAGATGTGAAATGCTAGACATATGTGAGGTGTCATTTAATTCCATCTATGGAAACTTGACTCCCTCATCTTCCCAAGTTCAGCATAACATCGCACTGGACCAGAAAATTTAAGACAACCCTCCAGGAGAGGGATTGCCTTGTCAAGGGTGCTGCCTGCGGGATGATCAAGTTTCAACATGCAGCACTCCACCTGCTAACATAGCTCCAGGCATTGGCAGAAGGGAAGGGCATGCCTCTTGCCCATCATGTCAAGTCTCTCTGTTGGAAGCATTTGGAGTAGAGACAGTTTAGTGCCATGGTTAAGCACAAGAGGCATACAATGGGTCTCGTTTCAGATTTCAGGGCTCACTCTTACCAGCTGTGTGACTTTGGGGAAATCACTTCACCTCTCTGAACCCCAGCTTCCTTCACATTTAATTGGGGGATAATCATTACTATCTCACAGTGTCCCTGAGGATTAAAAGCGATAAAGTGTAAAGTATTTTGCTCAACGCCTAGTACATAACAAGTGCTCAGTGATCGAATTCTAGCTCTTATTTATTTATTTATTTTTAGTCTGAGGGAAGGACAGCTTTCTCAGGGTTGCCAAGTGATCCTGCAGCCACTGAGGCAGAGGGTTTATCAGCTAGAAGGGCGAGTTATGTTGCAAAGGGCCCTAGATTTGGGATCACCATGGCTGGGGCTGAAACCAGCTGGACTGTGTGACTTACATGTGTCCCTTCCTTCCTCTGAATTGCAATTTTCTCATATGTAAAAATGGGGAAGCGGCCTTTATCTGTCTGCCTCACAGGATTGTGGTGAGGCTCAGATGAGTGAATGCAGGAGAAAATATCTTGTCCATTGGAAAGTGCTGGATGGCTGAAAAGAGGGAGCATTCATGTGTGGGAGCTGGGTACCATCCCACCACCATTGGCTGTTTCCTCTTCACCATTCTGAAGCTTGCTGTGAGCCAAGCACACTAGGCCAGATGGAATTTGGCTTGTCACAGTCCACATACCCCAGAAATAGACTGCCCTGGCCACCGAGTGCCACTCTTCTGTGACAGTATCACACTGTGCATCACCAACCATTGGCAATTCCTTAAGCTCCTCCCACTGGCAATTTATCTGAGTAGCTGAGCCAAGGTAGTCCAACTTCTCAAGAACAAATAACAGTCTGGCCTCCTCCCCTCCCCCCAAAATCCCCTCAATACTCAGAGCTCCCTGAGGAAACAGAAAGCTGGGAGTTTGAAGGACATTTAAGAAAAGGCTACTCACAGGGGAGTGGGCAAGGTTACGAGGACGGTGAGGACGCTGAGACACCCAGAGATGCTGAGACTTGCCAGAGTTGGAAGCAGTTACCCTTGGCTTGAATATGCAAGGAGAGGAGTGGGCTTCCAGAAAGTGGCAAGAGGTGGAGCCGGGGCGGGGGCTAGAAGGAGCTGTGGTCATGGAAGAACTTGGCCACAGCCCGAAGTGCAGCACTGAGGTGGGGAGCGAGTGGGAGAGGTAATGGGAGAAACACCTCTAGCTCTCTTCTTGCTCTCTGATCTCTCCCAGTTCCTCCCTTTGACCAAACCCACTGGGAAGTTAGAGTCAGGGGTCAGGGGGCCCACTGAAGCCATCCATAGAGGTCAGCCTCTGGAGGTGTAGAGCCGCGTAGAGAATGGCAGAGTGGATCTGGTTGGGGCGGGGGGGTGGTTGGTGTATCACAAGCAGAGAATAACCAGCCCACTTTCACATGCTCCTACTTGGTTGCCCTGTTCAGCTCCCAGACTCTTAGTGAAAGGCATTGCCTCCACTCCTCTGAAGCCCTTTTCAGAGCAGCATTGTCTGCCGTGAGATCAGGACTCCTATCGAGGGGGCTGACACAGAAGGAATTGAAAAGTTCAGAGATAGGCCAGAATGTCAAGGGCAAAATGTCAGAAGAACTCCAGCCATAGACTGGGTGGTGAGCTCCATGAAGGCAAGGCCAGTGAACATGGAAGTCCCAACTCTCCTAGGAATGGTTCTTACTTTCCTGTTTTCACGCAGCTTGAGGGGCAGCTAATTTTCTTTGCTACAGCGTAGCAGTTAAGAGCTGGCTTCGGCACCAGACAGACCTGACCTTTCCACTCCTGGCGGTTTAAACTTGGACATGTTTGTTAACTTCGCTGAGCTTCGGTTCTCTCATCTATAAAATAGGAGTAAATCTACTTCATAGAGTTGTTATGAAGGTTGAACAAGAGGCGGAAAGCAAAGGATCTGGCCATGTAGGAGACTGTCGGGGTAGGATAGCGGGAACATTCTCCTGTCACTGGCATATGACCTTTCCTGGTGGGGCTCCCATAGCTGGGCTGCGGCCTCTTCTCAGCCCCTGCCTCAGCATCTGTTCCTCCATCAGACGCTGGCTGCTGGCCCTGTGCCCCAGGGAGGCTCTGCTCTCTGGCTCAGGCTGCAGAGCACTGGGCGGGAGAGGCTGGGGAATGCAAATGTGGCCTTATCTGAGCCCGTGCAGCTGCTCCCTTCCTTGAGTCCCTCGCCAGGAACAAGGGCAGGCTCTGGGCCCCCCAGGGTGCCCCAGGCTTCTTCTGGCCCTGTTGAGTCTATACTGTCAGCAACAATAATAATATCCAGCGATACCTCAGGTTTTCCTATTTGCAATGTGCTTCGACGTTTTTGCTTTCATTGTACCCTCACTATGACTCTGGATTACTGTTACCCACCACATTATACAGAGGGGGAAAACCAAGGTTAGAAGGGTCAGGAGACTTGGCCAGGGTCGCATGGCCAATTGGTGGTAGAGTGGGGAGGAGAACCCATGCAGTTTGACACCAGAATGTAGGGTTCATCATATTAGTGAGGGTGCTTCTGGTTGCAAGTAATAGAAAATCTTGACTCAATGTACTTAAGCAAGAAAGACTTCCATAATATTCCCTAACAGGCATCCTGGAGGACATCTGGTTCTGTGGTGAGTTAATCAGCATTTCAACAATGTCATCTAACCTGGATTCTTTTCATCTCTAAGCTCATGGAATTGCCCTCAGCCTGGCTCCTCTCCAAGTCACAGAATGGCTGCTGTGGTTCCAGGTGTCACATCTAGATATAATATCCAGGGAATAGGAGAGGACTTCTCTTAATAATGATAAGAAACTTTCCCTCTGGAAGGTGTGAACTGTAGTGGGTGGGCACCCTATCTCCAGGGTCAGAAAGCTCTGGTTCCCAATTCTGGCCACTTGGCCCTGAGAAAGGCTTCCCGAGCTCCATCCTTTTTCAGTAAAGGGTGCCTAATAATGGTCTGTGTCTCTAGACTGTAGTGAGGATTATAGAGAAAACAGTGCCAAAGAACCTAGCACAGTGCCTAGTGCCTAGTAGGTGCTCAGTAAAAACCAGCTAGTATTATGTAGGTGTTAAGTTTCCTCATCTTGGGAGTTAAGGAGTTTGTGAAATGTCCCTTTCAGCCCGTATAGTCTATGAATCCTATCTGACCTTGGGGACCCTGGCTTTGCATTTAGCCCTGTGGTCAGCTTAAATCTCCTTGTTTCCTTGGAAGAAGAACTCCAGAAGGAACTTTTCCAGGTGGCCATAATGTACAGCCCTATCTCTGCTAAACTATTCCACAGTCTACACGCCATGGAGAAAATCCAGCTGACAGTCCCTTCTGCCTGGTTATCGCTATCTGAAGCTGCTGTGAAGGGGTCTAGAGACCACACCCTTCCTCAGACAGCAACAGAGAGCTGGCGGCATTTCCTTTCCCCCTGAGGGGTATGGGAACAGCAAGGGACACTGAGGAGTCAACTGAGCCTGCCCTGTGGCTGGTGAGTGGCTCAGGCAGTCGTCATCGTGGAACGGGCCCAAGAGTGGCAGACTGGGAAGAACATGTTATCAGCAGAGGCTTCCAGCATCATGGATGGCAGGAAATGCCTGTGGCATGTCAGCTCAGCAAGAAAGCTCTATCAGTCAGCAGGCCAAGGTCCAATTCACATCCCAGCTCTGCAGATTTGACCTGTGTGATCATGCTCAGTGCGCCATCTTATACAGCCTCAGTCTTGCCACCTGGAGCAGTGGTTCAAAGTACGGATTCTAAATGTTGCCTCCGTCCAGATCCCAGCCGTGCCGCTTAATGTGTGACCTTTGACCTTAGACTTAATCCATCTGGGCTGCATCTTTAAAACAGGGATACACATCCAGGATAATCTCCCCATCTCTAAGGCCTTAACTTAATCATGTCTACAAAGTCCCTTTTGCAGAGAAGGTGACACATTCAGAGATTCTGGGGGTTAGGACATGGGCATCTTGGGGGCAGGATGTCATTATTCTGCTTATAATAATACTGTCTGATGCCATTTATATAAGGTGCCCAACTGGCTAATGTAATCTAATCAGGATAGCAGTTGGCCTTGGAGAGGGACTCGTGGGGGCCTCTGATCTAGGTGCAGGTGACACAGCTGTGAGCACATTGGAAAAATTCTCTGACTTAGGCATTTATGATAGGTGCACTTTTCTGAATATATGTTATACTTGAATAAAACACTTAGAAAGAAAAAAAAACCTCTGCAATCCAAATGGTAACAATTTCATTAGGAGGTTGGGGGGTTAAGTGTGGCAAAACTTATTAAATGCGTATTCTTAGGACAAGGGATGGAGGGCATAATAATATAATGATGAATATATTATATTATAATGACAAATTCTCATAAGGAATGGAGGGCATTACCAAATGCATAGCATGTTCTTTCAGCAAACATTTGTGTGTGTGTGTGTGTGTGTAAAAATAGCTCAGGCACAAAAAATTACATAGGATACATTTGCACAGTTCAGAGCTTTATGAGAATTCCATTATCAAAGAAACTTTAAAGGAAAAAAAGAAATTCTGTTTTCTTTAAAATGGTTTTATTTTATTTGTATATGTTTATATGGCAACAAGACAAAAGTGGTGAGAAACAGCTGAATGAACTTGTGGTTTTAGAATTGTTACATAATAAAAGAGAAGGAACAGGGGGGAAAAATAGAATAATGCATGTGACAGAGAAAAAGTCCAGATCCTTCAGGTATTTAAAGAAAATTCATAAATGTTGACATTCATGCAGTGAGGCATTGGGGCCGGTTATCATCTTCGTGTTAAGTGACAAGTACTTGTCTTCAAAACCATCCTACAAGGGAGGTATTTTATTATGCCAGTTTTGCAGATGAGGACCTGGAGCTTCACAGAGGTGAAGCCACTTACCCAGAGTCTTTCAGCTAAACATTGACAGTGCTGGTGTTGGAACCTCAATCTGGTTGCCTCCAAAGCCCTCTGTGCTTACCTGCCCTGCTGTTCTGGTCCCCACACCAGGTCTCCCACCTGGGCTCCGTGGTCAAGTGGTTTGGGCGTTGAAGGTGATCCAGAGCCGAAATTCGTCCCTCCTCAGCCTAGGCCAAGGTCCCACCAGATGCTGTGATTTATCAAGGCTCCAGGCATCCCTGCCTGTCTGGGCTGTGATTTCTCAGAGTTTTGTGAGAGTCTGGTGAGGGGGCACCCAGGTGCCGGTCGGGGCTCAGCTGGCTGCTCTCTGTTCATGGAAAAATCTGCTGTTTGACTTTCTATTTGTGCTTGACAAGTAGGGGCAGACTCAGGGGCTATATTTCATGTAAGCCAGTGTGAGAGCTGGGAGTTGAGCAGTGGATTTCTGAGGGGTGGGGATTGGGTGCTGAGGGGCCCGTGGGCAAGAAGCCTCTCTGCCTCAACAGCTGTTCAAAGGAGGGAGACCCTATGCCCCAGGTAGTCATGGCAGGCAACGGCTAGTATTTATCAAGTCTCAAGTGCAGGTGGTGCTGTGGTCCGGAGTGTGGCTTGGGCATCAGGAATTTTAACAGCTCCCCAGGAAATTCTAACGGGCAGCCGGAGTTGAACACCATTGGTCTAGGGGAATGGCACAAACAGGGGGCACATGAGGCCACACAGAGGCGGGTGGTGCCACAGAATCTCCTTCCAAAAGGGCTGGTTCCAAATCAGCCAGCTCTTCCTCCTTTCTCTTCCTCCCCTCCTGCCCCTCCCTTTGTTAATTGCCTACAAGGGCAGGGTCATCTTCATTATCATTCGCATTGCCGCTCTGCCTTCCTGGAGCACTTACCACTCCACATGCAGTGCGAGCTTTGAATATATCATCTCATTTTATCCTCAGAAAGTCCCGTGTTAGCCACTATTATCACCGACATTTCACTGAAGACAATAACGGAGTTTCAGAGAGGTTAAGTAACATATCCAAGGTCACACAGCTGGTGGAGAGAGGCGAAGAATTCAAATTTTGTCCTTCATTTCCTTCTCTTCTTTCTATTTTCTCTCTTCTTTCCTTTGAATTGCCTCCCCGTGGCCCTTCTCAGTTTCTTCCCTTCTTTCTCTCTTTGCCATTACTCTTCCCCTTTCTTGCCATTTTCTTTCCTTTCAATTTATGTGAATTGTAAAAGCTCAGTGGGCAAGACAGAGGAGATAAAGCTCATGTCCTCAAGATATTTTTAATCCTGCCATGGAAGCAATACCTGCATTGGTTCACACATTCGTTTATTCACCTGTCTTTCTGCGGCACCTAGGATGTGCCAGACACTCCCCTACATGCTAGAGCTCCAGGAATAAACAAACAGAAATCTCTGCCTCACGGACCTTACTCTCAAGTGCCACATAGCCATGGGAAATACCACACTGTCTTAGTCTGCTTGGGCTACCATAACAAGTACCATAGATGGGTGGCTTAAACAACAGACATCTCACTGTTCTGGAGGCTGGAAGTCTAGGATTAGGGTACCAGCAAGGTTGGTTTCTGGTTAAGGCTCTCTTCCGGGCTTGTAGATGATTAGCATCTTGCAGGGTACTCATGGGGGTGGGGTGGAAAACATGCTCTCTGGTGTCTCTCCTTATAAGGGAATTCATCCCATCATGAGAGCCCCACCCTCATGATCTCATCTTATCCTCCCAAAGGCCCCACCTCCAAATACCATCACATTGGATGTTAGGGCTTCAACACTGGAATTTTGGAGGGACATAATTCAGTCCATAGCAACTATGTAGCAGTAAGACTGTAAGGGCTGCCGCAGTATAGCAGTGAGGACCAGACAAGGGACATAAAGAGTGAACCGAAGGTGCTCAAAGGAAGAAAACCTGGGGACACAGGGGCTATTTGGGGCAGAAAGTGAAGTCAGTCTGTCAAATAGGCAATCTCTCTGTCCATTTGGTGATCGTGCATCTTTTTCTGCTCTCAACGATATCAGAAATTGGGATCATGGCTACCATTGGGTACAAAATCTTAGATAGCCTACTTCCTTCTTCCTGGGGAGGATTCTTATGGCCCTCAGAGTCAAGGCTCTTAGTTTTTTGAGATCTAGGCTTGCAAGAACACTTTTTGGTAGCCTAAAGAATTTTTTTTTTTAAGATTTTATTTATGTAGAGAGAGAGAGCAGGGGGAGGGGCAGAGGGAGAGGGAGAGAGACATCCCAAGCAGACTCGTGCTGAGTGCAGAGCCTGATGCGGGACCCACCCCATGACCCTGAGATCATGACCTGAGCTGAAATCAAGAGTTGGATGCTTAGTGGACTGAGCCACCGAGGTGCCCCCGGTAGCCCAAAGAATTTCTGTGGAAGACCCTGGACTTACCGGACTATTTAAGCTTTTTTTAACAGACAAGAAAGCTGAAGTGGGACCAAAAAGCATATACAAATGCCCATGTGTTCATTTTCATGTGGAGGTATGTGGGCATGTGGATATGTGAGTGGCATGTGGAGCAATGCCTGAGTGATGTGGAAGCATTATATGTGTGCCTTTGTGTGGGAATATCTTAGGGGTGTGTGTGTGTGCACTTAATATATAAGTCTGTATGTGGATCTGTGTGTGGAAGTGTGTGTGGGCACCTTTGTATGTGCAGATCACGGAAGTGTTTGTATCTGACCATGCCTACGGGTAAGTTGATGAGATGAAACATGGGTGCCTATAGATACATGGGAACAAAACTCAATGGATGGGAGAAGATATCTGAAGTGTTTATATTTTTTCATTTGAATTAATCAGCTACCGCCACAGTAATGCTGTGGACCAAACTAAGTGCCAAAACTCAGTGCCTTATAACAATTTGCATCTATTCCAGGCATTGGAGAACTTTTTCTGTAAAGGGACAGATGGTATATATTTTTGTCTTTGTTGACCATACAGTGTCTGTTGCAACTTTTCAACTCTACCTTTGTAAGGCGAAAGCAGCATAGATAATACATAAAAGAGCCGGCATGGCTGTCTTCTAATAAATCTTTATTTGCAAAAACAGGCATCGGTCCGATTTGGCCCCGGGCTACAGTTTTCCAACCTCTAGTGTAGTCTTGAGTCTTACAGGTCTGTGGGCCAACTACGATGTGGCTGACCTAGACTCGACTCAGCTGAGTAGCTCTACCTCGGGCTGTGGGAGCAGCTGGGCCGAGCTACCAGTGCACGGGAAGTTCATATCCGCTCCACGTTCATCGTCATCATCACGCTCTGCTCCTGGCCGATCCTGGAGACCAAGGGAACACTCCAGGGTTCATAAGCACATCCAAACCTTTCTGTTCACATCTGCTAACATTCCGTGGGCCAAAGCAAATCATGTGGCCAAGTCCAGTGGGCGGGGAAAGAAACTAAGAACTAAGAAACTAAGTCCGCAGTAAGAGGAAGTCATGTGACAAAGGGCTTGGATGTGCGGTTTTAATGCAGGGAGGGTGTGAAGAATTTCACGCACTGATTTGAGATCCTGCAACATGTATGGAGGCCATGTGTAAGACCATGTGATGGTAATGCATGGAAGGGGGTGCTTCGTGTGTGAGAGGGCCTTGGGGTGAATTTGTGGCTACCTGTGTAAGAAGTTTCTGGGGGTGGGGGGCTTTAGAAGATGAGATGTGTGTGAGAAACAGTGCATGTGCGTGAACCCTTGTGGGTATATGTATATGTGTGTGTCTAGGTGTGTATGCTCAGTTCTGCGGGCATCTCTGGGTGCACATATGTGGGGTGATGAGTATGGGTGTGGGTTATGTGTGTCAGTTGCATCTGAGTTTAGAGGCATGGCTATGAAACTGTCTCTGCGTATGTGTGGGGGCTGCTGTGGGGCGTATATGTAATGGGGTGTGTGTGTGTCGGGTGCACGTGGGAGCTCCGCATGCTGCTGAGGAGTGCATAGGCATACACTGGTGGGGCGGAGGGGGAGAGTTAAGGCAAAGATAGGAGGGGAGATGGCACACACTCACTTTCCCCTGGCACCGTCTCAGAACCATTCCAGTCTTGCAACGTGAGTTCTTTGTAGCAAAGATTAATTTTCTTATTTAGCATTTATGTGGCACTTTGGATCTGCAAAGTGCTTTACAATCAGTTTTATCAGTTGTGCTTGTATGTTATATATCGCAGCTGCACCCAGAGAGGCTCTCCAGGGAGGTGAACCGAGCGAGGCAAACTTTACCCTCTTCCTCAAACTTTCCTGATCTCCCAGGACAGTGTCTGCCCCGCTGTGTTAAAGGGGGTTGTTGGTGGTGCTGATGCTGTGGGGAGAGGTGCTCCTTTGGAGCTGCCCCCAAAGGCTTTCCCTCTCCCATGAGAAATCAGTGAATCTAATCACAAGAGTACTTGCCTGGCTCAGTTCCTTTACTTGCCCGGGCTACTGGATGTGGGGGCCTATTTGCAAGACTGGCTTAAAACTCCTTCCATGTCTTGCAATAATGCACTTGGTCTTTGTATTTGCCATTTGTACTTCGTGCCTTGTAGGATGGCTACTAACCCATCTTAGTGTGAGTTCTCCCTCCTCAAAGCAGACCTGAAACAAGGACTTGGGTGAGGGAATGCAGGGGTGAGATAGGGAAGGGAGAAAAGCCAAGGAGAGGTGTGTTATTGAGGAGATTCCTGCTGTGGGCCAGTGGAGCTTCATTCTACTGAGAAACCGTGCCTCCGAACCACAGAGAACTAAGGAACTGGGGTATTTATCCACTCCCACACTGGATTGGTTAAGAGTTGCCCCTCTGCCCCCTGCGTCTTAACTCCCTTACACATTTGGGTTGAGTTTGCCTAAGGCCAAGCAAGGTCCTCTGCTGCTGGAAGAAGTCCTCAAGTTGAGGACAGACTGACATAGACCCTCAAGGTGGGAAGCTTGTACGTGGGAAACTCATTGGCTGCAGCTGTGGATGAATTCAGGCGGGCCAAGGGCACGTGGGGTTGGGATCAGGCGTCTGCTACACACCCCTGGACTCTAGTAACACCTTTATCTCAAGGTCACCAGTGAAGGTCATAAATTCCATTAGCAGGTTCTTGGCTCATCGTCCATGTCCTCTGTAGCAGCTGACTATCCTATGATTCTGCACCGTCCTGGTTTCTCCCTCTTCCCAACTCCTCCAAGTCTCTCCTTCTCCTTCTCTCTTTCTCTCTCTTTCCTTCCAAATGTGGATATTTCCCCAAGATCTTTGTTTTCTTCCTGGCCCATACACAAGCTCACCGATGTCATGTGGCGTGCCGTATCAGAAGGTGTGGCTGCCACTTCTCTCTCCAAGTCCTGGCCCTGTGGTTACAACCACCCCATTGAAATATTTATTTGAGAATCACTTCAGCAACCCAAACTCAGCATTGCAAATCTCACTCATTGTCTTTGACTCCTGCTCCGATGAGCTGTGTCCTTGCTTCTCCAGTTTGCCCCAGGGCTAGCCACAGTGCCATCATTGGAGAGCCTGTGGATACAGAATCTCAAGTCCTGCCACTGATTCAGACCAACTGAATCAGGATGTGCATTTTTAACAAGCCCCGAGTGACTTGTGTGCCCATGAATGTTTGATAAGCGTTGGTCTACCCTATTGATTCTCTGGATTTCTATTAATGGCACTAACATTTTACCAGTTACCCAGTCTTAAAACTGCAGTTATTTGAATCCTAGGAATAAAGATCCACTAGCCTTCTCAAAGCCAGGATTTATATGGGACTGAGGTCTCAATTGAACAAGTGATCATAACAATGTAACATATTAATAGGGTTCAGTTGAGTAAGTCTGTGGCAATAATATTACGCCTATAATTTCACTTCAATAAATATTTATGGAACTCTTGTTCAAATGACTGGCTCCATCATAAACTGTGATGGTGCAACATTGAACTGGGCTCAGTCCTTACCCTCAAGGAATTCATCCTTCAGAGGAAGGAGACAAAAATAGAAACCAAATTACAGAGGATGTCTTGGAAACCAAAAGAGGGATCCTAACACAACCTGAGGGTTAGAGAAGTCCTCTTGAAGAAGGGACCGCCGGGGGGAAGGAACCTGATGGATGAGTGGACCCAGCCAGTGAAGGCAGGAAAATAAAGGGGGTCAGCAGGATAATGGCTTATGCACACACTGGCAGTGAGGGAGACTAAGGTGTATTTGGGGACTCCGCCCTATTCCTAGGTTTGGACATTGAGGGCTAATCACTTCACCCCTTCTGCCTCTGTTGCCTCACCTTAAAAATGGGAGGAACACATTCTACCTTCTCAGGGTCATTGTAAAAATTAAATAAAAATGAGTAGATTCTGGAACTAGTAACTACTTGGTCTTCATAAATGCTGATTGAATATAAATTGTCAGCAACCAGATCTTGGACTTTAATTACAGAAAAAAATAAGCATGGTATAGTGGGTGGAATGGTGTGCCACTCCCCACCCCCACAGATATGTCCTCATCAAATTCTTGGAACCAGTGAATGTGACTTTGGAAAAAAAGATCTTTGCAGATGTAAATAAGGATCTCGAGATGAGCTCATCCTGGATTTTCTGGGTGGGCCCTAGATCTAACCACCAGTGTCCCTAGAAGACACAGAACAGGGGAGAAGGCCATGTGAAGATGGAGTGGTAACAGCCACAACCAAAGAATGTCCATTGCCACCAGAAGATGAAAGAGGCAAGGAAAGATTCTTCCCTAGAGCCTTTGGAGGATGGCCCCGCTGACACCTTGATTCTGATCTCTGTGATAATTTGTCATAACAGTCACAGGCAACTAAAATGCACAGTTACCAATTTGTGAGCATTCTCTACATGTCAGGTGTGGATTCCTCCTCATCGAACCTTTGAAGTGATGCGATGATTCCTGTTTTCTGCGTAAGGAGTACTAAGGCTCATGCAGGTGAAGCAAGTCTTGTTAGCTCATTCACTCATTAAATAGCGACTGATTTCTTCACTGACTGGCGCTGTGCTGAGCCCCAGGGGCCAGAGTGTTGAGCAAAGTACCTGCCTTTGCCGAGGTCACAGGGCTTATAAATACAGAGGAGAAATAATCATCTGTACTGGCTTGACTAGTGTCCCCCTCTCTCCCCTCCTCAAAAAAAAAAAAAAATTCGTGTTCACCTTGAACTTCAGAATGTGACCTTATTTGGAGATAGATTCTTTGCAGATAGGAGGAGGACATTCTGGATTAGGATGGTCCCTGATCCAATGACTGTTGCCCTTATGGGAGAAATTTGGACAGAGAGAGACACACGAAGACTGCCATGTAACAGTGGACACAGAGATCAGGGTCAAGTGTCTAGGAGCCAAGGAACGGCAAGGAATGCTGGCAGCCACCAGAAGCCAGGAAGAAGCAAGAATTCTCCCTAGAGCCTTTAGAGAGCATGACCTTGCTGGCACCTTGATTTCAAAATCCTGCCCTCCAGAACCGTGAAACAGTAAATGTCTGTTGTTTGAAGCTACCTGGTTTGTAGTAATTTGCTACAGTAGCCCTAGGAAACTAATATGCCACTCAAGAAATATATATATGTATATATAATTGCACACGTGTACAACACAACATAGGGGGCTGTGGTAGCCAGTGGAGGGGGTGCAGAAGGCTTCACACCAGAGGGGTCCTGGAGCTGGCATCTGAAGGTGGGGTAGGAGTTGAGAGTGCAAAGAGAAGGAAGATCTGGGCTAGAGGGAACAGAATGTGCGCCAGTTCTGTGGCTTGACAATGACCTAGGTAGGCATTGGAGGAATGGACAGAAGGAATGGTCAGAGCCCAGAGGGGCACACAGCCAGCAGTGGGCAGGCGGGGCCACTGCCCTCCTTGGCCCTCTGGCCCATGGCTGTTGGGTCAGTATGTCTGTGTGTGCATATACCGCACCCTCCCCTCCCCTCTCCCCTGTCCCACCACCAGCCTGCTGTGCGGGTGTCAGAGCCCTGAGTTTGGAGATCTCCGTGTCCTTGAGTGCAGCACGGCGGGGGCGCCAAGGAAGCACAAAGGCTCTTTGTGCGGTAGCACCCAACAGCTTCTGGTCCCGGGAGCCGGCTGCGCCGAGAATGGGCCATGGACAAAGACATCACCGCCTGAGTACCTGTAATTGGAGCATCCACGTGCAATGCAGGGGACAAAAGGGAGCCGAGTGGCCTCATCTTAGGCTGCCCGTTGCTATGGTTTCAGTGGGGCTGCCGGGGAGGGCCGTTACCAGGCAACGGGAGAGGGATGAAGACAAAGGGAGTCAGTGTGAGGGAGAGGTTTGGGGCAGGTGTGAGTGTGTGGGGTGAGGTGGAGAGGAGAAGGAGAGGATGCAGGAGAGATGGAAGCAAACACGTAGGACAGAGAGAGACTAGAGAGAGGGGGAGGCAGACAGAGACAAGAGAGAGAGAAGATGAGGCAGGGAAGGGAGAAGCAGAGAGATGCAGTGCAGAGAAAGAGAGACAGTAAAACAGAGGTAGAGACAGAGAAAAACAGAGATATTTATCCAGCCATGAGCACCTGCTGTGTGCCAGGCCCTGTGCAAGATGGATACCATCCTACCTTTGGAGCTCACAGACATAGAGGGAGAAATGGATGCTTTAGTGGAACCAGAGGGCGATGCTTCCTTCCCCCTTGGAGTGGCTAGGGCTTACTCTCCAGCCTGGCATCTCTTCGAAGCTGGTGACCTCTGGATAGGGCCATTGCACTCCTCATTCCCAGGTGGCTTCATTCCCAGGAGGCTGTTTGTACCAAGTGACTGTTGGTCGAATGACACTCAGGCTCTCCCTAGCAGCTCTCCCTTTGGTCCCCCATCATGATGCCCAAATCTCCTACCGTTAGGGGGCCCTGGGACAGGTTACTTCACTTAATTATTCCGTAGCTACAAAATGCTTCTACATGCTCTACTCATTTGATCCTGTGTGGTAGAAGAATCATCACTACTACCACTTTATAGGAGTGGGAACTGAGGTCTGAAGGGATGAAATGCTTTGCTGGAGGTCTCGTGGTCACTCAGTGGCCAAGCCACTAACGTCTTCTGATTCCCAGCCCAGTGTTCTTCCTTCTGCCTACATCTCCATCTGGGTCAAGACTTGTGTGTTTGCAAGGAACGGAAACCTACACAAATGAACTCTAGTAAAGGGAGATTAACTGGAAGGACAGTAAAGGTACTCCTGAGACCCAAAGTCAGCTCTCAGAGCTGGTTCTTAAGAGACTTCATTCAGGCACTGAACAGAGATCTGAAACCAAGAAGACTAGTCTTTTTCTTTCTGTCTTTCCAAAGCCACCTAGTGACCCCTCTCTGCTTTTCTCTGCACACTGGCTCAGTTTACAGGATTAAAAAATGTGAAAAACCACCCTCAAGGAAATCCTTTCTTTGTCGATTCAAATTCTCAAGAGAGAACCTGGTTGGGTCACTGAAATCAAGCATACAGCCCTGGCCTAGTCAAAAGCGGGGAGGCTTCTAGTATATAACATGACAGGGGGTATGGATAAAACGGGCACCCTGAATTATCTGCGTAAACACATTCACCTCCATCATGGGGATACCAAGATTAGCCTTGCCTGCCTCCCAGAGCTGTTGTAGGAGGCCCATACTTACTGAAGGAGTTTGCACACTATCAGGTGTCACAAAAAGGGCAGTTGTTACTTAAGTGGAAGGGGGTATCTTTGAGGCAAAACACCCACCCCTCACCTCCTTTGCCAAGATCACAGCCCTGACCCAAGAGGCAGCGTGCAAAAAACTGGTATTGATTAGGGAGTGCAGGAGGATAGGAAGAGTTCAGAGGATGCGAGAGGATGGGTGGGCCAAGATGTGTATTGTGGTGGAGTGAGGAGGAGGTGGGAGATGCCATTCATTCATTAACTTATTTATTTAATAAGCCCTGTGAGCCTACAGTGTGTCAGGAACTGTGCCAGGTGATGGAGACACAGTGGTGAAAATGACATAGTCTGTGTTTTCCAGGGATGCACAGGGGGGTTGGTGACAGGCACATAACCTGCCAGTTGGTAAGTATCTTGAACTGTGCTGTAAGAGAGAGAGAATGGGATCAGAAGGGGTGTCTTAACTCAGCCAGAAGCACTAAGGAAGGCCAAGTGCAGGTGAATCCGGAAAGGTGTTTGAAGGATGCGTAGGATTTTGGAGGAGTAGATGGGGTAGCATTGGAGTGGGTGGCGGGCAGAGGCATTCTGGAAGAGAAGGAGATGCATGAGTGAACGTGGAGAAGGGTAAGTTGGGGGTGCACAGTGGGCGGTAGGAGTGGCAGGAACAGTGGCCAACAAGACTGGAGAGCATTAATGAGATAAAATATTTGGACTTTGTACTGAGGACCCTGGAAGGCCATTGGAAGGTTTTAAGAGGACTGCCACTTCAGATTTGTCTTCCAGAAAGATCTCTCTGGCTGTAGTGCAGAGTAGATTGAATGGGGGAAGATGGAGGCAGGGAGGCCCTGAAGGAGGGTGTCTCCCATGAGAGTGTGGGGATGCTGGGTAGTGCCTCTCAAATTGTTGTGACATCCCTCCCAGGGAAGTTAGCTAAAATACTGCCCACCAGAGATGATTTAATCTGACATGGGGCCCATGAATCTACATTTTTAAACAGTAACTTGGGTGATAGGTAAAAATGGTCCCCAGACCACTCTTTAAGACACTTTGGTCTCAGTGGCAGGAAGGTACAGACATGAATCAGGAAGTACCTAGGAAATGTCTTGCCAGCTACCACTCTGAAACCAAAGACCATTTTATGGCTGTCGTGGATTTTCATTGGAGTGAAAGGTTATAATTGGTTCATCTTTATCATTTTACGTGTACATCACGCTACACACTCAACGGCCAACATCTGTTGCTTGTAACCAGGGACAGCGGGATGAAATGTTGATAGTTCTCATCCTCTGCCTTTCCATAGCCTTGATGTGGTGGGGGTGGTGGAGGGAAAGCTCCTTTATTGAATACTTTCTGCAGTTTTGCAAGGTCGTGGAACTGGCTGGCATTCCAGCTCCCCGTCTTATAAGCGGTGTCATTTTGGGTGAGAGACTTTACCTCTCAGCCTCAGTTTCCTCTGTGACAAAGAGGCTAATTAGATCTTCCTTCATAAGCATTGAAGTGAGGATTAAATGGAAGAACTGAATTCGTTGTTTCTACCACTATGAATTTATAGATCTTTAACATATTTGATGAACTTAGCTAGCTCCATTGCATCCTTATTATTGATGCTCAAATTATCTCGTCTTTGGCTAGTGGGATACTATTCAGGTTGGCTCTTGAGTCCTTTGGAAATGATCCTAATATATCAACAGCATTTTTTACCCTTTGGTATGATAACACTTTCTTGCTTATCTTGTGTATTTTCTGCCCAAGGCCAGGAATCAGCCATTTCTCTAAGGAGTTTAGATTTCTTTGAATAGGAAAATGATATTTAAGACCATAGTCTAGGTGCTAGAAGTGCTCATTGCTCCTGGGTTAGCTACTGTTCCTACGCATTTTAGGAGAGCAGTTAGGAAATGCATGTCTTTTAGGAGAAACTACATCATAGGAGAAACTACATCATGAGTTCATATTGATATTTCTAATTCAAACTGAGGATACATTGTTTTTTATTTTGATTTTATATTTGTATTTCTTTTAAACTGAAAACCTTGACTCCTAATGACATGAAATAAGCTGCCTATTTGCTTTATTTTATAATACAAATACATTGTTCCAGAACTACAAGAGCAACCTATGATTATCCAAAAATGTTTATTTTAAGAAGATTACCGGGTGCTCACTCTTTGCCAGGCACTTAATCTCAAAATGAACCAGAGAGGGAGGTGTGATGATTATCCTCATTTTTCTCATTAGGAAATTGAGGCTCAAGAGGTCAGAGAGGCAGAAGTCAGTAAGTGATGAAGGCGGTGCTTGAACCCCCAGGTCTCTGATTCCATCTTCTCCATTGCTTTGGGTTTCATTTTTCCCTTGCCTTTGGGAATGAATAATGTGCCTGCGCTCCAATTGCACTGGCCACCTGGATACTTAATACTCCTAAAGATGACTTGACATTCATTATTTGGAAATGCACAGATGAGAGAGAGAGAGAAGCAAGCAGTTTACTAGTCCAGTGTTATTACTACAATAGAAAGCTTCTTGAGAAACATGTTGGTTCATACTTTCAAAGTGACAGATTATTGCTTTCAGTTTTATTAGCTGATGGGTTCTGTTTAAAAGTGTTGAGTATTTCTCTTCTGCTGCCAGATTGTTTTAGGTGGGGCAAGCAAATGGGAGAGGTCATGATGGCCTTGAGAAAGAGATTAGGCTTGAACCCCCCAGAGAAGCTTTAAAGGGGTCACTGGCTCCCCACCTTTGGATGTTGGCTCAAGCAGGTCTTCTGAAGTGGAGTATCTTCCTATGCAAACAGGAGCCAACCTCAAGGACCACTTTCTTTTGGAAACTTTCCTGGATCATACAAGCCTGCAGTCCTGGTCCCTGCAAAATTCATGTCTACCTGGAAACTTCCGGATGTGACCTTATTTGGAAATAGGGTCTTTACAGATGTAATTAGTTCAATAAGAGCATACTGAATTAGGTGGGGCCCTAAATCCAGTGAATGGTGTCCTTGCAAGAAGAGGAGAAGGAACACAGGGAAGGAGACCACGTGAAGACAGAGCGGAAGTTGGAGTGATGTGGCCACAAGGCAAGGGCAGCCAAGGAGTGCCTGGAGCACCGGAAGCCAGAAGAGACAAATGAGGACTCTCCCTTGGCAGCTTTGAGGGAGTGTGGCCCTCCTGACACCTCGATTTCAGATTTCTAGCCTTCAGAGCTGTGAGAGAATAAATTTCTGTTCTGAGCCACCAGTTGGTGGTGATTGGTTACAGCAGCCCTACAGAACACATACAGCACCCAACTCCACACGGGGGAGGGCAGGGTGACAGCTTGGAAGTCTGAGGAGGATCAGGAAGGATGGTCAGGGTCATCCTGGTGGATGGGAGGGGACAAAGGAGATTCTAGGTGGAGGGACAGCAGGGCGAGTCTGGGAGAAGAGAAACACCCTATGGTAGACAGGGAGCTACATGCTAGCACAGCATTTCTTAAATGACATGAGCTGGGAAGGTGGGAGGGGGCCAGGTCCCTTAGGGTCTTGTAGGCCACCTGAGAAATTTCAAGGCAGCTCTTTGAGGCCTAAACAGAGGAGAGACACAGCAGTAACAAATTGTCAGCCTGAACAGATCTGGAGGTTCTTAGAGGGTGAGCTCCTTGCAAGATGGACTTCTCCCCAAATTGGAATCCAGTTCAGCACCTTCAGGAGACATGACATTTCCTCCCCGAGTGGGGCCCCGCCTCTGGGCCACCCCCAAGCCAACCTTGCATGGAGGTCAGGGAGGTGTTAATGGAGTCAAGTGTGCCTCCAGCTCCTGGCCCGACTCTATCAGACTCTACCTGGAAGTCCATCCAGCCCGCAGCCTCTGACCTTTTTTTGTCATTTCAGAAGGTTCTGTTTTTATAAATCTTTCTAGCCAAGAAAACCAAGGAGGGGCCTCCCCAGTGGAGGTCCCTACTGCTGCCTTGTCAGGAGAGGTGGAGGGAGGCATAGAGCTGGAGATAGTTGCTCAGTCTCTAAAGAGACCAAGGGATCTTCCTGGTTCTGCTTGAATTGGCAGTTCTAAGACCTGTAGGAGACACCTAGGATAGTCCTGGAACTCCTTCTTCTCCAGGGAGGAAGGATGAGGAGGACAGAGAGAGGGAGGCCTGGTCCAGTCCAGTCATCTGGCTTTTTGTCCATCATCTTTAGCTCCAACATTGCCCTTCCCTCAGCCAGCTTCCTTTTTCTCTCCAGTTTTAGTGTGTCCTCCACCCATCTCCCTCTCAAGCCTACCTAGACATTGGTCCAAGGGAAAGGACCTGGAATTTTCGTGGCAGGTGACAAAGATTCTCTCCTTGACCAGACTATGTTCAAACTCTCTGAACTCTCTTCTCAGGTAGGCCCTGGCTTTTGGACTTCTGT
This sequence comes from Callorhinus ursinus, assembly GCF_003265705.2. NCBI lineage: Eukaryota > Metazoa > Chordata > Mammalia > Carnivora > Otariidae > Callorhinus > Callorhinus ursinus. The sequence continues at coordinate 3,604,610 of NW_027397103.1, read as the reverse complement.
GTTCCTCTCCACATTTGGCAAGAACCCTGCTCTGTTGGTTTAGCCATCCTTGGTCTCAGATCAGATCACCCTGGCTATCTGATTGGGTGCCTCATCCTCCACCATCCCCCAGCTGGTGTCTCATCATTGTGGCGTGCCTCCAGCAAGAATTCTAATCACTGGGTTTAGCCAGAATCCCCCTCCTAGCAGTTTTCCCTCCACTGAGCTGCTCCTTGACTAGAAAGTCCCACTTTTCCTTGTATTGACCCCACTCTCTCTTCCCTACTGTAAAATTCCACTGCAGTGGTCCCTATACCTATGACAATAGCTCCCCCCCGCCCCCGAATAAAGTCTGCCTTACCATTCTTTAACAAATAGTGGGAATAATTTTCTCTTTAACACAGGTCAAGGATATTTGTTGAATAGATATTATATAGCTCAACCAAACTTAAGCCAAGGAGGCTCTGGAGTTAGAATGGTTGGGTTCATATCCCAGCTCTGCCACTTTCTAGCTGTGTGGCCTTGGATGCATGGCCAACCTCTCTGTGCCTCAGCTGTCTAGTCTGTCAAGTGGGGACAAATATCTACCTCCTGCAGCTGTTGTGATAAGAGCATGCCTGTGAAGAGCTTATTGTCTTGCATATCTAAAATGCCCAAATACAGGTTAATTAGCCTTAATGAGGGTGACTGCTTTTCTTTCTGAGAATGAAGATGGTTGAATGAACCAGCACTTAGAGATAAACAGACCTAGTCTTGAATTCCCACTTGGCTGCTTATTAGCTCAGTGACCCGAGGTTAGCTAATTTGACTCCTCAAGCCTCAGTTTCTCATCTTTAAAATGGAAACAAACATACCTGTCCAAGCCATGCAGGTGAGGATGAGAGAGAATGTTTATAAGTGCCTCGGTGCTTAGCAGGGACTCATAAACTGGTTGGCCCCACCGCTTACTGTGACCCGGGCAAATGCTTCCTCTCCTGCCTTAGTACTATTAGACCCTAATAGTACCCATCTCATAAACTCACTGTGAGGATTAAAGGATTTATTTTAAGCAAAGTTCTCAGAATAGTATCTGGCACTGTTAAATATTATAATTATTATTCCTATTCTTCTTCTTCTTCCCCGTAGTCATAAACATTAATGGCTACCATTATTAAGCCCTTACTAGGTGCCAGGCATTGTGCATGACAGCCCTATGAAATAGGAGCTCTTACCAGCCCCACTTCTCAAAAGAACAAACTGAGGCTTAGAGAGTTAAGATCACTTGCCCAAGGCTACCCCACACCTGTAAGTGGTAGACTTACTGTCACTGTTGTCCCAAGAATGAATACAGTAGTCTGGATATGTGGCAACAGCCACCAGAACCCAACACGATAGTCATCCTTATGGTTCTTTCCATGCTCCCCAGGGCCCCCACCCCTGGGGAGAACCAGGCTGCGGGTAAAGCCTGGTTGGGATGATGGATGCGCAGAGACAGCTCCTGCTGAGTTGTAAACACAGGGAAATATAGGTCAGTTCCAGCAGCCTGCCCCCACTCCCCCACCCCTGCCCGTGTGTTTTACCCCAAAGCCAATCTTGTCAACTTGATCTTCTGCCCTGAACTTCAGCTGTCCTCGGGATGTTCTTGTGTTTCATGAATTATGCAGACTTAACAAAATGTGTGCTCCACAGATTAAAGACTCTATTTTCCTGACTGGAAGGCCTTTCTTTCCTCCACCAGAGTTTTTTTTTTTTTTTTTTTTCTTCCTCTTGCTCTCACAGCCTGTTTTTTCAGCTACCCCGTAGAGTACCTTCTCTCTTCTTGCTCTTAACAGTTCAACTTGCCATGCCCCTGCTTTGTGCTAGTCTCACTACAGAGTCTTTGTTATCAGCTAAAAACACTTTTGGGAATCCCAAAGGGTCCTGCGGGAGCTCCTAGGAATTTCCCTGGGCAAGTTTAGTGGATTAGAACTCAGCATGACTGACTCGGATAATTGGGGCCAATCTGTGTGTAGTGGTAAATTGGCTCTTCTGTTAAAACAAAACAAAACAAAACAAAAAAAACCCTGATTTGTAGTATTTGCCAATTTCCATGGTGTAAATCCTCCCACCATGGTGGATTTCAGGGTAACCAGTGTAACCTTGCTGGGTGTGAATGTGGGAAGAGATGCCCAGAATCTGCTCTCACAGCTGGTACCAGTTGGCTCCGGTACACTGCTGGTTCAGTTCCCATGAGTGGTGGAGGCGATTATTATTTGTGATCTACGTTTGGGTCCCTTTTGAGCTTTGTAAAGTAGGGCAAGGCACTTAACTAACCTCTCGGAGTCCCGGTTTCCTCATCTGTGAATGGGTACGCTAATAGGAATTCTATGTGGAGTTGTGATCAGGGGTAAATGAGCTGTAGTAGGTAAAGTGGTTAGCACTTCATCGGGCACATAGATCTCAATGAATGGTGGCTACACTACATCAGATTGGGAAGGGCCTGTGTTAGTCAAAATGGGCTAGGTGTTGCTGTAGTAACAGATAACCCCAAGTATGCAGAGTCTTAACATAGCCAGACTTCATTTCCCATTCACGTTAGTGTGACCAAGGCATATTGGCTTCGAGGTCTTTGCTTGTCCTAACTTTTCAGAAAAACAGGTTAATGCAGGGCAACGTTGATATGTGTTCATGATCATCACAACATGAAGAAGAGAAGCATGCTGAGTTGCATACTCTCTTTTAAACCTTTTGCCCAGTTGCATGCTCTCTTTTAAACCTTTTGCCCAGAAGTGGGACACATCACTTCCACTCATATTTTATTAGCTGAAGCAAGCAAATATCTAAATTCAAGAGGGTGGAGAAAAGTAATCCTACTATGGGCCTAGAAAGAGAACCCAAAGTCCTTGGTAAGCAGCCTTAAAGATGAGCATAATCTTCTTAGAGATTATTTTCTCTAGTGGCTCTGAACTTTTTTTCATTAAACAGCCATTGTTAAAACTGAGCAGAGAGTGTGTGGGAAGCCCAGCCCTCATAGTATACCCTCTGGGGGACCTTGGGCAAGTTACTGAACCTATTTACCTTCAGTTTTCTCATCTGTCAAGTGGGGAAAATAGATACTTCATCTCCCAGAGTTGTAGTGAGGATTACCTGTGTTAATATCCATAGTCACCATAAGCGCTGTGTCAGGTATAGAACGCCATTATTATTCACCCACAGCAATCCTATCAGGTTGGTACAATGATCATTTCTTTTTGCAGATGAAGACACCAAGGCTGCAGGGAGGGATTTCATGGGTCCAGGGTCACATGGTTGGGAGTTAGCATCAGGATTGGAGTTTATATGTGTCTGACACCCAACACTCCACTTTTGAGGGTCCTAGCACTTTTCTGAGAGGGAGTCACCGGCCCCTCCCCTACCTGTTGTATCTAGACCCAGAGGGATGTTGTTGGCTTGGTCTTGGGGCTCTTCCGCAGACTGGGATCATGGCGACTGAACAAAGCAAGGAAGGAAACACTCATTACAATGCAAACACACACAATGGGGTTTCTGCCTTGCTTAAAGTAAACGTCTCAATTAACACAGAAGACCTTTTTCTTTCCATAGCTGCAGGCAAGTTCATCTTTTGGATCAATTAAATTGTTGACAGCATAGGAGGCTACATACAAATCAATAGCCAAGGTGACTTTTGGTGCAGGTTTGCATGTGCTCCAAGGAGCCGGGAATGGGCTGGAGTCAGGTTCAAATATTTTGACACGATCCTTGGGGAGAAATACATTTTATATCACAACCAGTGCATAGCACAGATGCACATACACACACATGTGCATGCACACATGCTCACACACACACAACAATTATACCAGGATATTTTCCCCCATTCTATTCCAGTCTATTTAATTCCACTCCAGAAAAAATGCTGGTTTCAACCTGCTAAATTAATATGTCACCATGAATAGTATGCAGCCCACATTTTGAAAAATGTTGGACTAGACTGTGGTCACCCAGCTCGCAGGTTGGGACCCTTGGATGGTGCCCTTGATGTGTTGCCAGGGGGTTAAGGACAGGTCTCTCCATAGGAGTGAGAAAGACCCTAGCACTAAGTATTCTTAATATCCTACTGCAGTTCGCAAGCCCCGCCTTCCTCGCTGATTCTCTCCTACCATTGTCCTCCTCACTCACCTCACCCCGGTTACATTGCCCTCTTTTTGCTCTTTGTAATATGTCAAGCTTCAAGTGTAGCTCCATCTTAAAGCCTTGACACTCAGCTGATCCTACTGCTCTGAGCTTCTCCTTCCTGGGCCCAGCTTCTTTCAGCTCTGTCTGATTATGAGAGAAACTTCCCCTGGCCCAACCCCTTTAAATGGCAGCCTCCTCCCATTTTCTGTATGTTTACCATGCTTTGTTTTTCTTATTGACATTTACCACTACTTAGTATGGATGTATTTATTGCCTACTTCTCTCCACTCAAAAGTAAGTTGCATCAGGGCAGGAAATTTGTTTAGTTCAGTGTATCTCAGCATTTAGAGAAGTGCCTGGTGCATAGTAAGTACCTCATAAACTTTTTCCAGATGGCACAGTGCACAGCACAAAACACACACTTAGGAAATATTAGTGGTTATTTTATCTTCTAGGTTCCACTTTTTTATATCCCTCAAAAAATTTTAATAACAGCTATATTGAGAAGTCACACAGCACACAACTCACCCATTTAAAGCGTATAATTAAACAGTTTTTAGTCTATTCAGGGATGTGTGCATCCATACTGTAGTCAATGTTAGAATAATTTTATCACCTCAAGAAATCTCATACTCTGTAGCTATCACCTCCCCAACCTCGCACCGCCCCCCCAGCCATAAGCAACCACTAATCTGCTCTTTATCTCTATAGATTCGCCTATCCTGGTCATTTTATGTAAAAAGAATCATCTTTTCATATGTCTGTTGGCCATCTGGATGTCTTCTTTGGAGAAATGTCTGTTCATGTCTTCTGCCCATTTTTAATCGGATTACTTGTCTTTTGGGTGTTGATTTTCTATTTTGTATTTATATATTTTGGATACTAATCCTTTATCGGATATGTCATTTGCAAATATCTTCTCCCATTCCATAGGTTGCCTTTTAGTTGTGTTGATTTTTTCCTTTGCTGTGCAGAAGCATTTTATTTGAGGTAGTCCCAATAGTTTATTTTTGCTTTTGTTTCTCTTGCATCAGGAGACCTATCTAGAAAAAAGTTGCTACAGCCGATGTCAAAGAGGTTACTGCCTGTGTTCTCCTCTAGGATTTTTATGGTTTCAGATCTCACATTTAGGTCTTTCATTCATTTTAAATTTAGTGTGTATATAGTATCAGACAGTGGTCCAGTTTCTTTCTTCTGCATGTTGCTGTCCAGTTTTCCCAGCACCATTTATTGAAGAGACTTTCCCCCACTGGATATTCTTTCCTGCTTTGTTGAAGATTAATTTACCATATAGTTGTGGGTTCATTTCTGGGTTTTCTATTCTGTTCTGTGTGTCTGTTTTTGAGCAAGTACCATACTGTCTTAATCACTACGGTTTTGTAATATAGCTTGAAATCTGGAATTGTGATGCCTCCAGCTTTGCTTTTCTTTTTCAAGATTGCTTTGGCTTTTTGGGTTCTTTTGTGATTCCATACAAATTTCAGGATTGTTTACTCTATATTTTTAGACAAAAGTTCTTTTTCAGATACAGGATTTGCAATTTTTTTTCATTCTGTGTTTTGTTCTTTCACTTTCACAAAAGGTTTTTTTCATTTAGTTTTTCTTTTGTTGCTTGTGCTTTTGGCATCAATGTCTAAAAAGTCCATTGCCAAATTCAAGGTCGTGAGGATTTACCCCTATGTTTTCTTCTAAAAGTTTTATAGTATTAGCTCTTAGATGTAGATCTTTGATCCATTTTGAGTTCATTTTTGTGCACACTTCATTCTTTTGCATGTGGCTACCCAATTATCCAAGCACTATTTCAACCACTAGTTGAAAAGACTATTTGTTGTTGTTGTTTGCTCACTTAACCAGTTGAGTGACTGGCTGGATTATTTCGATTAAGTTTATTCCCCTCCCTATTGCCATGAATGATGTTGATTCTCAGAGAGGGCAGCCTGGGATAAGCCCAGAGTCACACTAGAATCATCACAGTGCTTTTGACAGAGTTCTCTTCGGTTGTTGCTTTCCTTGACCACACTAAATCTTAAATTCCATTCATTGTTCTATTTATGCAGTCTTCAACAATGCCCTGGGGCATAAGTTGCTCCACACACTGATACCATAAACCTGCTTTTTTGAAGGGATGCTTCCTGAGGTCAGTGTTTGAGATTTATCATGAAAAAATCCTCCCACTTGTCTTTTCCTTTTTTCTCTCTAGAAAACTAGCTGGCCCACAGGTTAGCCTGTATCTCCTATGAATCCATTAATAGCCCAGTGGAGGCCAGTAGTCCTTCACCACCTGTACTGTTTTTTGAAAACACCCTTAGGCTTGAACTTTACACTCTGTTGTAAATGGACTTGGTTGCTTTGGGAAGAGATTAAGAGCCCTTTTTGGTCTGGTCTACTTCTTTCCCCCAGATAACACCTCTGGATCTAGAAACTATGGTACTGGGCGTAGATATTTGTGTACTTCTCTCTGAGTGACACCCCTGTTTTAGGAGAGGGGTGCTCTGGAGGTCCAGGTCTCCTTGGCTTGCCTCTCCCACTGTGGAACCCCCTCCCCCAGCACATGAGGTGTGCTCAGGACCCCAGTATTCTCAGCAGTGCTATGCTCAAGGTGGAGCCTCTGTCCCACCAGCAGGGCTGGGCAGAAGAAGGGATCCCCCACCTCTCACCTGCACTTCACTAGAACCTAGCCTCAGCAACAGGTAGCTGGGGCCCAGATGAGAAATGCTGAGGTACTGCTCCTTCCAGGAGGAAAGCCCTCTGCCTGGGAGCTGGGGAGAGAAGGAAGCCTGTGTTCTTGACTGTTGCAGTCTGGAGTGGAATTTCCATCTTACTGAGCTGAATGAAGGGAGCAAGGACATGAGGCTAAGTTCAGATACCACTGACTCTCATTTTTCTTACTTAGTGTTAGTAGAATTTCTTGAAAACTATTTCTTTATTTGGTGTACGGACCATTTCCAGAGGCTTAAATTTTATTAAAGAGTAATTTTCACCAGTCTTCCAGGGAAGTGGATCCACAGAGCTGCTCACACTGTCATGCTAGAATTGGAATCTTCTAGGTTAACCTTAAACCTTGCTTCATTCTGCCTGAAATTCTCTCCTTCCCCAGCCAACTAGAAAACTCTCATCATTTTCCAAGTCTCAGTTTAATGTTTCCTTTTCTCTCCCCCGCTCCTCTTCCTTACAGAGGGCTTTATCATTCTTCTCATTGTGTTATTATTACAACTGTCTGCCATATTGTCTGTCTTGTATTGCTTGTATCATCTGTGACTTCTCCACTAGACTCTTCTCCTCAAGGGCGTATATTGTTCACCACTGCAGTCATTCCTAGCGTGGGGGTTGGCTTGTACTATATACTCAACTAATGAATATTAAAAAAAAATTTCATATGGTTTTTGTGTTGGCCACTTCCTTGGCATTTCTTTTGTGTATATGCATGTGTATGTGTATCTGTGTGCTTGTGCATCTGCAGTCCATGAAAACAGAGTCAGTTACAAAAACAGTTGTCATTTGTATGTAGCAGGTGCTGTTCTAAGCATTCTTTACATGTATTCATTCATAATGTAGTCCTCACTGTTACCCTATTATATATCATTTATTATGCTTAACCCTATTATGCCCCATTTACACTGAGAAAACTTGAGAAGTAGAGGTTTTAAGTCATTTGACCAAGGTTATATACTAATAAGCTATAGGGCCAGTATTTTGAGTCCAAGCAATCTGACCCCAAAACTGTTCTGATAAATTGTCCAAAGTGTATACCAGGTGCATAATGAGTGCTCAGTGAAGAAAAATTCGTTAATGCAGGCATCAACAAACCCAACCAATCGTTGCCTTCCTCCTTAAATGAGATCTTAGACAACACCTTAAAGTATCATCTGCCTGCTACCTGGCTGATCACCTTCCTCCTAAGAAGACAGGCACCAGGCCCGTCCAGCCTCATCATGCACCAGTAAACCCAAATGCAGGCCCTTCTGAAGTCAGTAATCACCCAGATGTTTTACTGGCACTTGCACCCTTTTAATTTTTAAAGATAGTTCCATTTTTACTGCTCTGCCATCTTTATGGAAAGCACTCACTGCTGTGGCTTTGCATTCATTTCCTATTGACACATTTGCGTATATATCGAATCCTCTCACAGGTGGGCTCCAGTAATGTCCCACTTCCTTTAATGAGGGTGATGGGTTCTTCTCATTTGGGAAACCGCTGTTACCTTGGTGAGCTGGTTGGGTCCCAGAGCACTTTCCTGACAAAATCACAAGTGTTACTGTTATCAATTCTCAGCTACCTGCAGGATGGTTCCCTTCATGGATAATGGTTGCAATCATGGTCAATATGCCATCCCAGTATTTTGGTATTTATTTTATATGCTGCTAAAGTACTAATAGTTTATTTTTTTAAATGTGAGATAGAGTTGCCATGATCTTTATGTTTTTTTAATTGAGGGATAACATAATTAGAATGTACAAGTCTTAAACATATAATCACTCTCCAATGAAGATTTAGAAGATTCGCAGCATCCTGGGAGGCCCCTTCATGCCTCTTTTTCAGTCAATACTCAACTCAGAAGTGATCACTACTTTGGACTTCCATCGTTACAGATTTATTTTGCCCATTTTTGAACTTCATATAAAATGGAATTGTACTGTATGTATTCTGTTGTGTCTGTCTTCTCTTGGTCATCATTATGTCAGCAAGAGTCATCATTTGGTTGAATGAAGCAGAAATTTGTCTCTTCTTATTACTGTATCATGTTCCATTGTGTGGATGTACACAGTTTATTTACCTATTCACCTACTAATAGACACCTGGGCTGTTTCCAATTTTTGGTTTTTATAAATGAAAAGTGCAAGTCTTTGTGTGAACATGTTTTCACTTTTTTTGGTAAATTGCTAAAAATTAATTTCTTTGGGTTACAGAATAGATGTATGTTTAATTTTACAAAACACTTCTAGCTCTTTCTTCAAAATGGTTGTGTATTTTTATATCTCTATTTGGAATGTTTGAAACTTTTGGTTATTCTACATTTTAGCCAACATTTTATGTTGGTTAGATTTTTAGAAACCATTTTGTTGGACATACGGTGTTTTTTCAATCTGGTTTTAATTTGCATTTCCCCGATGACTAGTAGCATTGGATACAGTTTTCATGTACTAGTTGGTTATTTGTATATCTTCCTTTGTGGAGGGTCTGTTCAAGATTTCTGACCATTTTTATTAGATTATTTTTCTTTTTATTATTGAGTTGTAGGAGTTTCTTTTATATTCTGGAAACAAGTACTTTATCAGATACATGTATTATGACTATTTTCTTCCAGTTTTTGGCTTCCCTATTAATTTCCTTAATGGTGTCTTTTGAATGAACAGAAGTTTTAAATTTTTATGGCATCCAATTTATGTATTTTTGAAAATGTTATGGTTAGTGCTTTCTGTGTCCTAAAAAAGTTTGCTTATTACAACATGTTCTCCCATGTTTCCTTCTAGAAGCTTTATAGGTTTAACTCTTATGTTTAGATCTATGAGTCATCTTGACTTAATTTTTGGTATGTATAATTTAGGGATTGAGATTCATTTTTTTTTCATATGAGTATCTAGTTATTCTAGCACCATTTGTCGAAAAGGCTCCTTTTTCCATAGAAATGGTTTGGTGTTTTTGTAGAGAACCAATTGACTATAACATGTGCGTCTATTTTTAGAATCTTTATTCCATCCCAGTGATACATGTATCTCTTTTTATATCACTCTAGCACACTATCTTGATTACTGTTATTTTATAGTTATCAGGTAATATAAGTTCTTTAAGATTGTCTTGGCTTTTCTAGGTTGTCATGTGTTCTCTCAAAATTCATATGTTGATATCCTAACCTGCAGTAACTTAGAATGTGACTTTATTTGGAGATAGGGTCTTTTTAGAGGTTTTCAAGTTAAAATGAGTTGTGTAGGTTGGGTCATAAATCACTATAACTGGCATCCTTTTAAAAAAGTGGAAATTTGGACACAGACATACACATGGGGAGAGCATGTGAATATAAAGGCAGAGATCAGAGTGATGTTTTTACAAACCAAGGAACATCAAAGATTGCTAGCAAACTATCAGAAGCTAGGGGCAGACATGTGGAATGGATTTTCTGTTGCAGCTTTCACAAGGAACCAGCCCTAGTAACATCTCAGTCTTGGACTTCTAAACTGTAGAACCATGAGACGACAAATTTTATTGTTTAAGCCACTCAGTGTGTGATGTTTTTTTATGGCAGCCCTAAGCAATCTATACATAGGCCTTTTACTTTTTCCTGAAATTTTAGAATTAGCTTATTAGCTTTTTCATTCTGAGATTTTGATTGGGATTGCATTCAATTTAGGGGAGAATGGGCATCTTCACAACATTCCATCTTCTGATTCATGAACATGGTATATCATTCCATTCATTCATGTCTTTAATTTCTTTTAACATTCTTCTTTGGTTTTCAGTATATGGATCTTGTACCTTTTCATTAAATTTATTCCTAATTATTGTATCTTTGCTAATGCTTTTGTAAATTCTACTGTTTTTCTAACTTTTTTTTTTTAATGTTGCTAGTGGAAATGAAACTTATGGGGCACCTGGGTGGCTCAGTTGGTTGAGCATCTGCCTTTGGCTCAGGTCATGATCCCAGGGTCCTGGGATCAAGCCCCACATTGGGCTCCTTGCTCAGTGGAAAGCCTGCTTCTCCCTTTCCCTCTGCCTGCTGCTACCCCTGCTTGTTCTCTCTCACTCTCTGTCAAATAAATAAATAAAATCTTGAAAAAAGAAATGAAACTTATTTAAATTACATATTGACTTGAATTTCATGACTTTGGTAAATTCACTTATTCTAGTAGATATGTGTGTGTGCGTGTGAATTCATTAGGATTTTCTACATACACAAACATGTTGTCAGTCATGACTATAATTTGCTCAAAGTAGTTTGCAGTAGGGTATAGCAGTGACTTTTTCTATGATCTTAGTCAGGCATCTTATCTCAGTGGTTCTCATTATATAGAGAGATTGTTATATGGACTTGTCTTTGAGATTCCTTTCAGATCTAAGATGATAAGGGACCTGGCTCTGTCGTTTGCTTATTTTGTGACCCTGGGCAAAATACTACATCTCTATGAGTCTCAGTTTGGTCATTTGTAAAATGGCATAATAATAATAAGAAAATATTCATGTCATAAAGTCATTATGATGAATCAATGAAATAAAGCATGTGAAGTGTTTATCAGGGCACTTAGGAGATTTCAGGCATTCAGTAACTGTTACATGTTGTGGTATAATAAAATATATATTTGGTCTTTGTCCCTGCTTCCTGGTACAGAGCTTCTAAAACCCTTGGGATTTCCAGAGTGATAGGAGTGCCTTCTATCACTCATAACTTTCTTCCCGTTTCTAGACACTTGAGTTTATGATGATGAGGTGACTCAGCAGGAGCTCCTAGATAGCCTCCGGATGGGACTGGTCACTTTCAACTTCCCCTATCTCTGGCAAGCAGAGGAGGGCTGAAGAGTAGGTTACAAACACTCTTGAACAAGATTTGGAGAGTTTCCAAGTTGATGAACACATCTGCATGCTGGGAGGGCGGGACATCCCAACTCCATGAACACAGAGGCTCCTGTGCTCCTTCTGGACCTTGCCCTAAGTACCTCTTCATCTGGATGTTTATTTGTATCCTTTATAATAAACTCTGGTCGTAAGTATAGCCCACTTTCCTGAGTTCTGTGAGCCATTCTAGAAAATTATCAAACCTGAGGAGAGAGTCAGGGGAGCCCTTGAATTTATAGTTGGCTAGACAGAAGTGTGGGTAGTATTTGTGGCTGGCGTCTAAAGTGCGTGCAGTTTTGTGGGCTGAGCCCTTAACTTGTGGGATCTGCACTAACTCTGGGTAGTGTCAGAGTTGAATTGTTGGACGCCCAGGTGGTGTCAGAATTGGAGAATTGGTTGTTGGTGTTGGAAAAAGACACCACACCTATTAATAATGGTGATGCTGTTAATAATGATAGTAATTATAGCACTGTAGTACTTTCCAGCTCGCAAAGCACTTTTGCATTTTGTATCTCGTTTGCTTACCAAAAGAGCCCATTGGCTAGGTGGAGCTGAGATTATTAACCTCACTATATTGATGAGTAACAAGAAGCTCAGAGAAGTTAAGTAACATGTCCAGAGCCACTCAGCATGTAGGAGACAGAGCTGTGACCTGGTTTTCTGACCTTGAATCTCGTATTTCCACAAATAAGGACAGATTTGGCAAGGGAAGTTTTGTAGAAACCAGTCCCAGCACCTAGGGACACCATTACCAAGCGTACTCTGAGGGTGTGTATGTGTGTGTGTGTGTGTGTGCGCGCGCGTGCACGTGCACATGCACGTGCAGGGCTTCCCTAAAGTCACCAGATTAGGACAGTATTTCTCAAACTGAAGTGTGCCTCAGAATCCCCAGAGAAGCATGTAAAAATACAGGTTCTTGGGCCCCACACTCACAGGTTGGATTCACAGCTCTGGAAGAACCCAAGAGGCAAGGATTTTTAGCAATAGCCCAAATAACCCTGATATAGTTCTTCTACCAACCAAAACCCTGTTTGAAGCTGTGGTTCTCAAGCCAGGCTGTGTCTGAGAGTCACCTGGGAAGCTATTAAAACTTATGGTGTCCAGGCCCTCCCCAGGGCTACAGACTCAGAATCTCTGGCAAGTACAAAGAACTGTTCTAGACAAGCCGACCCACAGAGTTACCTGCTCATTCCAGTCCTCGGCATCCTTCCCTTTCCTTCTCTCTCCACTTTGTGTACCTCTTGTTTGGTGTCTCTATGATTTATTTTGTTTCAGTCTCCTGTGTTTCTCTGCATCTCTGGCTTTCTGTGTTTGTCCTTCTTTAGTCCGTCTGTGCCTCTGAGACACACTCTCTTTCATCTCCATTTTGTGTCGTCTCTTTGGATGAACGTCTCCGAGACTCTGCCTCCCTGTGCCTCTCTTCTGTGTCTCCCTTTTCCTGGGTCTGTTGCTATGTGCATCTCTGTAAGTTTCTGCCTCTGATTGTTTTCTGTCCTGGCTTTTGGTCTGACTCTGGGTCTCTTGTTTCTCCGGTCCTGCCCACTGTGCACCTCTGTGTGCATCTGAGCCTCTGTGTGTGTGTGTGTGTGTGTGTGTGTGCTTCCATTATTTGCTCTCCATCTACAGTCCTTTACTTCTTTTCTCTCCCTCCTGCCTCCCAGCCTCTGAGCTCCACAGCTTTATGTGAAATCCAGAGAGACTCTTCTATGGAGAAGTCTGAAATACCCTGGGCCAGACCCCAGACCCCTGCAAACCTCAGAATGTTCGACTCTAATCAGGAGCCCCATCTGGGCCTTTCCCACTCACCTACAGGGCTTATCTGGGGCCCTTAGTCTCCTGTGCTGCTAGAGATAAGGTGCCCTTTGTGGCAGTTGCCTTGGACATGACCCTCGAAAAGACTAGATAAGTAGCATGGCCTTTGGGATCCTGGAGCACCCTCCACTTCCCCCCAGGCCGAAAAAAAGACTAGATAAGTAGCATGGCTTTTGGGATCCTGGAGCACCCTCCACTTCCCCCCAGGCCGAAAACTATCGCTGATCCTAAGTATCCCAGAATACTCTCAGGGGCTTTATGGCTGATCCAGACAGTGCTTAGGAGATCAGACTAACTTCTATCTTTGAGCTAATATTGTTGATTCATCATTAATTAAACAATTTCTTTACCTGGTATTTATTAAACACTGTGTACCAGATTCTGTGCTGAGAGTATAGCAGTGAGGATAGCTGTTGTAATATTGTAAATCTCAGCTCTCATAATAACTATTGTAGCATGGATTGAGCACCTATTGTGTTCCAGGAGCTTAATTTATATAGGAACTTTATACCAGAATCCTTTGCTGGGAGAGAACTGCCCCTTTAATGCAAAATACTTTAATTATTTGCTTGTAATCATTATAGCTGTTAATCAATTATAGCTGTTAATACACTGGACATTTAAGTTTTCTGTATTCAGGGGTGATATTTAAAATGCTTAACAAATGATCAGTTGACCAATGAATACATTTGCCCCACTCCTCACTTCTATTGCAATTAGTTGCATAAACGTCAAATCTTCTGGCATTCATTCATTCATTTTTTGTGTGTGCAGTCATTCATTTCTTCTTTCTTTTAGCATATTGTGAAGGGCGCACAGGGTATCATGTACTGTGTTAGGAACTGGGGAATGCAACAAATTAAAGGACATCATAAGGAACTCAGAGGAAGGGGATAAAGACTTTGACCAAGTTCATGGAACATGACCAAGGAAAAGTTCAGGAGTATATACCTGGAAGTCTAACCTCATCAGAGCAATTACGGAGGGCTTTGTGGAGGAAGACACCTTAACACTAAGACTTAAACAGTGAATAGAAGTTAGCCAGATGAGGTCTCTTTCTTGCCAATATTTTATGTTCTGTAGGACAGAACATGGTGCCCTGAGCATAGTAGGGTTCCACCACATCGATAGGTAAATAAAACATTATGACTCTGAAAGCAGTTTTCTGGCTGGGTGGTAAGTGGCTAAGGAAGCCACAGTGAAGATGCGTTGTCTTTTCCAGAAACACTTCCTGTTAGCACATCTTTTGTCATTGCATGCACCCAGCACTTGGCCAAGAATCAAAGGCAGTCCTCTCCACTCAAAATTCATGGTGACATCAGAGCTTTCAACAGACTCCCTGCTCACTCTCCCAGACCAAGAAGACAAATCAGAGCCCAGAGAGTAGGCCTAGCAGATAAAACTTGATGAGAGAGAACAGTATTAGCTCCTAGTTCTCAGACTCATACCTATAGGGGCCATGTTTCTAGAGCTGTGGTCTGTGTTTCTAGAGCGTCTTCCACTCTTTTAGAAGAAACCAAAATCTGAATTTTCATGTAAAACCTTCTGATTTTTATGTTGGAATCTAACTTAAAACTTAAAAAAAAAAAAAGTTACTACATACAGCAAGCCAAATGTCGATGTGGTGCTTAGTCCGTTCCAGGTGCCATAACAAAAATACCATAGACAATGTGGATGAAACAACATTTTTGGTCATGGTTCTGGAGGCTGGGAAGTCCAAGATCAAGGTGCTGGCAAATTTGGTGTCTGGTGAGACCAGCTTCTTGGTCCAAAGATGATTGACTTCTCCCCATGTTGTCACGTGGTTGAAGGGGTGAGGGAGCTCTTTGGGTCCCTTTTATAAGGGCAGTAATCCTCTTAATGGGGGCTCCATCCTCAGGAGCTAATCACCTCCCAAAGGCCTCACCTCCTAATCCCATTACATTGGGGGTTAGGATTTCAAAGCATATGAATTTTGGGGTGACAAACATTTAGCTCATAACAGTTGCCATTCCTGATTTAGAAGCTATTTCCTCAAAATGAGAAGGCATGAGAGGGACTTCAGTTTACCATGGATCAGTGTCGCTCAGAACATTGTACTCCACATTCTCTGGATCTTCATTGCGAATATTCATCGCATGAATATCTCTTTTATCTTATTTAATCTTTGTAACAACCTCATGGGGCTAGTATTATCATCTCTTTTGAGGAAGATTGCCAAATTACATCTGCAGGGACCCAATATTAACCATAAGGAAGCTTAATATTCAAACAGAACTAACTAAGAAGAGGAGAAAGTGGTTGAATCAGAGACCTGATTTTGTAAGATATTCCCTCCCCCAGGTGCTAAGGGCCTTGAATAACCATATGTTTGTCTAAAACCTGTCATTTTGTTGGTTGGATGTCTTCACTAATTGCTCTAAATACTGCTGCTCTTTTCTGCAACTTTCTTGCTTAAGAGCGTTTTAACATGTTGGTATGGGAACCCAGCTCCCTGTTATGTAAAATGTATGTAAGCCACAAAGTGATTCACCATTAATTAATGTCATATCTGTAGTATTCGAGATCCGTTCAGCTAAGCAACACTGTTAGACTTCCAGTTTCTGATTTTTCCACACCTCTAAAATAGTTCAGTCCTTTTATTTAATTGTCTATTGGAGTTGCATCTTAGAAAAGACATTCAGAAAACACTTGCTTTTACCTCAACTTCTGGAATTTTTGCCATTGATGTGAGCATCCTGTAACCCTGGAGTATTAGGGCCCCTGTACCAGGGAGGATTTCACTAGGGGAACCCCCAAGGCCCCTCTGAGTATCTCCAAGTGGGATTTAGCGAGATCATGGATCTTCAGACCAGCCCCATGGAGAGATTATTCTAAGATGTGAACCCCATGAACAATCAGAAGAGCTTATCTATCTCAGAGTCATTGGGAGGTCAGCCAACTGAATGGAGTAGCCATGTTGCTTATCAGAGTGGCTCTTAAATTCTGGCATTCATGAAGCCATCAAGTTGCTTGTTTGTAGATTCTTGACCACCCCCCAGCCTACATTCTGATTCAATAGGAGTATTTGTCATGGCAAAAGGCAAAGGTATTGTAGCAAGAGGCCCAATAATAACAAGGCTTACAGAACACAGAACTTACTTCTCCCACACACATTACAATCCAAGGTGAGTGTTTCTTATTGGTGGATATACTTGTTTCATGAGATGTGGTAGCAGATGAGGTTGATGTCCCCTCCTCTTGAATCTGCACAGTCTCAGTGACTGCTTTGACCAACAGAATGTTGTGGAAGTGACACTGTGTTAGTTTCAGGGCACAGCCCCTGAGAGACTATAGGCTTCCACTTTTTACTCTTGGAACCCAGCTACCATGCTTGTGGGAGCCGAGAAGCCTGTGAAGCAGCACTTGTGGAGAAGAGCTAGGGTTCCTGGCAGTCAGCCCCATCTAGGCTTTCATCTGAGAGCTGGAATCAACTTTCCCACCACGGGCATGAATCATATACGGAAGTGAACCCTTTAGTCCAGTGGAGCCTTCCCACCTGGTGCCGTCCCCATCAATCCCTGCCCAAATTGTAGCTTCATGTGCCCAATAAATGACTGATTGTCTGAAGTGACTAAGATTAGGATAGTCACAGAGACTTAGGTTTCTCCCATCATGAGGCTCCTCTGACTTCTGTAAACTTGTCATCATCCACTCGGTCAAGATTGAGTTCCTACCATGTCCAGGTTCCAATCAGTGGGAGTGGCTGGAGAAGATGCATCTATTTCTTACCCACCTTGGCTTGGAGCTGGCACCTGTTACTTCTTCTCACATTGCACTGGCCAGAACTTGTCATGGGACTGCATCTAATTACAAAAAGGACAGGGAAATAGAGTCTCTAGCTATGCAGCCATATTCTTAGCCACTAAGAAGAAAGATGAGAATGGATTCTGTTGGAAGTCTCACAGTCTGGACTGGGGCATAGAGATCTGCATTTCTGCAGTTCCTGCCCCCAGGTGACTTTAATGTTGGTGGTCCAAGTATAGCAGGGAAGAGTACGAGTTTTTGAAACTCAGTGAGATACGAGTTTAAAACTAAATTCTACCATTTACCAGCTGGGTGACAGCTCTGAGTTTCAGTTTCCTTGTGTATATAAAAATACAGAAAATAGTAATTCTAACCTCAGGGGGTAGTTGTGCAGATTTGATAATGACCTGCATGAAAAGTGTGAACATAGAGCTTGGTGCACAGCAAGATCTAAAAACTAAAAAGAGAAAGAAAAAAAAAAAAAAGAAAGCTTTTATTGTTAACTGAATCAAATGTTCCTTTCTCTTTTAAAACCAGCACATCACTGCACTCAGTCATTATACTTAAAATATCTCTTTTTACACACACCCCCATCAACCTTAGTCTTACCCCATTTTACAGACAAGGAAACTGAGACTCAGGCAAGTTAAGTAAGTAGGCCAAAAACATGGGATTAGTAAGTGCTGGTGTCAAAATTTGAGCCGAGATTTATTTATGTTGGAGTTTGATTACAAACACTATACGTTTTTAAAAAGTAAAGAGCTGTTGATGATTGGGGGGCAAGGAAGTGACATATCTGAGCTCTGTTGTAGACAGATAAAGCTGAAAGTGTTGCCATGAGCTGTGTGGAATTGGGGAAAACTGGAGATCGGAGGCCCAGGTTTAGGAATGAGGTGAGCAGGTTCTCAGCTAGGCTAATTGAAGTGAAAGCTCAGCACACTTCTGCCCCATCCTCTGCACTTACTTTTAAGGAAGAAATCCCAGATACAGTTATTCCGTTCTTCCCTTGAGCATGCTTCTGCAAAACCAACTAGCCAACTCCTCCACTGCTGGATGTGGCTTACAATGTTTAGCATGGGTTTCAGCCCCTAATGGGAGCTTTTTGTCCACCTCAGCTTATCCATTTGGAAAATGGGGATTACAAGCCAGCCTATAGCTATTCCACAGAGATTCTGTAAGGAAATGTTTGGGAATATATTTTGTAAAGTTGAAGTCATCAAATTGTTATTAAGGTTTACTGTAAATTGAGCAAAACAATACAGTAGGAAACATTCGCTTAAACATTTCTTGATTAACTCTTTGTGTCTTGATTTTGTAAATTAAGGAATTTAGATATTAAAGGGTGAGGTAGTGGAGAGAGATTGGGAGGTATATTTTCTTGTGTTGTGGTTTCCATGGTGACAGACTTGCAGGCATCAACCACTGGCTGCAATATAGGTAAATAAGAAAATGATTGCAAAGCATTTGCACAGTGCCTGGCACATAGTCAACAGTCACAATATATGACATCAGAGTTACTCGCTCTATAAGAGTAGCCTAGACATAGATGCTTCCCATGAAGAGCATGATGGGAAATTCCCCTCTCCTTTGGAATGCTTCAGCCTGCACATTCTGAGATTTTAAAAAGGTTCTAAGGCTGTGAAACTTTAAGGGAGAAAACTTAGACAAGGACTTTGATTTATGGGTTTTCTTATTCTGAACCACTTGCACAATGAGGCTTCACCTACTCGAGTTCCTTTGTATCTTGTTTAAGACATCTCTGCCTACCGCAAGCTCAAGATATTCTCCTGTATTGTCTTCTAGAAGGTTTATCATTTTTTCCTTTCACATTTAGATCTACAATCCACTGGAATTGATTTTTATGTATAGTATGAGGTAGGGATAAAGATTCAGATTTTTCCATATGGCTGGCCAATTGACCTAGCACCATTTAGTGAAAAAGCCATTGTTTCTCTATTGCTCTTCAGTGGCACCTTTGTTATAAATCAAGTGTATTTACATGTGTGGATTTCTCAATGCTGTTTCAGTGGTCTATCTTTCTTGTATCAAAGCATGCTCTCTTAATTACTCTGGCTTTATAATAACTCCTGATATCCAGTAGTGAAAATCATCTTTGTTTTTCTTTGTGATAATCTTGACTCTTTGATTTTCCATGCACATTTTAGAATTACCTTATAAATTTCCACCCAAACAAAAGCTTGCTGAGATTTTGATCGGGATCACAGTCTCTAGATTGATTTGAGGAGAAATGACATTCTTATAGTATTGTACTTTTTCACAGTAGCCCTATGAAGTAGGTTTTGTTGTTATCAGGTGCACGCTCTGTTTTTTAAGTGCAGCACCTACAGGAACATGAACAAATCCAGTGGCCTACCTGGGAGGAGTGGTGAGCATGGTCTGCCCCATCCAGAAGGTGTATTGTATCTTTGACATTGTTTGGAATTACTGGCTCACGGTAATAATTAAAGCAGAGTGATTGAAGCCAGTTTTATTATATTGCTTTTAAATTCTCTATTAATCACTCACTCTTGGAGCAAGATGGTGGAGGAGTAGGAGCCCTGGATTTCGTCTGGTCTCAGGAATTCAGCTGAATAGGGATCAAACCATTCTGAACACCTACGAACTCAACAGATTGAAGATAAGAAGAGTAACAACACTCTGAACAGAAAAGTGACCACTTTCTGGAAGGTAGGACGTGCGGAGAAGTGAATCCTAGGCGATATTTGGGAGGATAGACGGCGGGGGAGGGGGCCTCCGTTGGCCGCTTCTGGCAAGTGATAGAGCCGCGGAGCACAAAATCAGAACTTTTAGAAGTCTGCTCCGCTGAGGGACGTCGCTGCAGTGGCTAAGCAGGGGGTGGAACCCTCGCGGGACAGTGTGGTCTCAGGACCCTCGGGGTCACAGGAAGACCGGGGGTGCCTGAGTGCGCCAGAGCTCCCAGGTATCGGAGCGGGGAAGCCGGCTGCAGAGACGGAGCCGAGGCGCGGGCTCTCAGCTCGGGGTGGCCATAAACTGTGATCCGCGGCCCAGTCGGGCCACTGCTCCTCCAGCAGGGACCCAACAAGCGGCAGAGCCAGGGAGACTCCCCTTCCTCCCCCGGGAGTAGTGGCGTGGAAGCGCACCGCAGGGATCTGCTGGGTTTGGAGACTCCACACGGGGTCGGGTGCCAGAGATAGAAATGCTTGGTCACAGGCCGGGTGAGCACGGAGTGCAGCTGGAGACCAGGGAGACGGGAGTGACTGCTTTTCTCTGGGGGCACACGGAGGAGCGGGGCCCCGAGTTCTCAGCTCCTCCGGGCGGAGATTGGGAGGCCACCATTTTCACCCCGGTCCTCCAAAGCTGTACCGAGAGCTTGCAGGGAACAAAAGCTCCCGAGAGCAAACCCGAGCAGCTTGCTTAGCTCGGACCGACAAGGGCGGGGCAATTCCGCCTCCGGCAAAGACATTTGGGAACCACGGCAACAGGCCCCTCCCCCAGAAGATCAGCACGAACAGCCAGCAAGCCAAGACCAAGTTTACCGATCAAGGAGAACGGGAGAACTCCAGCGCTAGGGGAATACTGCACATAGAATTCATGGCTTTTTTACCATAATTCATTAGCTTTTCAAAGTTTTTTTTTTAACTGTTTTTTTTAATTTTTCCTTTTCCCCTTTTCCAAACATCTTATCAATCTCTTTTTAAAAAAAACTTTTTATTTTTCATTTTTAGAATATTTTTATCCCTTCATAGTAGTTACCCTTATTTTTGGCATATATATATATAAGTTGTTCTCTCTTTAAAATTTTGAGATACAATTTCTTCTAACAGATCAAAATATACCCTAAATCACTAGTGTATGGCTTTGTTCTATTCTCCTGCCTGATCACATTCTCTCCCTTTTTTTTCTTTTTTCTTTTTCTTTTTAAATCTTCTCTCTTTTGAAAAACAACTTCTTATCTTATCAATTCCTTTTATAAAATCTTTTATAATTTTCATCTTTACAGTCATCTGCCATCCCTTCATTGTATCAACCCTTATTTTGTACATATATAAATCTTTCTTCCTTTAAAATTTTAGCAGGCACTTTCTTCTAACAGACCAAAATATGCCCAAAAGCTAGTGTGTGGCACTGATCTATGCACTAGCCTGATCATATTTGATCATATTCTGTTTTTTTTTTGTTTTGTTCTGTTTTTGTTTGTTTTTATCTTTTTCTTTTCCCTTTTTTTTTTTCTCTTCTTTCTTTCCCTTTCTTGTCCCCTGGATTCAGGTCTTTTCTGATTTGTATAGAGTATATTTGCAGGAGACGTTGTTAAACTGTTAGCATTTTGTTCTCTCATTCATCTATTCTCCTCTGGACAAAATGACAAGATGAAAAAAAAATCACCTCAGCAAAAAGAACAAGAGGTAGTACCGTCAGCCAGGGACCTACTCAATATTGACATTAGTACGATGTCGGACCTAGAGTTCAGAATCATGACTTTAAAGATACTAGCTGGGCTTGAAAAAAGCGTGGAAGTTATTAGAGAAACGCTTTCTGGAGAAATAAAAGAACTAAAATCTAACCAAGTCGAAATCAAAAAGGCTATTAATGAGGTGCAATAAAAAATGGGGGCACTAACTGCTAGGATAAATGAGGCAGAAGAGAGAATCAGCGATATAGAAGAACAAATGATGGAAAATAAAGAGGCTGAGAAAAAGAGAGAGAAACAACTACAGGATAACGAGGGCAGAATTCGAGAGATAAGCGAGATGATAAGACGAAACAACATTAGAATAATTGGGATCCCAGAAGAAGAAGAAAGAGAGAGAGGGGCAGAAGGTATATTGGAGCAAATAATAGCAGAGAAATTCCCTAATGTGGGGAAGGAAACAGGCATCAAAATCCAGGAGGCACAGAGAACCCCTCTCAAAGTCAATAAAAATAGGTCAACACCCTGACATCTAATAGTAAAACTTACGAGTCTCAGAGACAAAGAGAAAATCCTGAAAGCAGCTCGGGAGAAGAGATATGTAACCTACAATGGTAGAAACATTAGATTGGCAACAGACCTATCCACAGAGACCTGGCAGGCCAGAAAGGACTGGCATGATATCTTCAGAGCACTAAATGAGAAAAATATGCAGCCAAGAATACTATATCCAGCTAGGCTATCATTGAAAATAGAAGGAGAGATAAAAAGCTTCCAGGACAAACAAAAACTAAAGGAATTTGCAAACACAAAACCAGCCCTACAAGAAATATTGAAAGAGGTCCTCTAAGCAAAAAGAGAGCCTAAAAGCAGCATAGATCAGAAAGGAACACAGACAGTATATAGTCACAGTCACCTTACAGGCAATACAATGGCACTAAATTCATACCTTTCAATAGTTACCCTGAATGTAAATGGGCTCAATGCCCCAATCAAAAGACACAGGCTATCAGATTGGATTAAAAAACAAGACCCATCAATATGCTGTCTGCAAGAGACTCATTTTAGACCCAAAGACACCCCCAGATTGAAAGTGAGGGGGTGGAAAACCATTTACCATGCTAATGGACACCAAAAGAAAGCTGGGGTGGCAATCCTTATATCAGACAAATTAGATTTTAAAACAAAGACTGTAATAAGAGATGAAGAAGGACACTATATCTTACTTAAAGGGTCTATCCAACAAGAATATCTAACAATTGTAAATATCTATGCCCCGAACATGGGAGCAGACAATTATATAAGGCAATTAATAACAAAAGCAAAGAAACACATTGACAATACAATAATAGTGGGGGACTTTAACACACCCCTAACTGAAATGGACAGATCATCTAAGCAAAAGATCAACAAGGAAATAAAGACTTTAAATGAAACACTGAACCAAATGGACTTCACAGACATATTCAGAACATTCCATCCCAAAGCAACGGAATACACATTCTTCTCTAGTGCCCATGGAACATTCTCCAGAATTGATCACATCCTAGGTCACAAATCAGGTCTCAATCAGTACCAAAAGACTGGGATTATTCCCTGCATATTTTCAGACCACAGTGCTTTGAAACTAGAACTCAATTACAAGAGGAAAGTCGGAAAGAACTCAAATACATGGAGGCTAAAGAGCATCCTACTAAAGAATGAATGGGTCAACCAGAAAATTAAAGAAGAGTTAAAAAAAATTCATGGAAACCAATGAAAATGAAAACACAACTGTTCAAAATCTTTGGGATACAGCAAAGGCAGTCCTGAGAGGAAAGTATATAGCAATACAAGCCTTTCTCAAGAAACAAGAAAGGTCTCAAAAACACAACCTAACCCTACACCTAGAGGAGCTGGAGAAAGAACAGCAAATAAAGCCTAAACCCAGCAGGAGAAGAGAAATCATAAAGATCAGAGCAGAAATCAATGAACTAGAAACCAAAAGAACAGTAGAACAGATCAACGAAACTAGGAGCTGGTTCTTTGAAAGAATTCACAAGATTGATAAACCCCTGGCCAGACTGATCAAAAAGAAAAGAGAAATGACCCAAATCAACAAAATTATGAATGAAAGAGGAGAGATCACAACCAACACCAAAGAAATACAAACAATTATAAGAACATATTATGAGCAACTCTATGCCAGCAAATTAGATAACCTGGAAGAAATGGGTGCATTCCTAGAGATGTATCAACTACCAAAACTGAACCAGGAAGAAATAGAAAACCTGAACAGACCTATAACCACTAAGGAAATTGAAGCAGTCATCCAAAATCTCCCAACAAACAAAAGCCCAGGGCCAGATGGCTTCCCAGGGGAATTCTATCAGACATTTAAAGAAGAATTAATACCTATTCTCCTGAAACTGTTCCAAAAAATAGAAATGGAAGGAAAACTTCCAAACTCATTTTATGAGGCCACCATTACCTTGATCCCAAAACCAGACAAAGACCCCATCAAAAAGGAGAATTACAGACCAATATCCTTGATGAACATGGATGCAAAAATTCTCACCAAAATACTAGCCAATAGGATCCAACAGTACATTAAAAGGATTATTCACCATGACCAAGTGGGATTTATCCCTGGGCTGCAAGGCTGGTTCAACATCCACAAATCAATCAACGTGATACAATACATTAACAAAAGAAAGAACAAGAATCATATGATCCTCTCAATAGATGCAGAAAAAGCATTTGACAAAGTACAGCATCCTTTCCTGATCAAAACTCTTCAGAGTATAGGGATAGAGGGTACATACCTCAATATCATAAAAGCCATCTATGAAAAACCTACAGCGAATATCATTCTCAATGGGGAAAAGCTGAGAGCTTTTCCCCTAAGGTCAGGAACGCGGCAGGGATGTCCACTCTCACCACTGCTATTCAACATAGTATTAGGGGTCCTAGCCACAGCAATCAGACAACAAAAAGAAATCAAAGGCATCCAAATTGGCAAAGAGGAAGTCAAACTCTCACTCTTTGCAGATGATATGATACTGTATGTGGAAAACCCAAAAGACTCCACCCCAAAACTGCTAGAACTCATACAGGAATTCAGTCAAGTAGCAGGCTATAAAATTAATGCACAGAAATCAGTGGCATTCCTATACACCAACAACAAGACAGAAGAGAGACAAATCAAGGAGTCGATCCCATTTACAATTGCACCCAAAACCATAAGATACCTAGGAATAAATCTAACCAAAGAGGCAAAGGATCTGTACTCAGAAAACTATAAAATACTCATGAAAGAAACTGAAGAAGACACAAAGAAATGGAAAAACGTTCCATGCTCATGGATTGGGAGAACCAACATTGTGAAGATGTCAGTGCTACCTAGAGCAATCTACACATTCAATGCAATCCCCATCAAAATACCATCCACTTTTTTCAAAGAAATGGAACAAATAATCCTAAAATTTGTATGGAACCAGAAGAGACCCCGAATAGCCAGAGGAATCTTGAAAAAGAAAAGCAAAGCTGGCGGCATCACAATTCCGGACTTCCAGCTCTATTACAAAGCTGTCATCATCAAGACAGTATGGTACTGGCACAAAAACAGACACATAGATCAATGGAACAGAATCGAGACCCCAGAAATGGACCCTCAACTCTTTGGTCAACTCATCTTTGACAAAGCAGGAAAGAATGTCCAATGGAAAAAAGACAGTCTCTTCAACAAATGGTGTTGGGAAAATTGGACAGCCACATGCAGAAGAATGAAACTGAACCATTTCCTTACACTACACACAAAAATAGACTCCAAATGGTTGAAAGACCTAAACGTGAGAGAGGAGTCCATCAAAATTCTAAAGGAGAACACAGGCAGCAACCTCTTCGACCTCAGCCGCAGCAACTTCTTCCTAGAAACATCGCCAAAGGCAAGGGAAGCCAGGGCAAAAATGAACTATTGGGATTTCATCAAGATAAAAAGCTTTTGCACAGCAAAAGAAACAGTCCACAAAACCAAAAGACAACCGACAAAATGGGAGAAAATATTTGCAAATGACATATCAGATAAAGGGCTAGTATCCAAAATCTATAAAGAACTTATCAAACTCAACACCCAAAGAACAAATAATCCAATCAAGAAATGGGCAGAAGACATGAACAGACATTTTTCCAAAGAAGACATCCAAATGGCCAACAGACACATGAAAAAGTGCTCAACATCGCTCGGCATCAGGGAAATCCAAATCAAAACCTCCATGAGATACTACCTCACACCCATCAGAATGGCTAAAATTAACAAGTCAGGAAACGACAGATGTTGGCGGGGATGTGGAGAAAGGGGAACCCTCCTACACTGTTGGTGGGAATGCAAGCTGGTGCAACCACTCTGGAAAACAGTGTGGAGTTTCCTCAAACAGTTGAAAATAGAGCTACCCTACAATCCAGCAATTGCACTACTGGGTATTTAGCACAAAGATACAAATGTAGGGATCCGAAGGGGTACGTGCACCCCGATGTTTATAGCAGCAATGTCCACAATAGCCAAACTGTGGAAAGAGCCAAGATGTCCATCGACAGATGAATGGATAAAGAAGAAGTGGTATATATACACAATGGAATATCATGCAGCCGTCAAAAGGAATGAGATCTTGCCATTTGCAACGACGTGGATGGAACTGGAGGGTGTTATGCTTAGTGAAATAAGTCAATCAGAGAAAGACATATATCATATGACCTCACTGATATGAGGAATTCTTAATCTCAGGAAACAAACTGAGGGTTGCTGGAGTGGTGGGGGGGGGGGGGGGGGGGGTGGCTGGGTGATAGACATTGGGGAGGGTATGTGCTATGGCGAGCGCTGTGAATTGTACAAGACTGATGAATCACGGATCTATACTTCTGAAACAAATAATGCAATATATGTTAAGAAAAAAAAAAAAAGAAGATAGCAGGAGGGGAAGAATGAAAGGGAGTAAGTCGGAGGGGGAGACGAACCATGAGAAACGATGGACTCTGAAAAACAAACTGAGGGTTCTAGAGGGGAGGGGGGTAGGGGGATGGGTTAGCCTGGTGATGGGTATTAAAGAGGGCACATTCTGCGTGGAGCACTGGGTGTTATGCACAAACAATGAATCATGGAACACTACATCAAGAACGAATGATGTAATGTATGGTGATTAACATAACAATAAAAAATTATTTTAAAAAATAAATAAAAAATTAATCACTCACTCTTTTACTCTTTGCATCAGAAGCAGGTCACTCCCACTGTCCTTGGCATGACACTGACCTAATCCCCACCAATTTGATTCACCTATGCAAAAATTCAGTTTGGTGGTAGGCGATGCTGACCAGCAGGTACTGGTGGAATCCAGCTTTGAGTGAGCATGTCAGACACACCACACCCAGCCTTTTAGGGGCAACAGTCTCAGAAAGTGATGTTTCAAACCCAGAGTGACTGATATTAGCTGAGGCGTCTGTGACAAGTGGTGATAGCAGTTGTCTTTGCTGAAGGGATATGGATTGGGTTTCATTCCTGGCAATATACTCCTTGATCATGATTCTTTGACCCTCATTGGGGATGCCAGGAACTTCTTGATATTATTAACAGTTTTTCTTCTGTTAAACTTAGTAGAGGTACTTTGATTATTTGCAACTAAAGGTCCTGATGGATAGAGTTGTGATTGTTACTATTATTAATCGTGCCTCCGATGTCTTTATACACTGCCATCTTTCTGCACTGCATGCTAGCCCAGACTTCCAGAATACCAAGTCTTGCCCAGCCCACAAAGGCAAGACACCTGCTTGTCCAAAGCCAAGGATTAGACACATACAATTAGGACTTATATTGTCAAGCTGGAGGGTAACGAATGGTGTCTCTGTTTGTAGTGGCCCCGCATTAGGAACAGCTCCATGTGTCAGGGAACCCTCCAACTCCCTTCCATTTGGCAAGAGTTAAATGACATCATGCAGAAGGAGCCAGCATGCTGCTGGCTGGAGGACCAATAAATCATGCTGTGGATATAGGGAAACAACGAGGCCTTTCCCGGAAAGGCTTCCTCGTCCAAGGTACCATTAGTAATGCCGCTATTTGCAATTATAATAAAAATAAAAGTAATAGGAAAACCACGTTGAGGCAATTCCACTGCCTACTGGATTTTTAATTTTCTTGAGGATGCCAGAGGCAATCTTGAACCCATTATGTCTAAATGAGGCACATTATAAAAGGCTTACAAAGTCCAAACTGCTTTTACAGCCATTAATTAGCCAGACTTCTAAAGAGGCCCGTAAGATTAAGCTTGGGTATGGTCTCTGGTCTCTGGAAGAGGGTTGGAGTAGGCAGAGAAGTCAGATACCATTGGTCCACTCATGGCTCTTCTGCTCTTCTCTCTCATCTCAGTTCTAACAGATGTTGCCTTTTTGGGGGAGGTGAAAAGGGAGGCCACTACATAACCAAGCCCCTGATGAGAGTGCTCCAGACTTCTCTGCAAGGCTGTGGACAACTTGAGCACAGGGACTGCTGGTATCTTTAGTTTCTATACCCACAGCATCTTGCGCACAGCACGTTTAAGGAGCCAGCCTTCTTGGTGGCAAGGGACAGAAACCTGGCTCTGCTTTCTTCAATGAAAAGAGAATATATTAGAAGGATATGGGGGTACATGGAATGAATAATGGGCTAGAGGAGCAGGCTTGCAAGGGAATGAGCATGAGACTATAGCAAACATCCAAAGGCAGAAATCGGTTCATAACTTCAACCATCTCTATGTCCTTCAGTCGCAGGCTCGAGATTCCAAGCCTCAAGAAGGCGTGTGACCAGAGAGACCTGAGTCATTCTCCCCTTACACCTTCCATAGTGGCTAAGGGCACTCATCCCAGAACCACTCTCAATTGGAATTTTATGGGGGGAAAAAAATGAAAACCAGTGTGCCAATAGGAGGAGATGTTGTATACCAGATAGCTCCCAGTGACAAATGCCTCTGGTCTGATGTGGTCAGTCGATGTTAAAGTTGAACTAAATTTGCTACCCTTCCTCCTTTGGGTGGAATGAGAAACCTCCCCAAGAGGGAAGAAATAGGAAAATGTGATCACCCCTCAAAGCACGGACCAGACAGAGGCTTACAATTTCCCAGAACTATACTAAGCATTGCCCATACATTATCCTCACAACCTGTGAGGCAGGAACTGTTAACATCCCCATTTTACAGATGAAGAAAACAAGGCTCACAAAGGTGAAATCACTTGCCCAAACACACACAAATGGAGTACCGGTTCAAACCTAGATTTCCTCCTCCCTCCCTTCCTTCCTTCCTTCCTTCTTTCCTTTTTTTCAAACCTAGATTTCTTAGACTCCAAAATCCACTCTCTAAGCCATTCCATGTACTTCTTCCTCCCACTTCTGGTTGGGGCAGGGCACATCATAAAAAGACGAAAGGGCCTCCAGGACTACAAACTGACCTAACAGTGTATGAACATATCTAAATGTAATGCTACAGTGCTCTCTGAAGGGAACAATGAGCCTGGGAAGCAGAGGAAAGGGTGAGTGAGAGGCAGGTTGTTGGCCAAGTCCATTCAATGCTCTTCAGGGAATGGGAGGCCACGGGCCACAAAGCTGAGCCTCTGGCTGGCGGGTGCTTATTGGGTGTATTGTTTTGCAACTTGCTTTTTTTTTTTTAATTCAAAGGGAAAAAATATGTTTTTTTTTGTTTGTTTGTTTTTTAAGATTTTATATATTTATTTGACAGAGAAGAGACAGCGAGAGAGGGAACACAAGCAGGAGGAGTGGGAGAGGGAGAAGCAGGCTTCCCGCTGAGCAGGGAGCCTGATGTGGGGCTCGATCCCAGGCCCCTGGGATCATGACCTGAGCTGAAGGCAGACGCTTAACTGACTGAGCCACCCAGGTGCCCCTAAAGGGAAAAAATATGTTTTTAAAATACCTTGAAAAGCAATATGACTTTTGGAGCTAGATGGCTTGAGTTTAAATGCCTTGTGCACTTGGATGATCCTGGCCAGGTTTCAGCACCTTAGTTGCCCTGTGAGAATAATCAGAGAATCCTCTCTAGGACTATTGTAAGGATTCAAAGGTTCAATGTGTGAGAGGCACTCGAAAGTGTTTCTGGAACGTCTCAACTCCTGGACAGGTGAGTGTGGGTATTGTTGTCTGTCCCGCTTAGGGCATAGCCCCTCTCATAGCCTTCCAGGGTGTGACTGTCCCCCGGAGATGGATATTAGATCATTTCCCACTTTTTGGTTATTACAAACAACTCTCCTGAAAATCTGTGTGTATCCCTCCTTGTGCACATTACATCCATTTGCATTCTTCTCTAGGATAGATGCCAGGAAGAGGTATAGCTTTATCCTAGCACATGTGCATTTTTTGGTTATAATAAGTGCTACCAAATAGCCCTCCCAAGTGACTGAACCGAGGTGCCCCCGTCGGCAGTGTGTGATGATCTAGGTTGAAACTGCCTTTTTCCAGAAACCCAGCCTCTCTCTTGCTCAGGAAGCCACGTCTGTTTTCAGAGCTCCGCTGACATGTCTGGGTGCTCCCCCCTTCCTGATTCCAGCTTTGCGTCTTCAAGCAGTTCCTTGCTATTGTTGTCCTTCCTGACTCTTAGTTACTGCAGCCAAGTGCTTTTGGATTCCCCGGTAATAATGGCAGACAAAGCGCAGAATGAAACGTGGAATTGGAGGTGCTGAATGTAGCTTTTGTCAGGACACCTCGGCATGATTTCAGCGTGAAATGGAGCTCTCTGTGCTCAGCTTAAATGGCCTCAATTGTACCCAGCTGCCTTCCCTGGCTTTGGAAACAGGACACCAGCTCACTAGGAGGGGAACGGGTTTTAAACCCAGCATGGGCTTCAAACAGCACTCTCCTTTCAGACCTTATGGATTTGCAAAGGGCCTTTTCTAGTAATCTCAGGGAGGTAACTTCTCAACATAAAGCAAAGGGGCATTTGGTCATTTAGAGCCTAAATGGATCATCATAAAATCCACTTTATTTATTTACTATTATTGTTTTGGGGTGTAATATTTGCAAAGCAGAGCTTGAAAGCTTCTCTAAAAATCCAAAGAAACATCTTCACAGCTCCCTGGTGAAGATGAATTTAGAGCTACCTTATATTTTCTCATTTCTTCTGGAAGTTTGTCCCCCACCTGTCTTCGTGATTATTGCATTTGGTCAAATATCTACCGGGGGGTAACTATTTGCTCAATTCGCTTTCTCTGACTGGGGAAAAAAAGGTTTTGAAATAAATGTCTGCAGTGGTGCTTTGCATTCAAAGGCTAATGAGATGGTGAGGCAGAGTGTTGGACACTAAATGTTTACATTAAAATGGAAATATGCAATCGATTTTTCAAATAGGGTCTCCTGTTCCCTTTTAAAATACATTTCAAAGGACTAAAACAAAATGAAAAAAATCACCGTCTTTAAGTAATATTGGCTGAGGCAGCAGCTTCTGGTGAGCTATAGCCTAAACCGAGTATAGAGATAATTGTTTCCAATAATGCATCAGTACACCATTGTCTTTGTTATAATAAAAAGGGAGAATTTATTTCTTAGCAAGGCGTGAGATTATTATCATTTTGGGTACTTTTTCTAATGGTGGTGATTCCTCAGGAAAGTAATACCTTCTCTTCAGGGGACAAATTTTTTTAAAACTTGATGTTTCAAAATGAATAAAGTTGAAGTTCTATTCGTCTGTTCACTGGATCATTGCTAGTTGGTTTGAAAAAGTGGGTTACGTGCTAGTGTTTTGGAGTCTGAGAGATGTGTGTTGGAATCCAAGCTCTTCCATTGACCAGCTATGCAGCTTAGGGCCCCTGTGAGTCTATGACTCCACGTAGAAATGCTGTCCAGGCCGAAAGAAGGGCTGAGTTGCCAGAAAATGTGGAGAAAACCCACTTTAGATCATAACTCAAAGTCTCTTCCTATTAGGGAGATAACATATTAATAATAAGATTAACTCATATTTATTGAGTGCTTATTATGTGCCAGGCACTGTTTAAGAGCTTTGTTTGCATTAACAATGTAATTCTCCTAATTACTTTATGAGGTAGATACTACTATTAAGTAGGTACTAATATTCTGATATTTCTAAAGATATGGGAATTTATTCAACAAATATTTATTGAATGCATTTGTATTTCTCGGTAAAATTGGATTAGTTGATTTACCCATGACATGTTTTCTGTGTATCTACTGTGTACCAGGCCGTGCACTTCTACGTTCTAGAGCTGTGTTGGTGATTAGAATTGCCACGGTCCTTGTATTTATGGAAGTTAGAGTCCAGGGAGGGAGCCCATCATCAAATAATCTCAAAACTAGGTACACTGCTACAAAGCAGACAAAATGTTGAGGACAGGACTTGTCCCCATGAGAGTGTCCAACAAAGTGATCTGCTCTGTGCTTGGGGAAATGACAGGCGCTGTAATCTGAAGAAGTGGTTAGAATTAAGTGAGGAGGAGAACGAGGGGCTGGGTGTGTTCCATCCAGAGGGAGCAGCCCTTCAACAGCCCTGGAGTGGGAGGAACATGTCAGATAAGTGGGCCCCCCATTACCCATTTCCAACTGTCTCTGTGGTTCTGGAAAGTGGTAAGGATCAGGGCATTTTTCCAGCACTTGGCCAAGTTTTTAATTAAGTGGGTTGCTGTGCTTTTGAGGGGAAGAGGAGAGGTTTACTATAGCAGCTGGGATCAGCAGCATAATAACCCTTGCTCTTGTTAGAAAACTTTTCTCTGGGGGCCTGGCCAGTCTTTTTATGTATCTCTAGAAGCTGTGAGACCCAAGTCAGCATGAAGAGAAGAAGAAACCACTTTGGATAAAGCCTAAAGAACCAATATGGCAGCCATTTGGCCATTGGTGACCTAGAAAGCCTTGAAGGGAGTTGTTGTCTCAACCCTTGTGGAACAGTCGTGCTACACGGTTCAGGAATGATTGAGACAGGACCACGTGACTGTCTGACAGGTGTCCTGGGATCTTACTGCGCCATATCAGACCTGGGCAGGAGCACCTCCTGATTCCAATTCTGCTCACAGGAGACGAGTATGTATGCACATGCTAATAAATTAAAGTCTGCCAAGCGTTTTAAACCTCCTGAAACAAAATGGAATAGAAGTGTAAGATTCTGTAATTGTGATTGTTACTGATACTCTGCTTCTCAGCAGAGCCAGAGAATAGTCTTGTTAAAATGCCCTGTGTTCTGTCAGTAAGACCAGAACATGTGTTGGGATGTTGCCAGTCAAAGAAGCTTTTCCCAGCAGTGTGTGCAGTGGGTGGGTGGGTATGTGTGTGCATGCGTGCATGCACGTGTGCATACATGAGGGAGAATTGATCTGATTTGTAGAGAGATCTCAGAAATTGGCACTGGAGCCTGTTTAATTGAGAAGCCTTCTTTCACTGAGGAATAAATATGAAATTGTTTTACTTTTCTGAGGAACTACTCTGAGGCCAGTCTCTGTTACACCTCCCACCCACATCCCACCTTCCTGCTACTTGGTAAGTCAGTTGGATTCCATAATTGTCAGTCTCCTTGGGCTACTAAGAAAGCCTGGACCACCAGGCCATTTTTTAACTTCAATCTTAGATTTCACTGACAGTTTCCCCTTCTGTGTCCTGGCCCTGGCTGTACTTAGGCCTGCTTTCTCCCCTGCATTCCACACTTTCCTGCCCCTTTTCTGCTGGTTGAAGTGGGAAGGAGAGAGAAAAGAGGAGGTTTCTTTTGTTTTGTTTAATAGATTTTATTTTTTTGAGCCATTTTAGGTTTATAGCAAAATGGAGCAGAAAGGAGAGAGTTCCCATATGCCGCTGCCCCCACACCTGCGCAGCCTCCCTCACTATCAACATCCCTGGCCAGAGTGATATATTTGTTATAATTGATGAACCTACCTTGACACATCATTATAACCCAAAGTCCATGGTTTCACTCTCGATGATGTACATGCTATGAGCTTGGACAAACGTATAACGACATGTGTCCACCATGACAATATCATACAGAACACTTTCCCTGCCCTAAAAATCCCCTGTGCTCTGCCTATTCATCCCTTCCTCCACTCAACCCCTGGAAACTACTGATCTTTTTACTGTCTCCATAGTTTTGCCTTTTCCGTAATGTCACATAGTTGGAATGATACAGCATGTAGCCTTTTCCAGTTGGCTTTTTTTACTTAGTAAGATGCATTTAAGGTTCTTCCATGTCGTTTCATGTTTATAGGCATCAAAGTGAAGATGTCAGGTAGGCACTTGGTCATAGGACTGTGGGACTCAGGAGAGGCCACGTAGCTCGCAGAGTTGTGGGGGATACTGGTAGATAGATAGGCAGTCTATTCCAAAGCAACGTGTAAATGTGGCCATAGGGTGAGTGCAGTGGGCTGTAGATACCCCAAGAAGGAGCACAGATTTGTGGTGTTGGGCAATGCTATTGAAGTACATGATTTTTAAGCTGTGACCTGAAGATCAAATAGAGCAAGCCAAGTGAAAATAGGAGGAGAACATATTAGGCAAAGGGAACAGCCTACGCAAAGGCCCTGAGGGATGAGGCAGCTTGTTGCTATGTTGAAACTGAAAATAGGTCCATTTCACTCAAAGAAGACAGTGGTCAGGGGGAAGGGTGGAGAAAGAAACATGGCGTGGTCAGGCCATGCAAGGCCTTGAAGGCCATGTGAAGGAGTTTGGACTATTTTATGAACATACATGGGTATCACTGAAAATTTTCAGGCAGGGTGCTGATGTGGCCAGATTTAACAGATGCTTCTCCCCTAGAGAGACCTTCCCCCAGAAGTGTTTTGAGCCAAGTTCTGTGAGTGCATCTCCCTTGGGCCACCCCAAGCCTGCCTTCTTGTCCATCCCTATTAGCTTCACTCTTACTCTCATTAGGCATGACACATCTAAGTAGGTCAGGTCAGGCAGAGAAGCTCCCTAGGGACTTTGTCTTCTAATGACCAGGCCCAGACTCAGGGGGAAATAATCTGCATGGACAGCCTGGCTTCTTGCACTGAGCAGAGGGCACCCAGGGGAAAGGCAGACTGGGTGCTTCCGAGGGCAACCTGAACAGAGTGGATTTCTTTTTCTTGTGATCCATGAATTTTCTTAAAAAGCCTCAGACTTTGGTGGGTAAGACTGGTTAAAATCTGAGGGTCCAGTTTGGTGCTGATGAAGGTGATTTTTACCCTAGACAGCTCTTTTTCTCCTAGCTTATGCCAAATACTGGAGCATGTGGGCATTTAAAATGCATGTATATGCCATTCTTGGCAAGATCCTTGGACAGTTTCTCCTGTGGCTTTGGAAGTAGGATAAATCTGGATGTTGTAGATAGAGCAACTGACTGAGCCTCTGAAGACCCAGGCTCATATATTTGATCTGTCATTTACTGTAAGACCTGGGGCATGCCAATTGTCCTATCTAAGCTTTCAGTTTCTTCACCTTTTAAATGAATGTGTTAAGTTTGACAATTCAATGTATAAGTTCTTTGAAGAATATAACTTACCAAAATTAACAGAAGAAGAAATAGAAAATCTAAATAGCCCTGTATCTATTTAAGAAATTGAATTCACAGTTTAAAACTTCTCCTTGCCTTCCCTCCTCTACAACTACAGGCCCATTTTATCAAATATTTAAGGATGAAATAGGCTAAGATTACACAAATCCTTTCAGAAATTAAGGAAGAGAATTGTTTCCAACTTGTATCATTAGGCCAACATAACTCTGATAAGAAAATCTGATGAGGACATTAAAAAAAAATAACATACCAATATCTTTCATTAACATAGACACAAAATTCCTTAGCAAAATATTATCAAACAGAATTCAGCAGTTCATACGTTGCATTCCACTCTCCCATATCAAATCCTTTGCAGACATCACTAATTGATCTCTTTTTCAGCTGAATCGTTCTGAGCCTACCCCTTCACGCAGCCATTACCAATCAAAGTTGGCATGTGAGAAGAAATCTATTTTACATCAGTGAACTGAATGCGTACTACCAAAACAAGGCTGAGATACTATAGTTCTATTATCCTCTTAAAATTTTGAGGTCATTTTACAGGCATTTCCTTCAGTGTGGGATGATGTACTCCAAACTGGGCATGAAAAAACAAGGGTCAGTTGTTTTGAGCAATCCACACAAAGAAAGAAGTCATAAAATATTCAGTGCCTGCAAGGATCATAACCTTGTTTGTTCTCATTTACTGCTGTGTCATCAGCCCCCAAGGACAAAGGCTGGTACACAATAACATGCATGACTGTTTGTTGAATGAATGAATGAATGAATGAATGAATTCTGAGGGAAGCAGATAAGTGGTTTTATTTTCGTAGAGTTGTTATGGCTACCGCCATTGAATCAAGGATAACCAGTCACAAATGATGAGATCTAAAACTATTGAATGAATGATTGAATTCTGAGGGAGGCAGACAAGCGGTTCTATTTTTATAGAGTTGTTATGGTTACTGCCATTTAGTGGAGGATAACCAGCCACAAATGATGAAGCCAGGGATTGGGGTCTAAGTCAAAGGCTGCAATGTCAGGGTTGAGTATCTGTATTCTGGTGATTCTTATATTAATAACATCAGCCTTGCCTCTCCTCTGAGTCACAGACGTGTATATTCAGCTGCCTTCTTGATATTTTTACCTGGCTGCTTCAAAGGCAACTTAAACTAATATTCTATCATAGTGTATTGTCTTCCTCCTCCCCTGCCCCCAAACCTAGTCCTTCTCCAGTGTTTCCTATTTCAGTGAACACCATGACCATCCATCTGGTTATATAGGCTGGAAATTTAGAAGACAGTCCAAATACCTTTCCCCTCCTCACATCCCACATCCTTATTAGCTCTCAGATATATTCAGTTTTCTCTGTCTTCCCCTCCACCACCCAACTGAGCCCCTACCATTTCTCACCTGGACGATGGTTAACAGTCAGCTTACAGGTCTCCCTGGGTCACCTCTGCACCCTCTACCCCCTCTATGCCATTCTCCACATTGCACCTTGAATTATCTGTTCAAAAAGCAAATTAGATAATTCATTCCCTGCTTAAAACCTGTTAGTGGCTTCTCACTACTCATAAGAGAAAAACCAAACTCTCTAAACTGGTCTACATACAAAGCCCTGGATGATCTGGTCCCTGATGTCCTCTTAAGCTACATCATACACCACTCACCCCTTACTTTCTGTGTGTTCATTCCACTGACCTTTTAGTTCCTATCCCCCACCGCCAAAAATGCTCCTTTCTACGTTTATGCCTAGAACTCCCTTGTCCTCTTCATCTAGTTAACTCCTACACATCCTTCAGAATTCTTGTCACTTCATGTAAAAGACTCCCCTAATCTCTCTCAGAGAATAAACTCTCAGAGAATCTGTTCCATTCTTTCATTTATCTTAGTTTGTCATGAAATACTCATTAGTGTGATTATTTGCTTAATGTCTGCCTCTCCAAGTAAAGTATGAAATCCACTTGAGCAGGAATTGTACTTACGTTTACTTCTATTTTATCCCCAGGGACTACTAGCACAGTGTCTGACACTCAATAGACATTCAGTAAATCTCTCATGAAGATGAATGAATGAATGAATGAATGAATGAGCCTAGTTGCCTCCTGTGGTGGAGTAGGGTTTCTCAATCTCAGCACTATTGACATTTGGGGTGGGATAATTCTTTGTTGTGGGGGACTTTCCTATGTACTGTAGGATGTGAAGCAGCATTCTTGGCCTCCATGGACTAAATGCCAGTAGCATCTCCTCTATTGTGATAGCCAAAAATGCCTCTAGGCATTGCCAAATGTTCCATGGGGAGCAAAATTGAGAGCCATGGTGTTAGATTATATTCAGTAGTCAAAATATTTGCTTAACATTTGGGGCTATATCATTCTTTGTTACCCTGTGCATTGTAGGATGTTTTAGCAGTATCTCTGGCCTCTACCCACTAGATGCTAGAGTCCTTCTCTAGTTGATAGACCCATCCCTACGTCCCTTTCTTATATCCCTTCCAATGGGATGAGTATCCCCCCAACTGACGTCCTACTTGGCCATGGGACTTTATTTGGCCAATGGAATTTCAGCAGATGTGAATGTCATGCCTGAGAAGAAATTTTAAGATCCAACATTGATTCCACTTGCTCTTTTCCTTCTAACTCATGACTGAGAATGGGGCTGCCCTTCATTTGGTTCTGGAATAAGGAAGATATTGGCAGAGTGAAAATCAATTCGCAGGTGATATGTATATCAGCAACAAATGCATGTCTGTTGTTGTAAGCCACTGCCATTTTGGACTTGTTTGTGATGACAGCATAGCTTGGCAAAAGCTTACTGTTAAAACTCTGAAGTAGTTTGGCCAACAAGGGCTCATTATTGGATGGTAATTAATCCATTTGTAGTCTCTGTTTTCCAACATATGAGGGGTAGGTGAACAAAGGAAAGAAAGATCACTCAGATTCAGACTTTTGATATATTTATTAGGTTCCCAGTGAGGCTTCAGGAGTTCTGGACCCAGCATAATTGCTGAGATAATTTTTTCACACATCTTTATATATCCTTTCAATAATTTCT
Organism: Callorhinus ursinus; assembly: GCF_003265705.2. Taxonomy (NCBI): domain Eukaryota; kingdom Metazoa; phylum Chordata; class Mammalia; order Carnivora; family Otariidae; genus Callorhinus; species Callorhinus ursinus. Next base: position 3,566,453 of record NW_027397103.1, on the reverse strand, counting down.
GTTACCAAACCTAACTCATGCTCTTTTTTTTTTTTTTTTTTTTTTTTTTACAACCCAAAGGAGCACAATGAAGGAAGAATATAAGCATTGTTTAGGCAGGGACAAAATCTGTTTTATTCACTGAGATATATTTCCCCAGCATCAATATACTGTTGACTGGAATAGCTACTCATACAATGTTTGTTGAGTGAGTGATTGACCAGTATGGGTTGCAAATACTCTACATGCTCTCTTACATTTCCCAGTCTTCTCTCCTTGCAGTTAGGCTGTGGCCAGTGGCCTATGAGCATAAGCAACATGTCACTTCTGGTCTGAGAAAGTTAGGAATGGGAGAGACCTCCATTCTCCATCTCTTCCATTTGCAGGGCAGGAAGTAAAGACCTTTGAGATGGCAGAGTTGCAGAGGCAAACATCTTGGGTCCCTGTGGTACCAGAGGAACTTATTAGGGAGAGCTCCTGACTCATATCCAAATTCTCATGAATGAGAAATAAACTTTGTTGTCTTAATCCAGCAGTTCTCAACCAGGAGTGATTTTGTTCCCTAGGGTACATTTGGCAATGTCTGGAGACATTTTTGTCACCAGTAGGGAAATGCTACTGGCCTCTAGTGCGGAGAGACCAGAGATGCTGCTAAACATCCTACAATGCATGGGATAACTAAGAATTATCTAGCTCAAAGTATCAATAGGGCCAAGATTGAGAAACCCCTTTCTAAGTCACTGAGATCTTGGATTTATGTTAGTGCAGCATCGCAGGTCCTTTTTTCACCAATACAAGGAATAATTGAAATATTTTACACATCTCACTTTTTAAACCAGCAGGATCTCTGTATTTTACTTCAAGCTGGAGCCTTCAAGAGCTCAGTAAAGGAATTATAAATGAGTTGAATAAATTAAATAACTCTATGAAGAGCCAGCACACTTTCTGTGTGGAAGCAGATAAGTGGAGGAAACTGCAAAGTCCAGATGTAGAGAGTTAGTGCCATAGGACTGTTAAGAGTAGAGGTTGTCATAGCATGGCCCATCAACCAAATCTGGCCCTCTGCCTATTTGTGTAAATAAAGTTTTATTGGAACACAGCCATGCACATTTGTTTATGTACTGTCTATGGCTGCTTTTGCACTGCAAGGACAGAGATGAGTAATTGCAACAGAGATGGTATGGCCTATAAAACCTAGAATATTTACTATTTAGTTCTTTACAGGGGGTTTGCTGACTCCTATTAAGAGCATGGGTTTGAGTCTCAGCTCCAACACTAACTAGCTGTGTGACCTTGAGAAAGTCATGTCACTTCTCTGAGTTTTAATTTTTCATCAATCAAAGGGGGAGAGTAATAAGACCAGTCTCATATGGCTGTTCAGGGATTTAGTGAGCTCAAATGCTTTGCACATTGCCGGGCACATGGAATATGCTTAATAAATGATAGCTATTATTAATGAGTTAGTACTATGAACAGTGAATAATAATAATAAAACAAAACCACCTTTTGTGCCTTGGGCAGAAGTAGATACTTCCCTGAGACCTGGCAGTAAGTTTTCTTCCTTCGTCACAGACGCTCTGGCAGCCCATGAGGAAACGTGTTTATCTTGAAAGCACCTGGCAGAGGCGGCATGGATGGAGCTGAGCTGCTAGAAAGACCCCATTTCTCAAACCCAGCTTTCTACATGGAATTATTCAAAGGGAACCCTTATCAAGCAGCCTTCCAGCTCCAGTGTCATCCATCTTCTAAAGGTAATTCAATAGCCCTTGGTAGCTGATGATTTATGGGGCGGGTGGCCACAGGGAGGCTGCTCTTTGTATTACAGCCTGTTTTTATCAATGACCAGCAACCTGCGGTCTGGGGCCAGAAGAAACAGGCTCTTTGTTTAATCCTATTAACCAGGTCTTGGCTACAGCCAGCTCTGGGCCAGCAGAGGGCTGCTGGCCACTGGGCAGATGAAGGATTTGGATCATTCTGAATTAAGAACACCAGTTGTTAAAGTAAGACTACTATGTCTTAACAGTAGTAGAGCTCTGTCTCCCATACAAAGCTGCTTTAAGCTTCCAAACCTCATTTGATTAATGCTACAGTCCTGGGAGGGAAATATTATCATCCTTGCTTTACAGATGCTACGTTGAAGCTGGGAGGTGGTTATTCATCGTGTGCCTAGATTAAGATCACCAAGGCAAGTGCTTCTATCCTAATGCGATGCATGTGTCTCTGGTGAGGAAGCCTAGGGTGTGGGCTTGCCCTATGTACTAGTCCTGGTGTTTGTCTCATTGCCGCCTTATTCTGAACATGAGGGTAGGACCTTGCTCTCTCCTTCATAATTTCATTCTTAGGAACTGGCAGCAAGCGTAGCACACAGTAGCTGCTTAATAAATATATTTAAAGAGATAACGGTGCCCGGGCCTTTGCATGCATGTTTCCACTTCCTGAAACACTCTCCTCGTCCTCTTTGCCTAGTTAAGTCCCACTTGTCTTTAAGGTCACATCTTAGATGTCATCTTGTGCCAGTTGGGGTCTAATCAGGAAAAAAATTACATTCATTAATTTAACTGAGAGAATTTATTAGGGAGTTGGTTAAGTACTTATTGAAACAGGGAAAAGGTAAAAAGAGTACACTGAGTTTATAAGATAGTAACCAAAGTGCATTAGTTATCCACTGCTGCATAACAAAGTAGCCCACAACTTAGTAGCTGAAAACAGCCATTCATGATCTCATATTTTCCGTGGGTCAGGAATCTCGGCATGGCTTAACTAGATCTTCTGCCTCAAGTTTCTCACAAGACACCAGTAAAGGTGGCAGCTAAGCCTGGGGTCTCATCCGAAAGCATGACTGTAGAAAGATGTGCTTCCACGCTCACTCAAGGGGTTGTTGGCAGGATTCAGTTCCTCATGGACTGCTGGGCTGAGGCCCTCAGTTTATCTCTGTCTGTTGGCTGGAGACCTCCCTCAGTTGCTTGCCACATGGGCCTCTCTGTAGGGCAGTTCGCAGCATGGCAGCTGGCTTCATCAGAGCAGGTGAGCAAGACAGAGAACCCATGTTGGAGGCTGTGGTCTTATTATTTAATCTCTCAAGTGATATTCCATCACCTCTGCTGCTTTCTAGTAGAAGCGAATCAATACGTCCATCCTGCACTCCAGGGGAAGGGATCACACAAGGGTACAAACATCAGGAGCAATGTCAGAGACTGCCCCTCACAGGCAGAAAGAAGCTAATACCCACAGGGCTGGACGGACTAAAGGAAGAGCTTAGGGCTTAAGAATCTAGATGTTTGAAAGAAGGTCCCTATGGGGCTGAGATTGCTTCTGAGAGGGAGGCCCTGTCCAGCTGATTCTGGTGATTCCGATGGGACATGGTGAAGCTGTTTCTAGGAGCACAAGGGAAAAAAAAACACATGGAAACAGGAGCTAGCAACTGGTACTGCTCAGGTTTGGGGGGAACCACAGGCACCAACATGGGTGGGATATAGACTAGAAGGATGGAAGGAGCAATCCCTCTTGTCTCTGTTATGGGTGGAATCCCCACTCCCATTCATATGATGAAATCCTAGCCCTTAGGACCTCAGAACGTGGGACCTTATTTGGAAATAGGGTCATTGCAGACCTAATTAGTTAAGATGAGGTCATACTGAAGTAGGATGGGCCCTTTATCCAATAGGACTGGTATCCTTATAAAGAGAGGAAATTTCAACACGGATACAGTCACACAGCCCATGAGAACCTAGAGGCAGAGATTCCTACTGCAAGCCAAGGGATGGCAATGATGGCCAGCAAGCCACCAGAAGCTAGGAGAGAGGCATGGAACACATTTTCCTTCGCCACCCTCAGAAGGAACCAACCCTGCTGACACTTTGATCTTGGACTTCTAGGCACCAGAAGTGTGAGACAATAAGTTGTGTTGTTTAAGCCACCCATGGTACTTTCATGGTATTTTGTTATAGCAGCCCTTGGAAACTAGTATGGCCTCCTCCAGCCTGGCTGTCTCCTTTGGCATTGTTCATCTTGCAGAACCTACCAAGGATGCAGGTAGCAAGGCTGGGATGTAGTTGCAGCCCACATGGGCGGTGGAAGGGTGGGTGATGAGAATGGCCAGCACATACCTCTTAGGGGGGAAGCTTTCAGCGACCCCACCATGCAGGTCCTGGCTGGTCTCCTGCCATCCGTGGGTCCCCTGGGTCCTCTGAACTACCTTCCATCATAACACCTGCCACCCTCTTGTACTAACTGACTATTTGTCTGTATCTTCCTCTGGACCATGAACCTCATATGGGCAGGCCCTCTGTTCTGTGTTCTGCACTGTATCACCTGTGCCACTATGGACAGCTGTCCTAGCTTACATATAATCTCATTTAATCCTCAAAATAACCCTGCAATGCAGATATTTCTACCTTCATTTGCTAATGAGAAAACTAAAGATCAAAGAGCTGAAATGGCAGATCCACAGCTTGGATCTCCTTCTTACTCTCTTACTCCACTTACCCCCGGAGTTCTAAAGAGCCACTGTGTATTAAAGATTTATAGTGGACCAGGAACCGGGTTAAATGCTGTCTGCATATCTTTCTCTATCTCCATATTTATATTAGCTACATTATCATTTAACCCTCATATCATAGAGTAAGTAGTCTGATGGAGAGCTAGAAACCAAACAGAACATTCTGGTTAAACCCAATTCCACTGTGTAGCCAGACAGCTGAAAATCAACCAGTGTCCCTCCACTAAGAGCAGATTAATAGGTTGTTGATACATCTAATGGTTTGTTTAATTGATGGCTTTTGCCATTATTAGGGGAGAGTTTAGAGGGGCTTTTTATGATTATAAGACCCACATCAATTAGTCTTGGAAACAAGAATGTAAATATAAAATGTTATTTGTTCTGTTGCCAAGCAAAATAAGCACCTATACTGGGAGCCAGAGATTTAAGAATTTATTCAGCAAATATTTGAGCATGTATTATGTGTTTGGCAGTGTTCTTGCAGCATATAAGCTGTATATAACAGTATAAGATACATTTCCTGTCCCTGGGGACCTTGCCATGTAGTTAAGGAAAGAAGATATGCACACAGGAGATGTTAATTAACAAAACAAGGCCATCGGGGTAAATAGCAAATTAATGGAATGGACAATAGGAAAATCATGCTTATGGGAATTCAGAGGACGGAGTGGTACTGATGATGGTAATGAAGAACTTTGCTACCATTTTATTGAGCATTCGTTGTATTCCAGGCACAGTGTTAAGTGTTTGTGTGTGTTAGTGTGTTACAGATGAGGAAACTGAGCCATGAAGAAGTTGAATGACTTTCATGAGGTGGCACAGCCAGTGAGTGATACAGTGAGAATTTGATCCTGGGTTATCTTGCACAGTTAAGAACTACCTGCCATTCTGTATTCTTTTCTTTTCTTTGTTTAAAGATTTACTTATTTATTTGAGAGAGAGAGAGAGAGAGAGAATGAGTGGAGGGAAAGAGAATCCTAAACAGAATCTGTGCAGAGTGCAGAGCCCAATGCGGGGCTCAGTCTCATGACCTTGAGATCAGGACCTGAGCTGAAACCAAGAGTCAGACACTCAACTGACTGAGCCACCCAGGCACCCCTGCCATTCTGTATTCTGAGAGTGGATTCTACTCTGTATGTCCACAGAAAGCAGTGACTGTATGGAGGGCTGGGGAAATGTATGCAAATCTTAAGAGTTGACGACATTTAAACTGGGTTTTGAAGCACGAATAAGAGTTCAGTAGTTGGAGAAAGAGAGAAGGCATTCCAGGCAAAAGGAATAACCTATGCAAAGCAAGTAGGTTTGTACCTTGTTTTCTTTCCTCTGCTTCTAGCTATGCTCACCACGTCTCCTTTGTTTGGTTTTGTTTGTTTGTTTGTTTTTAGCAGTGGCCAGTATAAGTCACCCTCAGTCTCTAATGCCTCTTCATTCAGGGAAGGGTTTGGAGTTTCAGAATATTTACCATTTGACTCTGCTCATACTGAGCCTTGGTTCTTTGGGATAGAGAAGCCTCTGTGATTCTACAGCAGACCTAGATCTCATCAGTTATTTTGAGTACTTGGAAGAAAAGGTGATGGGACATCCTTTCTCTTCTTAGCACACACACCTATTAGAAACGCTAGGAATATGTTGAGTGAACAATCCTTGGGAGGGCTCAAGTGCTTATTGCCAATTTAAAAAAGGCATTCTGAGAGAAAACTAACACAGATGGAAATAAATTGAATTTTCTGCCCTAGGAGATCTTGAGCAATGAAACCCATGTAATTGACCACCGGTTTTCAGAGGGGGATGGATCTGAGAAGTGAGAAGGGAGGAGGAGGGGCGAGGTATAGTTCAGAGGAAAATTTAAAATGGAGGAAAATATCACTTTGTAGGATGAGGGATGCAGTCCCCTGGAAGATCTGTGTTCCTTCCGTGAGGCCAGAAGAAATATGTTTAGGATGCCATACATAATAACGTCTCAGAGCTTCAGTTTTCCCATCTGTTAAATGGGGGTCATGGTACAGAACCTTTGTGATCATACAAGACAATGTATAGAAAGTGCTTCCCTTGTTGTCTGGCACATCACAGGAGCTCAAAAAGTTAGTTATTATTAATGACAGTATTGTGTTAGGGAGTGAGGCATAGGGTATCTTAGGATGGGTTCCCTAGAATCAAAATATGATACTGGGGTTCTCATGCATGTGATAAATTGAGCTTTCAGAAGCAAGGGCGTGGGGAAGACGAAAAGGGCAGGAGGGGGAGCTAAGCAAGGATGTGGTCTTATCTGGAGACCAGCTACAGTCTGATCCCATGGGGAGCTCTCGAGTATGAACTATGCTGCAGAATTGATCCTACCTCAAAACAAGGAGGTGAGCCTTTTTTGACCACTGGGTCAGTTAGTCATTGGATATAGGATGACCTGGGGGAAGGAGTGTACCCAGAGTGGGATTTCTGGGTGAGGTGGCTCCTGTTTGAGAGCAGTTCTTCCCTAGGGCAGAGATGAAAGAGATGAACCTGGCAGCCAGTACTCATAGCATCTGGGGATGGATGCATTGGGCTAGTGAAGGACATCAGGGTTGGGTACCCCAGTGGGCTCCGTTTCAGTTGTCAGGGTGAAAGATGTGGAATGAAAACTCTGGACAAAGTGAGTGTATCAAGACTGGTTTTATGTAACATGAAGACAAACCTCTGGACACAAAGATGCAGGGAATACTGACCCTGATGTAACCCAAGACATTTCCAACTGATTCCTCATAAAGATGGTCACAATTTCTAGAATCCCACCTTCACACCAGAACCTATCTTAATTGTGCTGCTGTTCAAAGATAGGATGCTTGCTCTTCTCATCTGAGGAGATGATGCCTCCAGGACAGAAATTAAATCTTTGTATCCCTGATGGTGCCAAGTATGGTGCTTTGTATACAGTTGGTACTCAGAAAGTATAGTTGATTGAAGAACATCTCCTCCAGGCATTCTTGGGGATCTTAATCTGCCGACTTTTTGGAGTGATTAAAGAAAGTGCCTTCAGTTATGAATGTCTAGACTTCTTGCTTTGGCATTTAAGGTTCCCAGACCCGCTTGAGCTGGCCTCCAGGATTATTGCCAATGACCCTCTCACCCACCTTCACAAGCCTCATGCTGTTGTCCAATCATTTTCAACCTCTTATTTTCTCATGCAATGGTATCATCATCTACCCAGTGGTCCAGGCTGAAGTCCTAGTAGTTTTTTATTTCTCTCTTTCTTTCCTTGACCCCAAGCCATCAAATCCACCAGCAAGTCTGGTTTACTCTACACTGAAAATGTGCCCCAATCTGGCCACCTTTCATCCTTTCCTTTGCTACCATCCCTATCCAATCTCTACATCAACCCTCACCCAGGCTACAACATCCTTCTCACTGATCTCCCTGTTTCAAGTCTTGCTCACCAGAGCAAATTGTGTCTAGCATAGTGCGTAGCACATAATGGGCTTTCAGTAAATTCTTGTTGAATGTATGGATAGGGAATCATGAGGTTCCTTTTTGACAATAAAAAAATTTTCATGGATTCCCAAAGTAACAGTTGATATTTTAGCATATTTTGCTTGAGGAACTATTTGTTGACCAAGTGTCTCTATGAATTCAGTAATGCTTTTTTTTATTTTTAATTTTTATTGTTATGTTAATCACCATACATTTCAGTAATGCTTTTGAATAAAAAGATCTACAGACTTGAAAAGTAGTTGTGCTAGGGATGAGACATGGGCAAATGGGCTCAAAAATTGGCAGATACCTTGCAATACCTCAAGAGCCCTCTAGGAGGTGGTGGCTCACAGGTTGGAATTCACTATGTACTCTGGTTAAACTAGGTCTTTGCTTATTTCTACAGCATGACTCATTCTATGATTCTCTTCCCACCCCTGTGCCTCTGTTCTGGCTGTGTCCTCCACTTGGAATGCCCTTTTGAATCTACCTCAAACTCTGGGTGTACAAAGCCCATCCATCTTTAAAGTCTCAGCCCAGATGTCAACTCCTTTGAAGCCTTTCTTGATTTCACTCAAGTGAGAAGATATCTTGCCCTCCTCGCTGAGTTCCCATTGAGCTTTATCTGTAGTTCCTTTATTTATAGCCATGGGTGCCCAATTTAGAGATTTCATGAACCAATAACATTTTAAAAAGGGAGGGACGACTATTGGCTTTGCCAAAAAGATCTTGAAACAAACAAGTTTTATAAACACTGTCATTTCATAAAAGAAACTTTATAGACACAAAAAGAGAAAAAAGGAAGGAAGGAAGGGCATTGTTTCAACATAAGGAATCATTTTAATAATGAAATAAATTTTGTCCTATAAAAAATTCATATAAGGATGGTATTTATTTTTCTCTTGTTTCTGAGTCCTAGTAAAGAATTCATCACAGATAAGCCCTGCACTAGAGAGGGATATTTAGAAACTTTGTCTTCTAATTCTTCATATCCCTACCTCATTACCACTTCTAGCCTCAGTTTTTCATGGGCAGGAAATGTGTCTGATTCAACACTATATCCCCAACAAAGCCTGGCTCATGGTGACTAATGTAAGGCTAATTGATTGAATATCATGAAGGGCAGAGACTCTGCTCTTTCTCTCAGAATAGTTTTGGCTCCTGCTCCTTTGGCCCCTGTGGATGGTTAAAGAAAGCCCTTGCAGTAAAATTGCTTTCTGGAAAGCAAGGGCAATGTAGAACCCCTTGGGGTTTTGTCTGCTAACTCAGCACTGAATGTACTCATTTAGCCTTCCAGGAAGACATTGCCCTTCCAGAGTAAGGAGAAGAGGCTATGATGTTCTTGATTTGCAATATCATAGTAGGTGCTCAACAAATAAACACTTGACAGATCTCTGTGGCCCTTGAACTCTGTGATGTTGACTCTTTGTTGTGGTCCTGGGAGCTCTTCTAACAGAAAACATGAGTCCTGCCATGATTGGCTTTGTATTCCAAAGTACAGGTGCTCCATTAAGCAATGGCAGGATGTAATGGAGACCAAAGGCAGCTGGATTCTGGGTTCCTTCCAGTCACAGAACAGAGGGAGGTCTTGTGGCTTACTTACTCTATGCTGCTTTTGATCATCATTCTTTTGAGAGCCCTCAGGAAAACTGGACCAATAACAAACAGCATCTTCCTAGGTCAAGGCACTAACCAGGGACACCCCAGGAATTTAGGGGACAGAGCTGTTCCAAGGAGGCTGAATGCCTAGTACCCAGACTCTCTGTCTGTGGAATAATGAATTCTCTTTTGATCATCTGCTGTGTAAATCACTGATGATGGGGAGTTAATCATGCATAGGAAATGAATCTTTTCTCTGAGTTAATGAACAGAAAGCTCAGAGCAACATCTGTTTATTCCCTCTACTTTCAAATCTCTGGCAGTTTGAACAATTAATTGTACCCAATAATGTCTCTTTGTTTTTAGACATTAGGGAAAAAAAACCCCAGTTCTCCCCAAAACACATATACCACTGGGTAGTGGGTAAAGAGGCATCTACGCAGCTTCTTTACCCACTTAAAAGTGATGTTCTAAGAGTCCAAGGGTATATATAAGTGGGGAGGGAGGGGGGAAGAGAGAAAAGAAGGGAAGAGAAGAAGTGAGAAAAGGAGAGAATCAGGAGGAAAGAATAACTTTGGCTTCTATTTTTATGAACACTACATAACGTATCAGGCAGTGCACCAAGTGCTGCACTTATAGGATCTTGTTACGCCATCCTGTTGTGATTATGTGCGGAGGTATTATTATTCCCATTTTATAGAGGAGAACAACAAGGTTCAGAGAGGTTAAGTCAATTGTGCATGCCACCCAGCCAGGAAGCAGCTAGAGACGGACTGAAGCTCAGGTTGACCTGACTCTAAGGCTCAAGCCCTAGCTGCTCCACGGCACTGGCCCTTTCCTTTCAGGGGGAAACCTCACTCACCTTTAAGCCTCCATTTCTTAATGCCCTTCTCTCATCCCTCTTGAACAGCCCATAGGCAGAGGCTTTGAGGCTGAGCTGCCTAGGTGTCCATCTTGGCCATGTCACTTTGCAGGGATGGGCAAGTGCCTTCACTTCTCAGAGCTTCAGTTTCCTCCTCTATCAGCTGGGGATAATTACAGTGCCTTCACCTATGTTTTTGCAAGTATTAAATGAAATGATACACAGGGAAAGGATACAGAGCCCTCTATCAGTTATGTTCATATCACTCTCCTTTATGGGGTGCTTTCTATGTGCCAGGCACTTTGCTAAATATGTTATATACCCTATGCATCCTCACATCTCACATTCAACCCAGAACATAGATATTAATAATCAGTCTATCAGGTGGCATATATTTACTGAACATCTACTATGTGCAGGCATGTCTTGGTGCTAGAGCTGGAACCAGATGGGAAGAGAAACACTGAGTAGCAATTACATGATTAAATGATGACAAGAGTTATGGAGGAGAAGTATAGGGTGCTATAAGAATGTATAGTGAGGGATCAAGGACATGATCAATTTTTGGAGAAGGGGATCTAAGAGATGTCTTTTTGGAGAAAGTGACATTTCAGCTAAGCCCAGAAGGTTGACTAAGAGGAAATCAAGTCAAGGAAAAAGATGAGGGGAGAACATTCTGAGCAAAGAATGAGATTGTGCTGTTCTTACTTAACCAGGATCTTTCATGTTTTAATCCAAAGGAGTGATCAGATGTGGAGCTGATCCCCAATCCCACTGTTGGAGCTGGGGGGAGGGGGAAGTTGAGGCAGGGGTGTGTCCTATTCAGATTGTTTGGCATATTTTCATGCAAATGACAATGATGTCCTCAGCTGATTTCATTCAATTAATGTTCTCACCAGACCCTGGACAGTCCAAGCTGGAAGGAAACTTTGAGGTCATCTGGGGCTCAGAGATTGCAAACTGCAAAAAGATTGTACTTAAGGGGGCAGCTATTATTGACTGGTAATGTCTGCTTACAGGCCTCTGTCAGGAGGAGACCCCATTAGCAGCAAAGAGTGGTGAGATTGATTAGTGATGTCTGTTTCAGGCATGGAATTAGGAACTTATGGAAGGTGTGTGTGAGTAGGGGTCAGAAAAGCTATACACAGTAGGCATCAGAACTCCTCTTTGAGGGAGAACTGTTTTTGTCTTAGAATGCATTTTTATAGGCTGTTTTAGGTATTAAAGATGGGGCCCAAAGAATATAAGCTGTAAGAAAACAGCAGAACAAAGAGAGAACTAAATTGTTCTGCATAAGTAGTATGAATTCAAGGTTGTAGATAAGCCAGATGGGGGTAAGGAACTTGTACAAGAGGAGAGACTGAGCCACATGATGGGTAACGAATCCCAAAGGCCAGAGAAGACAACATGGAGATGTCCTGATGGTAGCGTGGCCTAAGATTTCAAAGATCAGGATACCTCATTTCCATTTTTTGAAAGGATATTATTTATTTATTTGCGAGAGAGAGAGAGAGAGAGAGAGAGAGTAGGGGGGATGCAGAGGGAGAGGAGAGAGAGAATCCCAAGCAGACTCTGCACTGAGCACGGAGCCTGACGTGTGGCCCAGTGTCATGACTCCAAGATCATGACCTGAGCCGAAATAAAGAGTTGGCTACTCAACTAAGTCACCCAGGCACCCCCACCTCATTTCCAATTTTAAGTAGTTTGCTTCCCTGCAATGTACAGTTTGTCAACCCAAACTGACAATAAAGGTCTGCTTCATGTACTGAGGCTTGTGTTAGTGGCATTTGGGAGGAGTGAGGGAATGGGGTCAGTGTCCAGGAGGAGATGACATAATATGAGAAAAGAAGAGAACACGGGGAATGCTGAACAGATGATCCATAAACTGAACCAACTCAGCAAAATAGAGAAGCCAGAGACACAGAAATGCAAGCCCTCCCCACCAACCAAACGTCCCCAGACCAAGAAGGAAGCAGAGTCTGTTGCTGTATATGGGATAAAGGTCTGGGCTAATTTCTTTTGGGTTTCAGAGAATGGGATATATGTGAGATATATTCCTCTCTGCTTCCCTATTCTAGTCTGTCCGAATTTGACAGATGGGGAAACTGAGGCCCCTATAGGGGGAAGGAGCCTAATGGAGGTCTAATTCGGTGGCTGCCCAATGAGCCTTCTTTTCAGAGACTGTGGTAGGAGACACTAGGCAAGGGTAATGAGCCAGCGCTTGGAGTCTGCCATCATCCTTGGTCTGCAGCACTCAGCTCAGTTTGGGCGAAATATCACAGACTGTCAGACGCATTTTTATTTTTAAAGGGAAAATGATCAGAACTTAAATGAAGGCTGTTTAGTCATATGCATGTGTGCATGCATTGGGGCGTTTGGGCAGGTTATGGGGTGCAGTTGGGAATCTGGACCTGATCTGAGGGGGAAAGGGAAAGGAAAAGGATTTTACTTTGTTCCGTCTCCTGCTTTGAGGTCCTGCTGTACCCCTCCTCCTTGGAGGGGTCATTTTAGGAGAAAGCCATGAAACTCAGGTCTTGTCATTAGCAGTGGGTCATCACTTAGCTAATGATGGTAATCTAGGGGAGCCAGAAGGGCTGCCTGGTGAAGAACTGGTTTCTCCCTTTGTCTCCCTACAGTGCCTAACATTTCCACCATGAATCACCCCTTTGGGATGAAACATGGGTATGCCAATGTCTTTGCCAAGAAGGGAACAAACTCTGTAATGCTCACCAATGCCCTAGAAAGGAGCCACCAGTAATAATCCCTCAGAATGTACTACTGGATGCCAAATATTTGTGTGTAGACATTGTCACTTGTGCCTCATCCCACTGCTCTATCAAGAACAACAGTTGAGGGGCACCTGGGTGGCTCAGTTGTTAGGTGTCTGCCTTCAGCTCAGGTCACGATCCCAGGGTCCTGGGATCGAGCCCCCCCATCGAGCTCCCTGCTCAGCAGGAAGCCTGCTTCTCCCTCTTCCACTCCCCCTGCTGTGTTCCCTCTCTCGGTGTGCCTCTGTCAAATAAATAAATAAAATCCTAAAAAAAAGGGGGGGGGGCACCTGGGTGGCTCAGTTGGTTGGACGACTGCCTTCGGCTCAGGTCATGATCCTGGAGTCCCGGGATTGAGTCCCGCATCGGGCTCCCTGCCAAGCAGGGAGTCTGCTTCTCCCTCTGACCCTAACCCCTCTCATGCTCTCTCTCTCTCTCATTCTCTCTCTCAAATAAATAAATAAAATCTTTAAAAAAAAAAAAAAAGAACAACAGTTGATGCCCCCATTTTTCAGAAGAATAAACTGAGCCTGAGAGATTTTGACTTGTCTGGGCAGCTAAGGAGCAGAGGGTGAGAATTCAGGGCTCAACATAATATCTCTCAGAGTCTTAGATGATTAGTTGCTTTACTTCTGAACAGGAGTACATTAAAAAATGTTTTAAAGATTTATTTATTAGAGAGAGAGCACGAGTGGGAGGGGCAGAGGGAGAGGGAGAGAGAATCTGAAGCAGACTACATGATGGGCACCGAACCTGAGGTGGGGCTCAACCTCATGACCCTGAGATCACCACCTGAGCCAAAACCACCACCTGAGCTGCTCAACTGACTGAGCCACCCAGGCGCCCTGCATTTAATAAATTAGATTTTGATTGTACAGCGATAAATTTTCATTGTGGAAAAATTAGAAAATGGAAAAGAGCCAGAGAGGAAACTAAACTCTAGCCATAATGTCACAAGGCAAAGATGATCTCATTTTCAATTTTGGGTGTATTCTTCTTCTTTTCCATTAGCATTATGGATTTTTAACAAAACTGAGATGAGAATATGTAAAATTCTGTGACGTGAATGTATCATTATTTAATAAGCTCTCTGATAGTAAGCATTTATGGAGCCTATTTGTTGAAAAGCAAGGTGCCAGGGTGATGAACTATATGATCATGAATAAAGCATGGTTCTTATAATCCAGATTAATATACTGCTGAGCAAGGTAGAGGCAGACAATTCACCTATTTGCTCAAAAACTAGATTGAGTGCCTACTATGTTCCAGGCATTGACCACAGCATGAGGGATACAGCTGAGATCAGGATGGAAAAGGTCTCCTGAAGCTTAGGGATGGATAATCAACAAATACATGTGTGAGTAGGGGTGTGTGTGTGTGTGTGTGTCTGTGTGCATGTGTGTGTGTGTGTGTGTGTGTCTAGAATATAATGAGACAGTGAAGGTGGTATGAAGGACAAGGCTCGGTCTATACAGAGAGTAGGAGTCATGGGACGGTATTTTAAATACCCTCTGAAGGGGTGACATTTGAACAAAGACCTGAAGTAGGGAGTGAACTATGTGAATGTCTGAGTAAAAAATGGACCAGCAGCAAGTTCAAAGGCAGGGAGGTAGGAAGGAGCTTAGTGTTGGAGACAGAAGCACTTAAGAGCATTGTAAGCAGGGAGAATGTGAGAAAATGCAGTTCAAGAGGTAGCTGGGGACCAAATCATGCAGACCCTTAAAGGTCACAGGGGCAGGGGGGTGTCTGGATGGTGGCTGGTGAGCTTTGCAAGGTTATCAGGAGACTAGTGATATAAGCTGATGTGTATTTTTCAAGCCTCCCTTTGACCTCTGTACCGAGACCGACTATGGTGGGGGGGGGGCAAGAAGAAAAGTCAGAAGATCGGTTTGAAGGGTGTTGTAATTATCCAGGAGAGGAGTGATGGTGGCTGGGACTGCGGTAGGAGCAGAGGGACTGTAAAAAGGGGTCAGATTTGAGATACATTGTGAAGGCTGAGCTCTCTGGACTTGCTGTAGAATTGGCTCCGGGAATAACAGAAAGGATGTGGTCAGGGATGCCTGAGCAACTGGGCAAATGGTGGTATCACGGCTGAGGTGGGGAGGACCGTGGGGGGACAGTGGAGGACAGTTAGAGGTTTGGTTTGAGATATATTAAATTGAAGATCCCTGTTAGAGTCCCAAGTGGCAATCCGAACCGCGCAGGTGTAAATGCCAGCCTGGAGGTCAGGGGATGAGTTGAAATGGAAGCTATAAATTTCAGAATCACCCTTGCGTAGGTGTGTGAAAGCCATGGGACTGGATGGGAAAATAGCTATTTGGTGACGGGTCAAAGGAAGGATCGCTTGCGTTCCCATGGGCTGGGGGCTTGTGGGAATAGGAGGGACCACCTTCATCTAATTCATGGTGGTACCAAAGGCTGGGTCTGTGCTCCCAGCGATGACGGGACTGGTCTTGATGAGAAAGTGGTCCCAAACTTATGTTTGTTTGTTTGTTTGTTTTAAAGACTTTATTTATTTTGACAGAGAGA
This sequence comes from Callorhinus ursinus, assembly GCF_003265705.2. NCBI lineage: Eukaryota > Metazoa > Chordata > Mammalia > Carnivora > Otariidae > Callorhinus > Callorhinus ursinus. Next base: position 3,550,777 of record NW_027397103.1, on the reverse strand, counting down.
GAGAGCACAAGCAGGGGGAGCGGCAGGCAGAGAGAGAGGGAGAAGCGGGCTCCCTGAGGCGAGGCTCGATCCCAGGACCCTGGGATCATGACCTGAGCCGAAGGCAGACGCTTCACCGTCTGAGTCACCCAGGCGCCCCCCCAAATTTACCTTTAAAGAAAGGAGGAAGTGGGGAGCATAGAACCTTGAAAAGAGGTTCCAAGACCCCAGGGAATAAGGCAGAAAGGAAGGCAGGTCAAGAAGGAGAGTGGGAGAAGAGAGACTCAAGTTTATGGGTAAATGCCAAGTTTTAGAAGCCCCCATCATGATTCCTCCCTCCTTCCCTTCTTCGTCCCTGCCTGTATGCATGTGTGCATCTATCCATCCACCAACCATTTCTCAGTTCAGTTAGTGAGTCAATAACGCTTATTAAGCCCTTGCCTTTTGGCAGGTATTGGGCTTGATGTCAAGGACATAAAGAAAATAAGAAGCTGTTACTCTGTGGGGGAAGTGGGAAGCACAAGAATTCTCTGATCAGCTCTAGACAGGCAGTGACGTCTTCATCTGCAATTTCCCAGAGCAAGTCAGTCCACAGACTAGTTGCATGGCAATTGCTTGAGGACATCTTAAGAATACATATTCCTGAACCCGCCTCAGGATCAAAATCTTCCGGGGAGTATGTTTTTTGAAAAGGTCTCTGGGTGATTCTGACATGCAGCCAGGTCTGGGCATTCAGCTGACTGAGGTTTGAGTCAGATGGAAAGTGGGAATCATTTTTAAATAATTCCACTCTACAGCATTGTTGGGATTAAATGAGATCACACCAGAGAAGGTTCTTGGCTCAGGAATGTTTCCTAGCGGGCCTTCTGGACATGCCTGTGTGGTCTACGGCCTTCTCAGGAGCCAAAGGATCCAGCAGCATCTTGGTTAGAGGGGCAGACCCCTGCTCCCCCAATCCCCCTCCCAGATATCCTGAATCAGAATCTCCTGGATGATTCTCATGCACATTAACGTTGGCTGGTAGAAGGGGTACACAACAGTCTAACCTGTCACTGAGGCAGTCACACCTGGGAGCAGATCGTCTCTATTAAGGAGCACTAATGAAACGTAAAAATGATTTCCTCGGTGTAATTATATGATGCTGCTCTGGAGTTGGAAAGCTGGGCTGCTCTGTTTGCAGGTGATTTAAGTGCCCATTACACAGCACAGCGAGGTATGTTGGGAAAGCAGGGGTGATAGAGAGGCGGTCGGGACACTGGCTCCTTGTGTCTCTTGGGCCAAAGTCAGCCTGTGCTTGACATGGGCCACACCGGTGGTCCTGTCTGTCTCCAGAGCCACACCTGCCCTTCCCCAAGGCCGACCACTCCTCCATAACAAAGCGAGTGCCATAGGGCACAGAGCTATGCTGCCCAGAACAGAAGCTGGCTCCAGGGGAGTCCCTGCATCTTAGTACTTCTTGAATTCAAATGTGCACATGAATCATCTAGGGATCATGTGAAAATGCACATTCAAATTCAGCAGGTCTGGAGTGGGCCTGAGATGGTGCATTTCTAGCAAACTCTCAGGTAATGCTTGATCCTGCAGGTCTGAGGACCACACTTTCATTAGGAAGACTCCAGTACTACTCAGTGGTTCTCAAAGAATACCAATGAGTCCTCCCACCCAAGATGAATTAAATCAGAATTTCTGGAAGTAGAATCCGGGCATCACTAATTTTCAGAAGCTTGTTAGTTTATAGTCAGGGTTGAGAACTACTGGTTTGGGAGACTTCTCTCTCTCTCTCTCTCTCCCCCTTTCTACCCCGCTCCCCCTTTTTTCCTTCCTCCCTTCCTCTCTCTCTCTCTTTTTCCCTTTCCTTCCCTCTCTTCTCTTCCCTTCCCTTCCTTTTTTTTTTTTTTTTTTTGTGGGGTGCGGGGAGATTAGCTGGGATCCAGAGCAGACAGCCAAATTGAGAAAGAGCTGTCTACTCCAGTGAAGAGAATGATCATGGGAAGGCTATTGGCAGGAAGGATACTCTCTTTAAACAGAATCCTCTAGCTGAAAAAATCTTTCCAGTTTTGCTCAAATCATGCCTGTGCCAGTGGTACCATGCTGTACCCTTATTCCTTTTCCCATTCATGAGAATTCTAACTCTCCTGTTGCTCATGTCTAAAGGAGGACAGCTGGTGTAGACATCCCTTGGCATGATCCACCTCCATCTTGTTCACTTCCAAAGCTTGCTGAGCCTGTGCAGTGCGAATGGGAGGTCAGAGGGAGGAGGCACGTGTAAGAGTTGGGACTCCAAGTGCCAGAACACAGAAACACAATTCAAAGAGAATTAGGCAAAAAATGGCATTTATTTATTCATATAACTGAAACATTGGTTGTTTCGGTGGGTCCACAGATTCAAAAGACGTCCTCTAGAGTCTCTCTCTGTCTCTTTCCTCTCCCCCATCTCAGCTCTGCCTTCCTCCATGTGGCCTTCATTCTCAGGCAGGTTCCCCCTTGTGATGACAAGAAGGCCACCATCAGGCTTATATCCCACCCTTTCAGCAAATCCATTAAAAAAAAAAAAAGGAGGGTACTCTCTCTTACCCCTATTTCCCTAGAAGTCAAAGAATAGAGCCCCTTTGGTCCTGATTGAGCCATAGCTCCATCATTTAGTCAATCAGTGACACCAGGGTGATGTGAACACGTGGTTGGCCAGTCCTCAGCCATCCCCAGTCTCGGAGCCAAGCATGGAGTCAGCCCCACCCGAACTAGGAGGAGGCCCAGGCGCTGGGCGGACACAACAGGACGTCCACTGCAACATCCTAAATACTCGTCACCCACATTCCTGGGGTGGCCTGGCCTCCTCTGGCCCAGCATGGCCGTTCCCCCAGGGGCCTCCACAGACTCTTCTTCAGAGTTTATTGTGCAGTAGGCTCTTGACAACTTTGCTCTCTGCAGAACACAGCAGAGATTGGTTTCCAGCAGGCGTGGAATTGAACAGGTGGTAGGAGGGGAGGCAGGGCACATATTGGTCATTTTTTTCTTCCTGTCCCATGACAGAAGAAAAAAGTGTGGGAACACTCCGTTTTAAAAGGGACTTGCGTTCACCCTCTCTTTGGGAGAGGGTCAGGCGAGGAGGCTGGAGGCTAGAGAGCCCAACTGCTAGCTGGTTTTCCTCTGGTGATTCTAGAAGGGAATCCACTCTTGTGGATTTTTGCAGAGTGGAGTCTTATCCATGGGCATTACATGGTTGAAATGGTACAAGGCTGGGAGGAAGCCCCATGACATTTTTGAAAGGTTGTAAATTCAGAACATGTCACTTGCCGCTTAAAACCCTCCAGCAGCTTCTTTCTGCCTCTCAAGACAGCATTTCATCTCCTAAGGCATGCTAACCTAGCCCTTGTCTCCATCCCAGCCTGATTTTGTGACACTTTTACCTGGATCAAAGTGCTGCAGCCCCATTGGCCTTCGTTCTGTTTCTCGGGACCTCTCTACCTCCGTTTCTCGGGACCTCTCTACCTCCAGCCTTGGATTCTCCCCTTCCCCCCACCTGAATTCTCACCCCTACCTCACTTTCTTCCTGCTTCACACTTAATCTTTTAGGTCCCTGTTAAAAGGGCCACCTACTGGGGTGCCTGGGTGGCTCAGTCGGTTAAGCGTCTGCCTTTGGCTCAGGTCATGATCCCAGGGTCCTGGGATCGAGCCCTGTGTCCCTGCTCAGCAGAGAGTCTGCTTCTCCCTCTCCCTCTGCCTCTCCCTCCAGCTTGTGCTATCACTCACTCTATCTCTTTCTCAAATAAATAAATAAAATCTTAAAAAAAATGCCCACCTACTATCCCCAGTTTAAATTAGGCTGACCACCATAGTTCTCTGTTCCTTTTTATACAACACATGTAATTGACGTGCATTCTTGGACTGTGTATGTCACTTCCATGGAGCCCGTTTGATTCTAGATTCCATGTAGTTGGGGACCCTCTCTGATTTTGTTCATCACTGTGACTCTAGGGCTGACACTGGTATATAGTAGGTGCTCAGTAAATAATTGTTGGATGAATGAATTTGTTTTCTTGAGGTCCTCTGAGTTCCTCAATCCTGAGTACATATAAAAGTCAACTGGGGAATCATATTAAAAATACAGGTTTCCCCAGCCTTCTGTTGGTCTTTAGGTTCAAGATGTGTGATTGGATCCTGGAAAAACCACTAGGAAATTCAGAAACCATTTGCCAGGATTGTCGACAGACAGGGTGACCAGAATCTTTTGTTTTAATTTGGTTTCCAGTGAATCACAGCGGACTGAAAGAGACATGGCCAAATGTATTATATGTTGAATGTGGAAGGAGAGAGAGAGAAATGTATTGTTACTAAGAAGGCAGAGTTGTGGCTTCCATCAGTGTAAGCAGAACACCAGCCAAGGAGATGCAGTTTGATTTGAGTTAATACTAAACACCTTGTAGTGTTTGCTTTTCTTTTCTATCTTGACAGTTGGGTGATTTCCACACACTGTCAGACAACCACTAGACTGTAACTGTTCATTTGCCAGATCCATCACATACCTGACAGAATCCCCCGCCTCTGTGCCTAGATGCTAAGCTCCAAGTCTAACATAGCCCCTCCTTCCTGCTGGTTAGAATATTTTCAACCCCTCTGTCTACTCTCTGACACATGTTAGCATCCTTCGGCTTCGTGCACGTGGGTACCTGAAAGCCCACTGGCTTTCGATGCTGACAGTAGTGTGAATTATCTTGTTCTTTCTCGACATGTCCTTTTTGTAACTCATTCCTGGAAAAAAAAAAAAAAAACCCACCCTTAATCTCAGCTCTTGGACTGCCAGCTTCCAGAGCTCGGTCACTGTGTCTTCTGTTTCTCCACTATTTTGCCATACAGAACCTAGCACTGATGCCTCAACATTTATGATGGTTTGTTACTATTAATAGTAGTGAAATAGATTACTCTTAAAATTGTCCTTTATAGCATTTTCACAGCACTGTGAAGTTTACTAACGCTTTCCTTCCTTAGGTCATGTAATTCTAACATGTCATTTTTGGCTAGTGACTGATAACTAGAATCACCTTGGGTGTATTTCAAGCATACACACTCCTGGGACCTACTCAAGACCAGGTCTAAGAATGGAATTTGGAAACCCGAGTGTTTAGCACTCTCCCAGGTGATGTTTCTGGTTCTTCAGACCGGGGAACCACGAGTGTGGTAGCTATGTATGTGGGCTTGGGAGTCAGCCTGCCCCGGGCTGGAATCCTGGCCTCTGTGGGACTATGTGCACATGACTGCAGATCCCCAGGCCCTAGTGCTCCCCCATCTGTACAATGGGGCTGATGAGCCCAATTCCAGAAGGACTAACTGAGAGCACATGCGTATAATATGTACTTAGTAAAAGTAGATAGACACGTCTATCTCCTGAGATCGTTTCATAAACGAGTAAAAGATAGACACGTCTATCTCCTGAGATCGTTTCATAAACGAGTAAAAGATAGACACGTCTATCTCCTGAGATCGTTTCGAGGATGAAACTAGTTAATTATGGAAAAGTGGCACTTTCTTTAGACCAAGATCTGGCCCATAGTGAGTACTATATCCAAGGTAGGTGCGGCCAGTCTTATACCCATTTTTCAGATGGGTATAGGGGAACTAAGAGTTCATACCCTGTCTTCTATGTCTCCACTCTGGACTTTTCCCACTTTACAAAGCTAACTCTTCATGCCAATCCTTCCCAGGACTTAAAACCAGGTCAGTGAATGCTCATCTCGGGTTTTTTGCTTTGAGAGGGAGAAAGGATCAACACTTTACCCACAGCCCAGCTTTTCTTCCCTCCTGCAGCCCTTCCTTGTTTTCTCTTTCCAGACCCCGACCCCGTGGCCATTTTTCAGAAATGTCATCTTACTTGGGCACCACACTCAGAGGCCCTAAAACGGGATGATTTGGGATTCCTGTCTCATCCCCATCTGTCTGCTAGAGTCTGAGCAGATACCAGAACAGACTCATCTAATTAGTGGCCTCTCTTCCTCTGGGGCTCGGGACTACTGGTGCATGGCTTCCACATTTCCCAGGCAGAGACGAGACACTTCATCAGAAAGGTGTGCTGAAGGCTTCCCCACAAGAGCCTGAGAGGAAGGGGATTTTCCAGCTCCTGGAGCAGGGATGCAGGAGCCTGGGCAGTGAGGACCCAGAACTGGAGGGTGTGGTTGCTGAGAAGGACATCAGCTCACCACTCTGAGCCTCACCGTCCTTATCCCTAAAATGGGAGGCTAATCACACCTACCTCACAGGCTTGTTGGGATTATGTCTACAAAGTGTTGCTCTCAAGGTCACTCAACCGCTACTCCATTCCTCACTCTTGCTTTTCCTTCCTTCTCTCCAAAGTCTTTAATGATTTGGTTAGAGAGAGAGAATATAGTAGTGATTAGGAGCATGCGCACTGAAGTTTCCTGCTTAGGTATTAATCCTGGTCCTGCCTTTATCACACTCTGCTACCTTGAGCAAATCACTCTCTAAGCTCAGTTTCCTCTTCTGTAAATTAAAGGTGATAATCCTGGACCTGCCTTGTATGTTTGTTGGGATTGTAAAGTGGGGTCAGTTATGTTGGCCCATAGTAAGTCCTCAATAAATATCCAATATTATTGTCACGAAGCAAGCATGGGGAGAGAGTCCTAGTCCATCTCAATGTTCCCCCTTTTCAGATGGATGATAAAGCAGTTTTTTTCTGCCAGGACCCTCATTGCCCATGTGCTTTTACAACTTCAGGACTCAGCTCTTGGGAACCCTTCTCTGCAAAGCTTTCCCCAAGACTGCTCCTCCATGTGCTTTCCCTTCAGCTTCCAGAGCTCCTCCACCCTTAAGCTCTTTGCACATGGCTCTGTTGGACTTGGAGTCCTTAGGGAAGGTGCCTGTGTTCATAATTATGTGTATAGTACCTGGGACAGCAACTCATACCTATTTGGAACTTTTTGTTGAAAGAATGAGTGAGGACACCAGGGACCTTAAAGCAGTGTTTCTCAAAACTTTTTTGACCATTTTACATTGAAACCTGGTGATGCATGTGTGCACACACATACCATAGGAACACAGGTTTATATTTGTTTGATATTTGCTTCATATTTCATGACTCATAATGTACTCTGATGATTTCTCTATTTTTCTCCTCTCTTCTTCTATTTTGTTTCTAAAATTTTGCCCATGATCTAAATATTCATTTCAGAACTAACTGTTCTGGGTTGAGAAGCTGTTTCTTGTAATGCTAAGAGCATGGACTGTTGGGAACAGATGCATCAGGGATTCCAAATCCACAACCTACTGGTTGTGTACAATGGGAGTGTCACCTTACCGCTCTAAGCCTCAGGTTCTTCTTCATCTGTAAAATGGAGCGAATAATTTTACCTGCTTCTTGGGTTCCTTGTGAGATTTTAATGAGATAATACAGGTAAAAGATTAAACACTGAGGCTGGCATCTAGTAATTGCTTAACAAATGTTATTGTTGTTGTTGTTGTTGATCAGAACCACTCTTGAAATCCTTACATGACTTTACCCTTTTCCCTGTGAATCCTCCTAAGTCTGCTTTGCCTCTTGATCTGTTTGCTCAGGCCTGTTTTCCTCTCCCAGGCCTACCTCACTGACGGTAAGCTCCAGAAGCATCAGAATGAACCACAGTGTTATAACCTGACTCCAAAGCATGCAGCGAAGGTGATTTGATGGGAGACAGCGAAGTCCCATCACTTTGACACAAGGGATGAAGGAAATAACCCGTGGTATGGAATCTTCTGCCTCTCTTATCCCTTCCTAATTGCTACACTTAATCCAATCCCTTTTCCAGCAACTTGATGGAGCCCAAGAATTTTGCTTCTACCCCCTCTACCCCCAGCAATTTCAATGTGCAGGACCCTGGCCAATGGGAAGGAGAGGGTGGAGATTACTGCATAAATTACAATTACACCAGGAATGCAGTTGCCTGTCCCTAGGACTCAAGATGTTTGGCCATCCCTCTAACCCCCACAATCATTGTCAGAGAAGAAGTCACCGAAGTAATTCAACAGCCCTCCAGTTCTACCCTGCTAGACTACCCCTTTGGCCTGGAGATCCCCTCATTCACAAACCAGTGGTTCTTGAGTGAACAGAGCAAGGCAAAATGGCTAAGTTTCCCTCATGGAGGATGGACCTGCACCTGCGGTACCTCTTGGCACAGTGCTTGAATCAGGAGGACCTGGTTCCCACACAAACTTTGCTACCAACCAGCTGTGTGACCTTGATTAAGTAGCTTCATTTCTCCCTTCCTCCATTTGCTCATTAGTACAATGGGTATGTTAATAATATCTTAAAACACTACCTATTTGTTTTGTGAGAAAATGAAGTAATGCAAGTTAAGTATCCGACACTCTGAGTCCTTAATAAATTTCATAATCATCATCCTCATTAAATGAACACTTTAGCTTCTGAATTAGGTGCAGGATATCTTTAACATGAAAGGGCTTGAGCTACCACATGCTCTTGATAAGAGAGAGCTAATTGTTCCTGTGGACAGGCACCCTTGTTACCTCCTAGCAGAAGGCTATAGAGGCACTGACGTGTGCTTGGATTTAGGTGCTTCAGCAGGAAGAAGGGAGCAGTTCTTTCATTCTGAGTACCAGGTGGTTCCTAACACCTGTTGAATTGGGCTGGAATAGAAATAATGGTTCCGAGGAGAAATACAGACACTAATTTCCTTTTTCTTGTATGGCCCCAAACTTTCATCCCCACCAAAATGGATGGAGTTCATTGCTGTATTGCCTCCTTCCTTTGCATGATGAGTTTCTAAAGCCAATTCTTATTCTACCCCAGTGTCCAACACACTGTTTAACACTTAGCAGAGCTCTGTGTTTCATGGTTGGATCTCTGACCCCCTGATTATCTGCCATTTGCTTTCTCTCCTCCACCACTGCCAACTCAGCCACATTTTTACTTAAATAATTAAAGAGCAGAATTTTAGCAAGCTCTATCAGCCGTGCTGTTCTCTCTCTCTGTCCCTCCGTTCCCCTCCTTCCTCCCCTCCCCCCCCTCCTTTTCTCTCTCTCTGTGTGTGTCTGTCTCTAATGCCTAATTTCAGCAAATTTAAATTGGGGTGGTCCTTATATCTTCCAGGACAGTCCTATCAAAGTAGGGCCAATTTAGATCTTCTAAAGGTCTAAGAGGAGAAATCTTAAAGACAAACTATTCATGCTAAGCTTGTTGGAATCTCTAGATACAAATAGCCAAACTTTGCCCTGTGTGGTTCCATCATAAACTTTGAAGGAAAGAATCTCATTTCCTCATCTTGGTTAGTAGTGAAAGGACCGAGGTGGGAAAATACAGCATAAAGAATGACAGCAGTTTGAACACCCGCATAATTGCCACTCAGGGCAAGAAATAAAACATTACCAAACTCCAGGAGCTCCCTATATGTACCTCCATGCTCCCTAACGTTAACTACTATATTCTCTTTTATTGACACCACTTTATTGTTTTTCCTTAGAGTCTTACCATTTGTGTTTGCATCCCTAAACAATATAGTTTAAGTTTGCCTGTTTCTGAGCTTTATATGCTAGACTCATCCTCTATGTATTCTTTTCTTCTTTCACTTAATGTTATGTTTGAAAGATTCATCCATGTTGTTGCATGTAGTACAAGTCTGTTCATTTTCAGTGCTGCGTAATTTATTGTATGAATATACGCAGTGCATTTTCTGTTCTTCTGTTGATGGGCAGTGTCATGATTTCTTTACACATTAAGGTTGTTACTGACATTTCCTATTATAGATAATGATATGATAAATGCCTTTACAGACATCCATAACAATTTGCCCAGCACAAATTCCCTAATGTAGAATTTTTGGATCAAAGACTATGGCTCCTTTTTAGGCTTCCTCCAGAATGGTTGTACGTACCAATTTGCACTTCTACCAGCAAAGTACATTCCTGTCTGTGTCCTCACACTCTTGACAATGCTAGCTTATTTGCATTTGTTTTAGTCATGCCAATTGGATAGAGAAAAGATTTTTTTTTCTCAAGATTGTAGGAATTTCCATTTGTTTGAGTGTAGTGACACTGGGCATCCCACCTCCTTTATGGGTTTGCGGGGCTTTTTTTTTTTTTTCCTTTTATTGCTATTTGTATTTATTCTCTTGTGGATTGCTTTTTTATATCCTATGCCATTTAAAAAAAATTGGTATGTATGGATTTTAATGACAGTTCACACTAGGGTTCAGCCCCGGTGAAGTGTCAATTAGACACATTCCAAGTTGGAGCTCAGGTTAAATGGGAGAGAGGGAAGGGACTTCTTCGTGCCCCTAGATCTCAAGTGGCTCTGCCAAGCAGAGAGTAATTTGGTAGCTTATTGTTCACAAACCAAAGAGAACAGTCGTGCATTCAGCCCCATGCTGGGGAGAAAACAATGCTTCCTGGACCCGAGGCCATTTGAGAACTAAGGGATCCTGCTCTAATTGAATCTGCCTTCCACCTCCTTTGTGCCCAAGGACTCTCTTTATGGTTATGACTGCCTGAGCTCCAGTAGAGAGATGGGGGATGTGGAAAAGGAGGGACTATGTGTAGCTTGGCTTGAAGCTTAGGATTTGTATTACCAGCATCCCAAACTGAATTTACACTACTTTCTTTTGTTCTCCCTGTCCTCCTTTCTTTAGCAAACATTTATTAAGCTCCTACTATGTGCCAGGTGTGTTAGCCGTCCTTCCCCCTCCCCAGCCTTGCAGGGTTTCCCATCCCAGCAATCAGCAACTCCACCTTCTCACTTCAGGCGGAGAAGCTGTAAGTTACCTGTGGTTCTGCTCTTTCTGGAGTATGTCACAGCCTCTCCACCAGCAAATTCTTTCAGCTCAACCTTCAAAATACATCCAGAATCTGGAAAGTAATCCGAAGGTCCATCAACAGGTAAATGGATAAACAAACTGTGGTACCTCCGTCCAGTAGAATACTATTCAAGAAGGGAAAGGAACAAGCCATTGGTGTACGCAACATGAATGAATTTCAAAGCAATTACACCAAGTGAAAGAAGCCAAATGTAAAACAGTACCGTATGATGCCATTTATATACATTCCAGAAAACTCATACTAATCTGTAGTGCCAGAAAGCACATCTGTGGTTGCCTGAGGATGGGAGGAAGCAGGAGAGATTGCCAAGGGGCATGAGGAGACTTTTTGGGGGGTGGGTGTGCTTGTTACCTTGATTGTGGTGATGGTTTCACAAAGATATGCAGACTCCTAAGCTTATCAGATTGTGTTTTCAAGCACATACCGTTGCTTGTGTGCCAGCTGCAGCTCAATAAAAAGCACCGGAAGCAGATCCAGAATCAGCTCACTCCTCACCATCACCTCAGCTAAACCACTGTCAGCTCTCACCTGGTTCATTGAGGCCGCTGCATAACATGCCCTCTGGCACCTGTCCCTACTTCTTTGCCCTCTCCTTAACGTAGAGTCTACCGTGGTGCTTTTCAAAGGAAAGTGAGGTCATTTTCCTCCTCTATTTAAAACCATCCCATGCCTCCCCATCACGCCGACAGCACTTACCACTGTCTGACATAATGTGTACTTTACAAGCTTATTGTCTGTCCTCCCACCACGGTGACATAAGCTCTGACAGAACAGGTCCATTTATCTTCACTGCTGTATCCCCAATGTCCAGGGCAGTATGTGTCACATAGAAGGTGATCAATAGATATTTGTGGAATGAATCAATGAAGATGGTAGCAGACTCAAAAGAGTTTCCAGACGACTGAGGGAGACGTACAGAAATACGGTTAAAATATAGGGCAGTAAATGGTATGATAAATGGAGGCCTCTGAACTGTCTCGGGGTGAAGTCAAGGATGGCTTCCTGGAGGAAGTGGCATCTAAACTGGGACCTGAGAGGTACATAAGATGCCATGGGAAAGAAGACACAATTCCTGCGTTCATGGAATTCTATTGGATGACCAAATATAGAGGGACATAACCATGTGACAAGTGCTTTATAGGGGTAAGCATGCGGGGTGAGAAGCAGAGAGGTGGGAGCCTCACCCAGCCTGGGGGAGGGTCTGGCAACACGGACAAAGTTTCTCATAGTGAAGCACTTCCTGGTTGGGTTGTATCTACATCCTTTCACCCAGTCTCCAGAAACCCGCATTTGGGGAGACTGTTGTCTGGATACAGACTAATGGCTATAGGACCAAGGAATTGATCCAAAATTTGGGAGATACCCGATCATCACATTTCCCCGTCATGCTTGCTTCCTTTTTATGTAAATCGTACTGTACCAACGTACATCTGGGCAAGTTGTTCCCCATCCTTCCTATGCATTAGAATTGCTGGTGAGCTTAAAAACAAACACACGATTGGGTTCTACCCCAGACTAATCAAATATAAAACTCTGGGGGTGTAGCTTAAACATGCATATTTTAAAAAACCTCCCCGTGTAGCTAGAGACCTGGAAATGACAGATGTGATTCCAAGGTCAGGGACAGTTGTCCTATTTGGAGTCTAGTCATTCATTTCGTCTTTCATTTCATTCCTACCTCAGGGCCTTTGCACTTTCCTTTCCCTTTGCCTGGAAAGTTTTTTCCTTCAGTTTTTGCACAGCTACTTGCTTCTCACTGTGTAAGCCTCCATGAAAATGGTGGTTCTTCAGAAGGGCCGTCTCTGACCCTCTCCTATCTCCATCTAAAATAGTTTTCATCCACCCTGGCTGTTAGCTCTCTGTCATGTCACCCGACTGATTTCCTTCACAGCACTATCACAACTTGAAATGATCTTATTTACTGTTGTATCCCTGACATTAAAGAAATGAACCATTTCAGTAAAGATTGAAAATATCTGACATGTGTAAGGCACAGTGTCTTGCACATGGCAAAGATTAGGAAATGTTGCAATTATGAATAAATTATTTGGGGTAATACACAAGGCCTTTGATGAAAAGGATTGGCTCTCTGGCAGCATAGGAAATGTTGTGAACTACTCGTTTAATTTTTTTTATTAATCAGCTGGATGCTAAGCTCTTTGAAGGCAGGGGCTGTGTCCTGTTCATCATTGTAGTTTAGAGCCTAACACAGTGCCTGGCTGTGTGAAGAAGATGTTCTGATTTAGAGACTGTTTGCACATAACAGAATCTCACTCAAGCTAGTATAAGCAGAAAAACGAATTTATTGGAAGGATAAATTGTCCCAGAGAACCCAAGGGTGGGAAAGAAAGTTGGTCCAGCAAGGAACTTGAACCCTGAAAAAGAAAGGGGCCAGGAACTAGCAGTTTTGCTCTGTGTCCCCCCAAGGAGGCATGAGGTCTCTTTTTCACTGGAAACTGGCTTTCTCTTCTTCGTGGGCATATGGATGTCCCCAGACCGGGCTTTATAAAGCTTTCCACTTTTTTTTTTTTTTTTACGATTTTATTTATTTGATAGAGAGCACAAGCAGGGGGAGCAGCGGGGAGAGGGAGAAGCAGGCTCCCCGCAGAGCAGGGAGCCCAATGTGGGACTCGATCCCAGGGTCCCAGGATCATGACCTGAGCCAGAAGGCAGACGCTTAACCGACTGAGCCACCCAGGTGACCCAAGCTTTCCGCTTTGAACATCACACAGAGCTTGATTAGCATCTCCATTCTGAATCCCCAGGGAAGAGAAAATTTGATTGGCTTTAACTCCTGTCAGGCGTTCACTCCTGGGCCAATCAACTGGAGCCAGAAGCAGGGGGCTGGGGTCACGTGGCCCGCTGCTCTAGAGATTGGGAGCATCTCTTTGCAATAAGGAGGGCTTAGGATGCCGGGGAACAGAAGAGGGAGGACTTGGAAGAGCGAAATAGAGGAGGAGGAGAGAAACCCAGTCCAAAGGTGTGTTATTGAGCTGACTTGGGCGAGTGAGGCTCATACTCAACAGAGATCCTGTGAGGCCTGTGTAGAATGCACCTCAGAAATGCCCTCCTGAGAACAGGAGACGGAAGGACTTATCCACTGGCTCCTGTCCTCCACTGGTCAAGGGTTGCCCCCAGGGGTGTTAACTCCCTCTCATCTCCAGCTTTGTGCATGCACCAGAATGGCTCTCAAGCCCTGGACAGAAAGCAGGAGGTACACGGTGCAGCTAGCAGGGTGCCGGCAAGAATGGCCCTGTGAGCAGGTGATTTGCTGCAGCAGCAGCTGGAGCCAAAACGGTGGGCCAGGGGGATGTGAGCGGTTCATTGGAGGTGTGGCCAGGTTGTCTAAAAAGAGAGGGTAAGTGTGGGTGGAAATAATTTATGCCTTTAGTATCTGCCCAATGAATGTTTTCTGAATGAATAATGAAATGCAAAATGAAGGGAAGGTTCTTGGAAGCAGCAAGATGTGAGGAGCCCCTTTGGTGGTGCACGCTCAGTCTGGGGAGCATTGTAGATAATGACCATCTATTCTTAAGTATTTTTCTACTGAGGAGTATCTCTTTTATTGATGAGTCTGTGATGTCATAAGAAAGGTAGAAGATATTTCCCCCACTCAGGGATGAAGAACAGACCCGGAGATGCTGAGCACTTTGGTACACAATGTCAACGTCAGGGCAAAGTTTCCATTTTCTGTCCGCTTTACCCTGCCCCAAGTTATATGGCTGTCCTTAGACCTACAAAAGCAGTGCGAAGTACCAGCTTCACCTCCTTTTGTGCCCTCCCTCCTCTGTGTATAATTCAGCCCGGTGAATACAGTGGTTGTTAAGACCTAAAGCAGTTTCTAATTTTGTTTCATTATGAGTAGAGAATGCAGCCCTCAGGACCCATCCCCACGGCCTTAACTAAACTTGGTCTTTCAAGCTAGGAATTGACAAGATAAAGATCTGAATGGAAACTCCAGTTGGCGGAGGGCTGGGCTGACTCAGCCCCGATAAACCTGCAGTCAAGAAATCAATAGAGCTTTTTCAGAGTTGCCATTATCCAACAAGGAAAAATTTTTCAAAAATAAATTGCGGCCTGGCATGAAATCAGATTAAGCAGATAACGGGTTTTGCTGACTTCGGGGCCGAGGTGGGGAATGGCACAGAGGGAGAGAATTAACGATTTAATGAGCTCGAGTTCTTGCCTGGCTTGGGCTATGCAAGTGTTTACTCGGAACAAGAGAGGGGGGACAAAGGTGAGAAAACAGATTCCAGCCCCTGTTTGAATTTCACCCCAAAGCTGACCCAGCCCTGCCGTCTAGGGCTCGCTCACCGTTTTTGGTGGCGGGCTTGCAGAGCCATTGACAGCTGCAGTCTCGTTGTGATGGGTTTGTAGCCAGGCTTCGCCATGTTGTATGTCATTGAGCTACTTAGTTCGCCTGCCCACGAGCCCCGGTTTTCTTGGCTTGAATTGGGCTGCCCATGGACTGAGGCTGGGGCAGAGTTGTTCCCCAAGGGAAACTGTTAGGGTGTTCAGAAAACAAGAGAGCATGGAGGGTGGATAAAAACAAACCACAAGTGGGCACCAGTTACAAATCCAGCTCTATCTTTCTGCCTCGACTCCGGCATTTCCAGAACCCTTAAAAATGCCCCTGCAGAGGTCCTCGATGGATAAAGTTAAGGTAAGTAGACCCAGAGCCAGGTGGCCTAATTGAGTCGGAGAACAAGGGCAGGAGCAAACTGGAGCTTACCCTCAGGCGTTCTCACCTGCCTCTCTGCTCCTTCAGGCTCTATGCTCTACCTGCTTTCCGAGCCAGGTGCTTCTTTTTACCTGTCTTAAGCCACCTCTTTGGACCTCGTCTCTTGCCTGTTTATACTACCATTATTCAGCAGACCCTCCTGCCTGTCCCCACTTAGTATCAGCCCCTCCCTTCCGATTCGTCCAGTCTTGTTAATAATGGCATTCCAATTGTTGGCCAAGATATGGTTGCCCCCACCCCTCATCCCCCGTCAATATGGGAAGCTTCATAGGGGCTAGGGATCTATTCTAAGATATGCCCTCCCTTGTCACCAGCCGAAGCTCTTGTGGGTGGGTGTGCTTGCTTTTCATGGAGGGCCCCACTCAGTGGGGCGCGCTTCTCATCATAATCCATGTGAATATTACACTCTAGAATTGTGTAGTGCACAACCCCAGTGCCTATACGCAGCGGCTCTGCCTTTGGTAGCTGAGAACGAAGAAGCTGCTTTTTACAAGGTCTATAAGTCATGGTGAGACATTTCCAAGTACAAGGAGTCCCGAGGTCCAGTCTTGCCCAGTTCTGATGTTTTAGAATGCAGGAATCCTTCACTTACTTTGGTGGCTTTGTAAAGTGTCGACTTGGCCGGGCTGAACTGCATTTCCCAGAATCCCCTCCCCACTATGTTTCCAGAGCCGCAAGTGAGATTTCTGTGAGAGATTTGAAAGGCAGTAGAGAGATTTGCAAGGTGGTAGTGAGGCTGTAACCATTTCGTGTTTTGTTCTGTAGGGCAAGTAAGGCACTTTGTAGCTCACACCTGTGGTCTTGGGTTCACATCACTGATGTGAGGTTACACTCCCATGGGTCCTCCTGCAGCTTCTTTGACCCCTGGGCCAGGTGTATGTTTGGTCCCTTGGTGAAGGGCGCCAACCTCTCCTTGAAAACACCCACCATCGAGGTCAGAGGCAGAAAGAACTGGCCTGGGTTCGTGTCTGTGTGTTTGTGGGTTCCAGCTTGTCTTTGCTCTCCCCCCACTTCACATCTGGCTGCCCTTCTGGGGTGCCCCACCTGCAGATTTCAAACTTGAGCATCAAATGCAAAGACAACAACCTTGCAGAGCCTGTTTAATCAGTCCTAGTTGAGGAAAGGCACGTGCCTGAGACAAATTCTTTAACGTATCTACACCTCCCAGGGGGCCTGCTTTTTTGATTGAACCCTGACTGATACACCTACCATGGCAATTACTTTCCTGAAAGATACAGGCTTGGGGTCTTACTTGGAATTCCCCCAAAGCAGAACTCACTGTAAGTAAGCACCTGGAGGCAGGTGGTTTATCCGGGAGCTGATCCCAGGAAACAGAAGTGAAGAAGCAGGAAGAGTGAAATCAGGAACTGGTGAAAAGCCTGTAGGCAGTCAGGCTCAACTGCTGAGAAGTGTGTCATCTGAGAAGTGTGTCAACGGCCTTCCAGAAGTCTCTGCACGAAGCATGCAGGGACAGGAAAGTGAGGTATTTACCTACTGGCTCTGGTCACCCATTTGAGGGTTGCCCTGAGGGCGTTAACTGCCCCATGCTTTCAGGATTCACCTGCCTGAGGCTGAATAGGTTCTTGCAGCGCCAGAGAAAGCACTGAGGCAGAGACGCAGGGAAGGTTCTGGGTTCTAGGCAGGTGTTTGAAGCTGAGTGGTGTTAAGGTGTTTGGGCTCCTGAGGCCACAGTCAAGAATGAGCTGTGGGGCTGTGGCTTGGGCACTAGGAGCATGTGCTGTCACTGGCAGAGCCACTGTTTTTGAGATCAAGTCTCATAGATGTTACTAGGCCAGCAGGAAACAATTAAAATATCATTAGAGGTATATTTAAAAGCCAAAATAAATAAAAGCCCTAGAGCTTTCTAATGTTAAAGACCTGTTATGTAACACACACACACATTTCCCCAACTCTTACTCTCTACTACCTCTTTACCTCCTAAATTACTTGCTTCCATTGTTCAGGAAAAAAAAAAATCCCCCCCCCCCCCCCTGCAGCCCTGTGCTCTGCCGAGGTGGGTACTTCTCAACCTTTCCAAGAAGCCCTTACCAGCAACCCAAGTGAGGCCTATAAAAGAGCCCAAGCGTGCCTGGGTGGCTCAGTCGGTAGAGCAGCTGACTCTTGATTTCAGAGTTGTGAGTTCAAGCCCCATGTTGGGCATGGAGCCTACTTAAGAAAGATAAATTTAAAATGAAAGTTACCCTTCATGTTAAAAAAAAAAAACTTAAACCTTGGTATACATCAGTGAAAACATGATAGCTCAGCATTTTGGGGACCCTCGATAATCATATGGTTATTGTGAGAGGTAGTTAAGTGTTGTGGTTAAGTGCACCGACCGTGCGGTCAGACTGACTGGCGTCCCACCCTGACTCTGACTTTCACTAGGTCAGTGCCGTTGGGCAGGCAACTTAACCTCTCTGAGCCTCTGTGTTCCTGACTGTAAAATGGGAATAGTAGCAGCCCTTGTGTGTACGTTGTTGAGAGGATACAATAAGATCATGAGCTGTGGAGAATGTTGGGCAGAAGGTAGAAGTAACTGACGATGATGATGCAGGGGCCCACCTTGGGCCCCTGTGAACTTAGGTCATTCTTCAGCTACCTGATCTCTGACAGTTTAGCAACCTTTCCCCCCCACTGGCAGGTAGACAGGAATAGAGGGCTTCCAATGCTGTTTTTTTCTGGCTTGCTGATAATTGTTTCTTATACAAGCCAGTGTTTTATTGATTCACCATTGATCTTTGCATGGGGCCAGGGAAATTCTCAGGCTGTGAAGACAAAGGCGGCATTTTCCAGCCCAGAGGTCCCCGGTGGGTGTCAGGAGCATCACCTGCGGGCTCGAAAGACTGGCCTCTGCCCTGCTTGGGACGACTTCGTAATCAGAACCAGCCTCCTCCCCCTCGTGCCCCTTTATTGCTTCCATCTGCCCTTCCCCCGCCGGCTCCATTTGACCTTTAATAAGCGTGGCTTCTGTGCAGAGCTGCCGATGACTTACTGCGGCCTGAGCAGCTCCCCAGGGCAGGCTACCTCCCCAGCCCCTGGCCACACTGCAGCTTGTAAGGGAAAATTACATTTTGATCTACATTCCCCATTTCTATTCTCTGTCACCTGGCTTTGGAGACAAAAGGAAGAAAATAGTGTCTTCTCACCCACCCCCCGCCTCCAGCCTTGTCTCCCCCTAGATTATGCCTGTGTGTCCTTTGCTGCCTCCCTTTCCTCCTTCCCGATTCTGTCCTGATGGTCAGCTGGGGAGGATAAAACAGCCTGGCCGGAAGCGCTCCCCTAGGCCATCTACCTCTGGACCCCTGAGTCATCAAAGCCCCAGAGGTCAGGGCGAGATAGCGCCCGGAAGTCAGCAGATGGGCTTCGAGAAGAATCAAAGAAAGCCATCCTTCCTCAGGCCTTCTGTGACCGTCCCAGACGTGGCAAGGCCCTCCTCTAAATTGTTCTCACCACATCCTGTACCCCTTCTTTCTCCTTCCCCCTTTTTCAATTGAGATAAAATTCACACGGCACAAAACTCATTCTTTGAACCGTTTTAAAGTATGCAATGCAGTGGTTTTTAGTATATTTGCAATGTTGTGTAACCATTTCCAATAAACAATTCCAGAACATTCTCATCACCCCAGAAAGAAACTGTGCCCATTAAGCAGTCACTCCCCATTCTCTTCTCCCCTTTGGCAAACACTGTTCTACTTTCTGTCTCTATGGATTCTGGGTATTTCATGTCAATGGAATCCTACAATATGTGGTCTTTTGTGACTGACTTCTTTCATTTACCGTAATGTTTTTGAGGTTCATCCACATGTAGCAGGTGTCAGCACTTTATTCTTTTTTATGGCCAAATAATATTCCATTGTATAGAAACACCGCATTTTGTTTATCCATTCATCCACTGATGGACATTTGGGTTGTTTTCAATTTTAGGCAACTATGAATAATGCTGCAATGGACATTTGTGTACAAACTTCAGTTTGAACATATGTTTTTCAGTTTTCTTGGGTATAAAGCTAAGAATGGAATTGCTGAGTCATACGGAAGTTCTTTAACTTTTTAAAGAATAGCCAAACTGTGTTCCATAATGGCTGCACCATTTTACATTCTCGTCAGCAATGTATAAGGGTTCCAATTTTTCTACCTCCTTTCCAACACTTGATAATTTCCATTTTTTATATCCTACTGGTATCTCTTCTGTTTTGATTTGCATTTCCCTAATGACTAATGATGCTGAGCATCTTTTCATGTGCTTGTTGGCCAGTTGTATATGTTCTTTGGAGAACTGTCTAAGCAATTCCTTTGGTTACTTTTAAATTGGTGCCTTTGTTTTCGCTAGTGTTGTTGAGTTGTAGAAGTTCTTTATATATTTAGGTACTAGAACCTTATCAGATTTGCAAATGATAATTTGCAGATATTTCTACTGTTCTATGGGTTTCAATCACTGTAACCTTGTAGTAAGTTTTGAAATCAGGAAGCGAGAGGCCTCCAACTTTGTTCTTCTTTTTCAAGATTGTTTTGCCTAGTCTTTGTTCCAAAGTTCCCTGTTGGGCTTATGGAGACTTTATTAGATCTGTGTTGAGATCTAATTCCTCTTCCTGCCCAATCTAGCTTCCTCCCTGTCCCCTTCACCTATGTAACTCCCCAGTAACCTGTTTGCATTCCTAACTCTGCTCTGGTGTCTGATTCCTGGGGAATCCTATTTGCAGAAATTCCTAACATCTGGGACATTGGTCAGCACATCATTGGAGTCCTAGAAACATTTCCAAATAAACAGAGAAGAAAGACATTCTTAATTTGGTCACACAAGAAGATTCCAATCTTACTGTTGCCATCAAGGTATAAGTTCTCATCACTGATCCCCGTAGCATAGTGGCCAAGGAGAAATTAATGGGCATCACCCTTTTAAGGAGTTTAGGTCAAATGGAGCCTGTTGGTAGTGGGTCAGAGTGGTACAAGAGAAAAGAATGGTACTTTGGAAGAATAGAAATCCTCAGGGTGGACCAGAGTGGCCAGAAAAGGGTGAGAGAATAGGTAAGTAATTAGAAATGAGGTCAGAGAGCTGACTTCAAATGTTTGGAAAGTACAAACTTTTTCTCTGCTGTTCTTCAAGGGAAAACATTCATGTTAACTCCTCATCCTCCAGCTCTCGGCTTAAATGTCACTTTCTCTGGGAAGAAGCCTTCTCTGAACCTCCTCTCCACCCCCAAGACTGGGTAAGGCCATCGTGCACTCCTGTCCCGTTGTGCCCTTCTCCTTTGGAACCTTTTGTGAAGGCGGTTTCCGGTTTGATTCAGTTCCTGGTATTTCCCCAGCGCCAAGAAGAGCTTCAGGCTCACGGGAGGTGCCTAGGTTACCTTTGCTGAATCGAACAAGAAACAAATGAGCCAGTAGGTAGAAGTTAAAAAAGAGACGTGGATTCCATGAAATCATTACACACTGTTGAGCCATGTCCAGAAGTGCTGGCTTCACAAAATAGGGACACAAATCCAAGTCCCTTTGCCTTCAGATCCCATGAATTTCCATGACATCAAAGCTTCCTTAAGCCTGTGATTTCAACCCTCCTGCTTCTCTCTGGATAGTCTTCTACTAAAAGGGACTTGAATTGTTCCCCAAAGGGGAACATCACGGAGTAGAATTGGTTTTCCATCTGCTATGAAAACAAATACAAGTCCAGGGCGCCTGGGTGGCTCAGTTGGTTAAGCGACTGCCTTCGGCTCCAGTCATGATCCTGGAGTCCCGGGATCGAGTCCCGCATCGGTCTCCCTGCTCAGCAGGGACTCTGCTTCTCCCTCTGACCCTCCCCGCTCTCATGCTCTCTCTCTCTATCTCATTCTCTCTCTCAAATAAATAAATAAAATCTTTAAAAAAAAAAAACAAAAAAAATACAAGTCCAAATATTTAAGATATACTCTGAAGAATAGAGTTTTGGCTCCATTCAAGTGCTCAGGTGCACTTACCATTTCTTAATCACATGCTGAGCACACGACGCTGGATTACATATATGACATATAAATTGCAAATCCTCAAAAGAGCTTTGGCTAGGTGAGGATTGTTATCTCCCAAACATGAAAACTTCATAGTTTTCCCCAACCACTTTGTAATTCAGAGCTAATGTCCAGCTTCTAAGGGAGCCAATCTAGGCATATAACCAGTTTGGTGGGGGTGGAATCAGCAGACTGACCCCAGACAAAAAAGCTGAGTATCTTCTCACATCGTTCACTGTGACTCAGATGATTCTGATAAACAGCCCAAGAAACCAGATGTGACAGTTATGTTTGACTTAGTCCTGCAACCATGTAGTACCCACAAAGCTCCAACAAGCAAAGGTAAGCGTTTAATTTTATTATCTAGTTTTTTTTTTACAGGCTTGAATAAAGGGGAGTGACATTCAGAAGTACCTCCTAAATCATCAGAGAGAGATTCAATTATGTTTGCTGTCATTTGTGTTAACTGTACTTTGAAGAATGCTAATTTTCAAAAAATTGGTTACCTATGACAAAAAAAAAAAAAGTCTCTCCCTCATCAAGCAAGCATTAGTTCCCTGAAAATTTCAGTGGTGGGAAAAATCAAGCCCTTAAAGCTTAGGATCTTCTCTGGGAAATTGGGTTATGTTGTGTCAGGTCACAGGTGAAAGTGTGGGAGTCCTTATAAATTTTCTTTTACATGAAATTAAGCCAAAGTGGCATCTAAATAAGGAAACCATCACAGACAGGTTAGGCATATTAAATTACTGATAATAAATCAGGTACAATTAATCTTCATGCATCCTCCTTAGCTCCTTGGAAAACGTGTGAGCCTGCCTTTTCAAATTTCCAGGCAATGGGTCAGAATGGTGGGCATGAGTGTTGTTCTTCAGGAAAGCCAGCTCCTGGTCAGAGGCATGTTTAAATCACAGTTGAGGCCAGGTGCTTCAGTTAGGCTCCCTTTGATTGGAGTCAACAGAAACCCTCTCCAACCAGCTCAAGGACAGTCAAGGCTTAGCAGTGAGCTGCAGAAAGGTCTCATGGGAATTGGGAGAAAGCAGCCCAGTGGGCCTCAGGAAGGGCAGGGAGTATGCCGGGAACTAAGAGGATGATGGTTGCGAACAGATTTCTCCAGTCGCTTGCTGTGTGACCTCGGCTGAGTTACTTCACTTCTCTGTGCCTTAGTCTTAACAGGGAGGTGATACTACATGTACTTCTGTGCCAAGTATTAAATGGGTTTGTGAATGTGCCACATTCGGCACATTCTCTCTGCTCAATAAATGTTAGCTCTTGTTATTGTTACTATTATTAATATATAATTATTGTAATTTTCTGCATGACATTAGTGCAGCTGTCCCATCTTCCTTTTGTTTCCTTATGGCTTCAGTTTTGTTTTTTTTTTTTTGAAGATTTTATTTATTTATTTGACAGAGAGCCACAGCCAGAGAGGGAACACAAGCAGGGGGCGTGTGAGAGGGAGAAGTAGTCTTCCCGCCGAGCAGGGAGCCCGATGCGGGGCCCGATCCCAGGACCCCGGGATCATGACCTGAGCCGAAGGCAGATGCTTAACCAACTGAGCCACCCAGGCGCCCCTGGCTTCAGTTTTCACAGTGGCCCCTCAGTCACCATGATTTTCCAAATTCTAATGCCTTGTAACTCCCTAGAAACTATCACCTTCTCTTGGTTCAAGTTGCTAAGAGGGAGAATCTGATTGCCTCATCCCACTCAGATCATAGGCTCCTGCCAGCCCATGGCTGGGGTCTCTCTGGGTCAGAGATCCTCCCTGCTCCCCACAGTAGGGGATGGGGTCCATGACGCAGGGCTGTGGGTAAGGAGTCTGCCATTAGTGGGTGAGCATCAGATGTCTGGAGCTTGCTGAGAAGCGCAGGTGAGATCACTTCTGGCTGGGCAGGAAGAAGCTCCCTGCTGTGGCTGTATGGACAGGCTTATGTGTGGGGCAGTGGTTACCAGTGTAAACTCGAACCATCATGGTGGTTGCCACATACTTAGAAATGGAACAGAAAGGTGTGTGTGTGTGCCTTCTGGGAGAGAGAAAGCAAGAGCCATTTATCTAGGTGAAGGATATTTGGGTATTCAGTAAACTATTCTTTTTACTGTAGAAACAATTTTTTTGAATTAAAAAAATTAGGGGAAAAAATCACAGCTAAGACATGTACCAGTAAAGCTGATATGTTCACCCACCATAAATACATAAATACACAAAATGAGGGGTAAGCAAGCAAACTCGGGACTCAGCAAATCCCAGATCTGCCTACCTACTCTGTGAGTGATTTTTTCCTAAAGCTCCACTTCCGCATCTGTGAAATGGGCCCATAATATTTAGGAGCTAGCCATTTCGGAGTTTTATTCACTGCAGTATCTGCCGAACAGGGCAGACAGTCTGCCAGCAGGAGTGGGGATGGCTGCGCTGTTATTTGCAGTGAGCACTCCCTCTGGCTGGCTCTTGGTACCAAGCACGTAGTAGAAGCCAAGTTCATGGACGTTGGTTTTAGTACCATCATTATTTGATTATCTTCAGCATCATTCCTGAGCCCCATTGGCCTCCCCACCCTAGGGACGTGTAAAAACCGAGACTTCAGGAACAATGGCTGGATTGGGGGAAGAGGCAAGTGGCTGCAGCATTGGGTGTTTTTGGCACCTGGGGGAACAGTGCCATCCCAGGGTGAGGTAGATGAAGCAATTTTAGTAGAATTTCGGGCTGGGGCAAAGCATGCTCCCCTGGCTCAGAAGGGATTAGCTGTGTTTGCAAACTACACACTGGTGCAGGCTGAGAGAGGGAAGGAGGCCCCAGGCTGCAGGGAGCAGGAGGAATGGACGCTGGATCTTGGGCCTGTGTCCTCGGCTGGACGGAGGGGGTGTTCAGGGTGTGGGGACAGGGGCACATTCTTGGGTGGGCCCCCAGACATAAGTGGACTGGGTTCAGCAGGGTGTCTAAACATGCTGGTGCTGTTACAATCTCATGCTTCTGGTCTTTCTACCATCGCTCCAGCACCCTTCATAATAAGCTTGGTAAACGTTGTTTAAACCACAGATAGAGAGATGGACATGTGGGGGTGGACGAATTCAGTGGATGGTTGAAGCATGGACTGTGAAAGAATGAGAAAAATCCAGATTAGTGAATATTTGTTTCCCCCCCTTTATTGAGATATAATTGACATATAATATTGTGTAAGTTTAAGGCGCACAGTATGATGATCTGATACCCCTGTGTATTTTTAAATGATTATCACAGTAAGGTTAGTTTGCACACCCTTCATTTCATATTATTACCTTTTTCTGTTGTTGTTTTGGTGGTGATGAGAACATTTAAGATGTACTCTCTTAGCAACTTTCAAGTATATAATATGGTATTATTCATTACAGTCAACATGCTGTGCATTGGATTTTCTCACCTAGAACTTTCTCAGCTTATAGCTGGAAGTTTGTACCCTTTGACCAACATCTCCCCATTTTCCCCACCCCCAGCTCCTGGCAACCATCAGTCTACTCTTTGTTTCTGAGTTCGGCTTGTTGAGATTCCACATAAAAGTGACATCATACAGTATTTGTCTTTTTCTGTCTGACTTCTGTCACTTAGTATAATGCCCTCAAGATCCATCCATTGTTACAAATGGCCGGATTTCCTTTTTTTTTGGTGGCTGAATAATATTTCATCCTGTATCTCTGCTACATTTTCTTACGAGCAGAGGAGTGGGATGGGGCAGAGGGAGAGAGAGAACACCAAGCAGGCTCCATTCCCAGTGTGGAGCCCGTCTTGGGTCCAGTCCCATGAGCTTGAGATCATGACCTGAGCTGAAATCAAGAGTCGGACACTCAACCAACTGAGCCACCCAGGCACCCCTACATTTTCTTTAACCCTTTATCCACCAATAGACACTTTAGGAGTTCCCGTGTCTTGGCTATTGTTAATAATGCTGCAGTGAACATGAGGGGTGCAGATATCTCTTCAAGATAGTGATTTTATTTCCTTGAGATATATACCTAGAAATGGGATTGCTGGATCATATGGTAGTGCTATTTTTAATTTTTTGAAGAACCTCCCTATTGTTTTCCCCAGTGGCTGAACCAATTTCCATTCCCACCAACAGTGCACGAGGGGTCCTTTTCTCTAATCCTTGCCAGCATTTGTTATCTCTTATCTTTTTGATAAGAGTCTTACAGTCATTCTAACAGGTGTGAAGTGACATCTGGTTGTAGTTTTGATTTGCGTTTCCCTGGATAATTAGTGTTGTTGAGCACATTTTCATGTACTTGTTGGGCATTTGTATGTCTTCTTTGTAAAAATATCTATTCAGGTCCCATTTTAATCAGATGATGATGATGACGACGACTTGCCATTGAGTTGTAGGAGTCCCTTATAGATTTTGATATTAACTCCTTATCAGATAACATGGTTTGCAAATATTTTCTCCCATTCTGTAGGTTGCCTTTTCATTTTGTTGATTGTTGTTCTTGCTGTGAGAATCTTTTAAGTTTGATGTGGTCCCACTTACTGTTGCTGTGCTTTTGGTGTCCTATCCAAAAAACTCTTGCCAAGACTAATGTCAAGGGACTTTTCCCTTATGTCTTCTCATAGGAGTTTTATGATTCCAATTCCTTTACATTTAAGTCCTTAATCCATTTTGGGTGTAAATTTTTGTTGAGGGGTGTAACATAGGGGTCCAATTTCATTCTTTTGCATGTGAATGTACAGTTTTCCCAGCACCATTTACTGAAGAGACTATCCTTTCCTCACTGAGTATTCTTGGCTCACTTGTCAAATATTAGTTGACTGTGCTGGTTTATTTCTGTGTTGGTTTTTTTCTGCTCTTCATTCTGTTCCATTGGCCTATGACTGTTTTTATGCCAGTACCATGCTGTTTTGATTACTACACCTTTGTAATTACAGTTTGAAATCAGGAAGTGTGAAGCTTTGTTCTTTCTCAAGATTGTTTTGGCTATTTGGAGTCTTCTGTGGTTCCATATAAATTTTAGGATTTTTTTTTCTGCATCTGTGAAAAATGCTATTGGAATTTTGATAGGAGTTGCATTGAATCTATAGATGGCTTTGGGTAGATGGACATTTTAATAATAACTCTATGGATGAATAGCTGAATGAATAAATGATGGAAAGACTTAAGAGGGAGAATGATTTAATGAATTAATTGACGAATAATAGGAAACAACTTGTCTTGAGGGCTAAGTATCAGACATCTGCTAAGCAACTTACTTACACTTAATTCTCATTTGATTCTTACAACAATCCTATAAGATAGGTGTCATTGTCATTCTCATTTTATATATGAGAAATGGAGGCATACAGAGGTCATAGAACTTCCCCAAGGTCCCACATCCACGAAGTGATGTAGCCAGCATACCAATGAATGCTTCAATCTCTGCCTTTAACTACTACGGAATATCAAGGACCAGAAATGTGTCAACTTATTTTACTCCATAGACAATGTTGGTCCCAGCACCTTAAGCCAGCTTAGAGATTCATTTATTCATTCTAAAGATATATAATGAGCACCAACTATGTTGCAAGCACTGTTCTAGGCACCGGAAATACATTAATGAGCAAGCAGCCCCTGCTCCACCATACATAGCTTATGCTTTAGTAGGGAAGACTGACAATAAACAAATGCACGTATACTCCCATGTAGAAGTAAATGGTGTGAAGAAAAACAAAACATGTAAGGGGTTATAGAGTGATGGAGTGGTGGTGGTGCAGAGGGGAGCTCTTTTAGATAGGGTGGTCAGGGAAGACCTTTCAGAGGAGGTACAAAGACCTGCTTCATGAATAGTGTATTATGCAGAGATCTGGGGGAGAGTCTTCCAGGCAGAGGGAACAGCAATTGCAAAGATCCTGAGGCAGGCATGAGCATTGCAAGTTGGAAGACTAGCAAGGAACCCAGCATGGTCAGACTAGTGTGAGCAAAGAGGGAGAGTGATAGGAGACGCAGTCAGAGAGGGAGACAGATGCCAGATTTTTTATCCTGGACTTTGCAAGCCAGGATAAAGGGAATGGATTTGTTTTAAGGGAGAAAGTATGTCTGAGTTACATTTTAAAATATCACTCTAGCTGCTGTGGGTTGGTCCATGACTCTTGTCTCCAACTCAGTGAAACAATTTGGTCAGTCAGTATAAAAATGAAAAATCACTGTTTGTCCTCCTTCGAGTGTTCCCAACTGCCATCCCCTCTTCTCCTCTTCCTTCCTCCTTGGGAACTGTTGTGTCATTGTCACCGCCCACTGTTGGCACCAGGAGATTTGCTGGAAATATCCATGCTTCTCATGCTCTCTTTTCTCCTGGGGACCCTTGCCATGGCTGCTCATCCCAGAGCCCCATCCAACAGAAAAGAAAAATGACAACAGTGTATATGTCCAACAATAGGGGATTGGGTAAGCAAATCCATTCACTGTAACACCTTTGGCCATCAGAAATGATGTTGGGTAGAAGTAATTGCTGCTGTTATAACAATAATAATAATAGCAAGTCAAACATCTATTATGCAACAGGCTCAAGTGTTAATAAATTACATATTTCATTTAATTTTCTTGACACAGAGATCAAGTCTACTCCCCACCCCCTGCCAGTTTGTAGATGAGGAAATTAAGGTTTAAGCATTTTGCTAAAGGAACTAAATAGTATATGGTTCAGCAAGAGTAAAATGCAGGTCTCTCTGATTACAAAGTCTATGTTTTTAACTGATGCCATCTGCCTCCCATTGGAATATAATCGTGTTGCATTGCTAAGTGAAGAAGGCTGGCTGTTAAATCTAAGTGCAGCCTCCAGCCCATCTTTTTCAGTACCAAAAGGGCATGCAGCTAAATATTAAAAGTTGTTATCTCTGGGTGGTTAATTATGGGAGATTTTTGCATATGTTTATGATTTTTGTAATTGGAGTTAAACAAAAGCAATAAAAGGTCTCCATGTGTTCCTTCTCCCCTACTCAGCTCCTCTCTTCCTTCCCTGTGGTTTCCAGACCAGGTTCTCTATGGATATGAAGCTAGCATGGCCTCTTCCCCTTGGCCTCCCACTTGGAATTGCAGCACAGTTCTCTAGATAGCTTCAAATTTTGCTAGCATTCTAGATGCTGAGTTAGTTGCAATTTTTTCACCTTAGAGGCTTAAATCATACATTTGCAAAAGATTCAGGTCCCTAACGTCTCCACCATTTAGGGTGTAGACTTGGTAATGACCTCAGCTCCTGGGGTGAGGCCACAGGTCTTTGGTGATCAGTACACTTAATTTGCTCAGTGAGGGGCTGGACCTGGAGAAGAAGGGAATGAGTGAGGCTCTGCTGCCAACACTGAGACTGGGAATCACCCATGTGTCCTTGAACACCATCTCGGGGGGTGGAGATGTCTGTTTGTCTTGTGTTTGGAGGTAATTTCAGTAGGAGATAACTCTCGGGAGCTCTGCTATTCATGTGTGCATGCATTCATTCGTAAAGGCAATATTTATTGAGCATTGACTCCAGCATGGTGCTACATGCTGGGAACTCTGATGTCAGGATCAGAGACCATCCCACCTTGGTGGAGTTCACAAAATGGAGTCTCTAAGGAAGACAGACACTGAACAGATGTTCAAATGTTTAAATGTGGCAGAAGGTGGAAAGGCAAGATGCCATGGAGAAGTGTAGGAAGGAAGCTAGCTGAGCCTGAGAATTCAGGACAGGCCACCCCAGGAAGTAATGTGCAAGCTGACAGGGGACGCATGCCCAAGAACTTACCAGGCAAGGAAGGAGGAAGAAGGGTGTTTCGGGATGAGAGGGTGCATATAGAAAGAACCAAAAGTGGGGGAAAGCAGGGCACTACTGTCACCCTGAAGAAGGTATGATGCACAGATGTAAGAAGGGAGCATGGGATGGTCCGGAGGGGGAGCTTGGCCCAAACCGGAGGCTCTGATAAACCACCTCACAACATCGATGTGTTACACTAGGGATGATGAGAAAAAAGCTGTTGAGAAATTTAACTAGAAACCAAGGTTTTATTTTTAAGTGACATCACCAAGCCAAGTCAGTTAGAACTGAGAGTGAAGTTGCTTCTTGGAGTAGAGGACACTTTTGTGCCAACACATTGTTCTTTCGTTCAACACTTTATGCAGTGTCTACAATGTGGCAGGCACAGCCCTGGATATTGGGGAATGCAGGAGAATAAAGGTGTCTAGTCTCATGGAGCTTACAGTCTAGTGGAGAGAGAAAGGCAATAAACAAAAGAACAAATAGGGAGATAGTATAATATTAGGTATCACTAAGAATCATGAAGAAAGGCAAAGGCAAGGAAGGAGGTGCAGAAGCCCAGAGAGGAGGGATGAGACCATGCCATTCCCAGTGGGTGGTCAAAGAAGTCCTTCGGGAGTTGACACTGGAGCAGGAACAGGAAGAAGGGAGGGAGCAGGCTCGACCTCTGAATCACCAAACCTGATGCGGTCTCCCCTCCATGGACTTTTCTGGTGGCCAGATTGGGTTGGAAGGCAAGTGAGGCTTTCAAACAGAAAGGAAGGTTGGCTCCCTTGGTCAGTTGGACCCATGACCTTGGCCCTTTTTTTTTTTTTTTAAGATTTTATTTATTTGACAGAGAGAGACATAGCAAGAGAGGGAACACAAGCAGGGGGAGTGGGAGAGGGAGAAGCAGGCTTCCCGCCAAGCGGGGAGCCCGATGTGGGTCTCGATCTCAGGACCCTGGGATCATGACTTGAGCCGAAGGCAGACGCTTAACGACTGAGCCACCCAGGCACCCCGAACTTGGCCCTTTGACCTCGGATGTTTTTAACCTTCCCTGTCTAGCTGACCACACATGAAATGTCCAGCCACACAGTTCACAATCCAGTGCTGAGCTGAACCCCAGTAATTATGTAACCTTTGCTTTAACTTCATCTTCCGATCCCTGGGTTACTCTGCTGGATGCATGTACTTATTGACCTTTTTATTTAAAAACAGAGATGAGCCTGATCAAATGCAGGGCTGCCTGAGCACGCTATGGCATTGTGTTGCCCAGATGGAAATCTCCTGGTAATAGAACAGGCATCTATTAGGAAGCAGAATCCGGTGCTTTACTCATTAATCAGAGCCTCCTGATAAAGTCAGGGGCAGCCAGGGTGGGGGTATCTTCTTTCTTTCCTTTAAGAGATATAAAACAGTATCATTGTCTTTATTGATCGCTACTACTGTTATTATCAGAACATACTCTTTCAAAGTCACTTCCTATAGCCCCCCTCACACACCTTGTCCTGTAGTCTTACATTCAAAGGGGCAGTGGCTAGTGGTGGCTAAGACTGAAGGTTCAGTGTCTTACGTTCTGTGTTCCAATCATAGCTCTTCAACCTACAGGCTGAGTGACATCAGGCAAGTCACAACACCTCCCTGAACCTCAATATCCCTAGCCATAAGTTGAGGATAATCATGCCTACCTATTTGTATAGTTGAAATGATTAAATGAAATGGTGAGCTTGGTGCTTTTAGAAATAGTTTCCAAAATGTAACTCATAAGACTGACTTAGGGAGTCCGTTAGAATCTAGATTCATCAGCCTTACCAACAGAGATTCTGACCCAGTAGGCTAGGGATAGTGATTCCCAGGTGGTTTTGTGTAAATGGTTCCTTAGGATACATTTGGAGAAACACTACTCTTTATTTGTGTTTTGCTGAAGTTTTTCTCTTGTTGTTTCCTTGGCCTGTTTTATGCAATGTCCTGGCAGTCTGGATTCTGCCTCTGCTTTAAGACTCGTGTTGGATGTCTCCTCTTCCATAATATCTTTCCTAGTTTTTCCAGGTCTGAAGGCATTTCTTTTTCTTCTGATTGCCCACACAATGTTATCTCCTCTGCATTATGGTATCTAGTGTATAGATTATAGACTAAATAATACAGATGAAATGTTGTCTTCTAGAACCATGGAAGTGATGTAGAGATACTACATGTAAATTATATACTATCTATTACTTTCATGGTAATGAAGGTAACATGTTGTCATAATAGAGATAGGTAGTATGATTTATAGGTGTCTTCATTCAGCCACTCAACTATATTTTGAGCATCTACTATGTGCCAGGCACTGTGCTAGCTAGTGGAGATACAGCAGCGAGAAAGACTAACAGGACCTCTAGGCTCTTTTTGTCTCTTCTTCCCAAGACTAAACTCTATTACCCCAACAGTAATCCAGTCACCATGGAGAAGAATGACATCAAGGCTTCTAAAGCATACAGGCTAAAGCAAAGGCTACCCTTACCTCATCTCTGTGAACCAACTTATACCTGTGGCTGATGATCAAACATTTTCTCCTTGAAATTGAGCTAAAGCTGTGGATTTTCCTTCTTTAGCAGCCAAGTCATTACCTACTCCCCCTGGGTTTGTGCATTTGTCGCATTTGTAGCAGCTGGACTAACATCTTTGGGGTTTTGCCACATATTCATCTCTTCTAGCTAATTTCCTTTAGATTTGATTGCTTTTTGAAAATTCAGTTTCCAAACGAGGAAACATTATGGATTCCTCAGTGATTTGCAATATACACACTTCCATTAATGCATCCATTCATTTATCCAACAAGAATTTATTTCACACCTACTCATGCACTAGGAGATGTACTGGCTCAAGCCTCGCCCATATAGGTGCTCAATAAATGTTGATGGAGTTGGTGTTGTACTGGCATATACTCTCTGTTTGTGGTTCTGGGACTTTGCTCTGTCCTTACTAGGTAGTGGGTGTCTGAGTGTCATTAATTCAGTCATTTTTGCCGTCCAAGTCAGTGCCAATGGTGCATTGACCAACTTTGATGCAGAGCCATCAAGCACATTAGAGCTCTATTATCTTCAAAGCTCCAGGACGTGTTGTGCAAGACCAAAACATTGATGTGCCAAAACAGGAAAAAAGGAATGCAGATTTTTACATTTGCAGTAAAATTCCCATCAATCACACCACCAAGACTTGCAGCAACTGAACTAATATCTGAGATGTAAGATTGCACTTTCCCTGACTTTCCTGTCAATAGGAAATGTGTGTGCATAACAAATTACCAGCTGATAAAAATACAAAAAGACAAGGGGGAAGGAACATAAACAAGGACACAGAAACATCCTGTCAACCTGCCCAAAAGATGCTAATTATGTTTAAGTCAGTATTGGATACCAGACATATATTAGGTCCATATCCATTCTTCATCTTGTTTGGACTAGTTCCCAGGCAATCAACACTCTACAAGAATGGAACACGAGAAGTATCATTGTATCATTGATGATGCCATCCTCAATGTGATCATTATCATTATCATCATGGAAACACTCATATAGGTCTACCATGTAACTTAAAGACTATATATGTATATTTTTTTCTCTTTAATTCCTTACAACCACTCTGTAGAGGAGGTACTATTATTATCCCCATGTTATAGATGAAAAACTGAAACACAAAGGATAAGTAACTTTCCCAAGTAAGTTACAGGACTGAGATTTGAGACCCATTCTATTCTTGGATACCTAAGGCAGGTGAACTGCCAGGTGGGTCATTTGCTCACTAGAAAGTACACAGGCTGATAGAGTCAAGGGCCATTTGCTTCAGTCAGTTGAATTGGTGAGACCGAAGCTGGTAATTGATTGATCTGGGGATGTTGGTCTGAACCAAACCAGTGGTCAGATCCTCTCTTGTTGCTTACCTCTCTGGAAGCTGAAGGAATACTGAACTGATCCATGAGTGTGGGCCTGACTCATAGGTTAACATCCCCATAAGTTCTGAAGACCTGCAAACACTGATGTGAATAAGACATAGCTCATGCCCTCAGGAAGTTCATAGTCTGGTAATGAGGAGAGGGAATAGAAACAGACTGTGGGAGGGGGTCTGCCTCTACCCTCCACAAGGTCTGTGGGGGATAGAAGAGGAAGCCCAAACCTATTCTTAGCAGGATTAGAAAAAATTATCTCTAGGGGTAATCTTACTCAACAGGTTGGACACCTGTCTTCTTGCCAGTTGAGCATTCATTAATTGCTTCTTTTTATAAAGCAGTCAGGAAAAGCTTCAGAACTCCAAGAAACAGAAATCAATCAGTACAGCTTTTTTTTTTCAAGAAACCCCTTTACTGCCAAAACAGGAAGAAAGGAATGCAGATTCCAGGTACCATAAAGAAATAATTGGGTATTACCCCATTGGTTTTTCAACTGTCTGCTCATGAGGCCCTTCCTTAAATGATTTCAAGGATCTAACTGAAATGAAAGCACCTCCATCTCCCCTCTTCTGCCTCAGTCTTAGGGAAAGAGGACAGAACAAGGTTCGTCCTTGACTACTGCCTGGTCACTACTTCACTGTTCCTTCCTTAGGAGGAGTGACCTGCCCCCCCCCCCACTTTGCAACCAGAGTGATTGACAGTGATAACATCCAATTATAATTTTTTATTTACATTTGGGCACCGAGGGGGCAAGCTTCCTATATATTGTGATAGAAATAACTAGTAAGCATGCAAAATTTTTTATGACCTAAAGCAAGATGAATTTAAAGGTCATGGTTTTGTTTCTTCCCTGTTGTAACTCATAGAAATTATCTCATGGGCATGGAATGGCCCAAGTCTGATGGTACTATGATCCCCAAGTGACAATTTATCTGGTTCTGTATCTTCGATGACACATAGAAAATGCCTAGGAATTCTCCACCTGCTGAAACATGACCATCCAAGGGTCCCCTGACATAAGTTCTAGGAGAAGAGGACATCTCAACTGAGACATGAAGGATAAGGAGGAGTTATCTAGGAAGGATGAGTAGAAGGATGAGTTATCTAAGAAGACAGAAGGAACAAGAAGGTCCCAGATAGAGACAATGTATCTGTACAAACCCAGAGAGAAGAATTAACCCAGCCTTCCCCCTGGTGAAACAATGGCTGGAAGGTAAGGTGTAAGAAGGGGAGAGTTAGGAAATGGGGTTGGTGAGGGTAAGCAGCGGCCGGAAGATGGAGAAATGGCCTTGTAATAATAATTCTGACAATGGGTCTTGTAATAATAATTCTGACAATGTTAAGAGTTGGGGAATTGAGATGGATTTGAGGAGAAAAGATTTCTGTTTAGGGAAACACTTCAAGCATTTCTCCTTATGTGTTCAAATTCCCATTTTATGATCGTTTATGACTGATACCTTCATGTCAAAGACAGTCCTATCTCAGACACTCTTGTTACAGTCCAGTGTTTCCATGGGAATACTAACAAATGCAGTTTTATCTACAACTCCAAGCCTTCTACATCACTGATGCCCTTTCCATCTTTCCTATCATCAGTGTCATCAGTAACCCATTCTACTTGAATTTCTTTTTGGTCCAAGAACTTCCCATACACTCCCTCCTTTATTCTTGCATGGAATCCCAGTCATGTTTGGCCACTGGGAGAAGCGTTTCCGCAAAAGTCCTTTGAGTTGGAGCAGGTGTGGAAAGGGTCTATTAAGAGCATATGTGCCATTAAGAGAACATGTGGATCCTACCCTCAAATGACTATTTATACTCTCATGTGCTAGAGCCTGTGTGGATAACTTCCTTTCCTAGTCTAGACCCGCATAGAGAGCCTTTCCTCTGGGTCTCACTTTGGTTCTCCCTTAGATTGCAAGGGGGTGGGGGAAATGTCCCTCCCCAAGAGGGAGGAAGTAACATCTCTCCAATTTCATGAAAAGAAGAAAGAGTGGGTGGAGGGGCAACTTGCCAACCATGGCCTGGCTAATCCAGATCAACCCTCCCCCTCTTTGGTGATCAAGTGAGGGAAGGGAAAGCTCTATGAGTATGGTGAACATGACTAAAATATACTTCTACTTTTGGTTCTTTCTCTTATTACCCAAAATTTCTTATCAACCAACCATATCACAATCACCATGAGAAGAAACCAGATCAGTTAATTGTGCCTTGACTGGGATAATAGAAGCCCCATGCATCATGCTCAGGTGGCTTTGGTAGGACAGGGGCTTATCTCTTTATTGGTCCTTGAGTGACTGAACACTTTTGCCTCTTTTAAGAAAGAATTGCTGTTGTCTGAGCCCTTGGGAGGGCTTTTCACGTTAACCAAGATTCTTACCATATTCTCCAGAGCCAAACAACAACAATACCCCTTTCAATTTTGGGTCATGATTAGTTGAAGCTACTTCTGGGGCAGTCAGGGGAGACAAACGTTATGAAGATGGTCATCGTATGTCACAAAAAATATGGACTTCATATCAGTTAGTTTTACTGCACAACAAACCACCTCAAAGATCAGTGACTTCAAATGATAAATATTTATTTTTGCTAGTCTGTGGGTTAGCTGGGCAGTTCTACTGGTCCAGGACAAGATGGGCTGATCTCAGGTGGGTTTATTCATCAATCTATGGTCAGAAGGTGGTTGGCCGAGGCTTGCTAGTCTAGGGTAGCCTCATTCACATATCTAGAAGTTAGCTAGTTATTGGATGGAGTAACTGATGGGTGGTGCCGGGGCCATGTATCTTTCATCATCCAGTAGAGTAACCTAAGCTTGTTATGAGAGAGAAAGTGAAGTATACAAGATCTCTTGAGCCCTAACCTTGGAACCAGCACACGCTCACTTCTGCTGCATCCAATTAGCCAAAGCAAGTCACAGGATCCCATATCAAGGATTGGGAAGAATCTCTGCCTCTCAATGACAGGAGTTGCGAAGTCATGTTGCAAGCAGCATGGATACAGGGAGGGATGAAGAATTGTGATGATTTTGCAATTGATCTACCACACACAGACCTTAAGGAAGCAAAAGGTTTCTGAGAGATGTAAAAGCTATGAAGTGAGTTTTATAGCCCATGTAACTGACCTCATGGATTTTTGATCTATCACATTTCTGAAAGTTACCAGAGATTTTTTTCACCTCTGAGAAGGTAGAGTAGGAGAGTAGAGCACATCCTCCCTCCCTACCTCTTCCACCTTCCCAGTGCTATGATAATGCCCATCCCTGCCCCAGATATTTAATCCTTGATTAGCTATACCTCTGTGTGTGTGTGTAATTTTCCTTGGAAATTCATTTGTGAGTCTTCACTGAAGCCTAGGATGAAGGCAGTTTCTCCAGTTGGGATTTTCACTGGCTTCTAGCATGTGCCCAGGGGCACTTCCAATACAAGTAGCTCTACCTGTGTTTGACAAGTCAATGGGATGAAGTCAACCAGATGGAAGGAAGATGTGGGGAAGTGTATGAGGCAGCAGAGAAACAAACCCAGACTCTTGCTCTGCTTCCTGATGCTGCCAGCTGCTCATCCCCCTCCAGATGGATGAATCAGAGCCTTTCCAGAGAGCTCACTCAGGCCTGCCATTGTCATGCAGGTATTTAATATGGGAACATTTTAATCACGTTTGTTTTCCCATCTTCTGCCCTAACGACAAATCATTTTTAATGGGAGACTAGGGGGTGGAGAAAAGATGTAGCAAATCTTGGCTGACGGTTTTATCACCAGTCTCAGATCTCTGGTCCCAGGGCTGAATTTGCCACCAACTGCAAATCATCCTGAGTGAGTGAGATGCACAGGAAATGGGGAGAGGGACTGATCTAAGGTTCTCCTGGAGGGCCAGTAGTACTCCCTGCCTCTCATTTGTCCCACCCCCAGGAAGAATTTGGAGCTGTCTACTGTGTTCCAGGGGTTTCCACATTTTAATCTTCTCCATAACCCTTGTAGGGTAAGGAATTGCTCTCCCATTTTGGCATATATAGAAATTGACTCTGAAGCCGCCAGTGACTGTCAAAGTTCACCTGGCTAGTAAGTCATGGAGCAGGGGACTGACTTACTCAAGAGCTCCTGTTGTTCCCTGTGGCACCACACTGCCTTTCTTTCCTTTTTTTTTTTTCTTAATTTTTTATTTAATTGTCGGAGAGAGCGAGAGAGAGAGCAAGCACAAGCAGGGGGAGTGGCAGGCAGAGGGAGAAGCAGGCTCCCCGCTGAGCAAGGATCCCTATGTGGGACTCGATCCCAGGACCCTGGGATCATGACCTGAGCTGAAGGTAGACGCTTAACTGACTGAGCCACCCAGGCGTCCCACCGCACTACCTTTCTTTACAAATAATAAGACATTTTAAATTTCTTGATAGTTATAATTTCTAAGCTTTGAGAGACCCAAAATTGATTTCCCTTGGACAAATCTATTTTTCTAAAGTATGCTTACATATATGGTGAGACTACCCTCAGCATGGATAAATATGCCATTCAAGGTCCCACGTGTGGATCCTGGCAGGGTCAAACATTGAACTCAGGCCTCCTGGTTACATGTCCATGTTACATGTTTCCTCCATCATAACATACACATCCTGGTTCCTTGTCTCCCTTATGTAAGGCAGAACACTATGAACCTTTGCTCACACCAAGACCATCACCTGAGGTATGTTGATCTTTGTGGTTAGAAAGACCATTGTCCCAATCAAGAAATGGGCAGAAGACATGAACAGACATTTCTCCAAAGAAGACATCCAAATGGCCAACAGGCACATGAAAAAGTGCTCAACATCACTCGGCATCAGGGAAATCCAAATCAAAACCTCAATGAGATACCACCTCACACCCGTCAGAATGGCTAAAATTAACAAGTCAGGAAACGACAGATGTTGGCGGGGATGTGGAGAAAGGGGAACCCTCCTACACTGTTGGTGGGAATGCAAGCTGGTGCAACCACTCTGGAAAACAGTATGGAGGTTTCTCAAACAGTTGAAATTAGAGCTACCGTTCGATCCAGCAATTGCACTACTGGGTATTTACCACAAAGATACAAATGTAGGGACCCGAAGGGGTACATGTACCCCAATGTTTATAGCAGCAATGTCCACAATAGCCAAAATGTGGAAAGAGCCAAGATGCCCATCGCCAGATGAATGGATAAAGAAGTTGTGGTATATATACACAATGGAATATTATGCAGCCATCAAAAGGAATGAGATCTTGCCATTTGCAACGACGTGGATGGAACTGGAGGGTGTTATGCTGAGTGAAATAAGTCAATCAGAGAAAGACATGTATCACATGACCTCACTGATATGAGGAATTCTTAATCTCAGGAAACAAACTGAGTGTTACTGGAGTGGTTGGGGGTGGGAGGGATGGGATGGCTGGGTGATAGACATTGGGGAGGGTATGTGCTACGGTGAGCGCTGTGAATTGTGCAAGACTGTTGAATCACAGATCTGTACTTCTGAAACAAATAACGCAACATATTTTAAGAAAAAAGGAAAAGAAGAAGATAACAGGAGAGGAAGAAAAGGGGAGTATGTCAGAGGGGGAGACGAACCATGAGAGATGATGGACTCTGAAAAACTGAGGGTTCTAGAGGGTAGGGGGGTGGGGGGATGGGTTAGCCTGGTGATGGGTATTGAGGAGGGCACGTTTTGCATGGTGCACTGGGTGTTATGAACAAACAATGAATCATGGAACACTGCATCAAAAACTAATGATGTAATATATGGTGATTAACATAACAATAAAAAATTAAAAAAAAAAAAAAAAGAAAGACCATTGTCCCTTGGACAAGTCTATTTTTCTAAAGTATGCTTACATATATGGCGAGACCATTGGTTTTAAGACTCCAAAGGGATCTTCATAAGATGGAATCATGGTGGTGAATCATATAACTATTTTATTTTTTATTTTTACTTACCTCTTTAATTACACTAATACTATTTGACTACATCTGTAGTATTGCAAAGCAAGTTCAAAGATGTGACATTATTGCACTCAAAAGTACTATCTCCAACAAATGAAGACTTTTGAAACACTTGTTCATAATCACATGGCTTATTGTATGTTTGGTTTATTAATCTGTGAAGTGGCACGGAAACCCCTGAAAGTTCACTAAAGGGTAATAAATGAAATATCACAGCGAATGATGTAAGTGACAAACCAGGAAATATTACTGTGAAAATCAGGGATAGGAGAGTTTCAAGCAGAAGACAGGTAGTCAACAGTGTCAAATATTACCGAGGGGTCAAATAGAACAATGTCTGAACAGTGACCACTGAACTTGGCATGGGGAGGTCTCCAGGGTTCTCTAGACCTATCTCGGTGGAACTGCAGAAATGGAAGTCAGATGGTAAAGTAAGGTGTGAGGAGTAGAAAGAGCATGTAGACTATATTTTCTAGAAGCTTGACTGAACAGTAGAAGCTTAGGGGATGCTTCTACCTTTGGGAGAAGCTAGGATTGAATGGAGGTGCTCTTTAGAATGGGGAATTTCTTACAAGCAAGGATCTAGTTAAGATGGTGAGCTTATACAAGAGAGAAGAGGCAATTGATAAACAAGGTCTTACTGAAGTAGCAAGAGTTGGGGTCAACAGCATGAGGGGAGGGGTTGCTTTAGAAAGAAGGGAGGGCCCTTCAATCATCTGACACTATTTATTGAGCTCTTCTTGTGTGCCAGACATTGTACAGGGTCCTGAGGGATGTAATGGGAAACAACGTCTGGTCTTCTCTTTGAGGTTTTTCCAGTCTACTGGTTGCTAAGATCCAACTAAGCAGGCAGTTATGGGTGTTGTGATACATGGTCTCCAAGCCAATTGTTTAGAGAGGGTCAGAGAAGAATTCTCAAAGGAAAAACGCTGAATAAAGATGTGGAAACTGAGTACAAGTTAGCTGGATGAAGGGGATGGGCACAGGGTGTTCTTGGAAGAAGGAACAATGTGTGCAAAGGTCTGGAGGTCAAGGCAAACATGGTCTGTCTTTACCCACTGGAGGAAGAGACATAGGTAAGGATAGGGTAAAGATGCAGGTAAGTTTGGAAGTGGAAGCCAGAGTTGCCAAAGTGCATATTGAAGGGCTTGCTTTCTTGGAGTTTGGGAATGCTAACAGAGATGATGGTGACATTGAGCAAGGGCTATGAGACTGGAGATGAGATAAGCTGATTTATTATGTGTTTGAAGGGCAGGCATTCACTTCTACCATAGAAGGTATGTCTGCTTTGCACCTCTGCTGTCTTCATTGAGTCCAGGTTATCTTCCCCTTTCCCCTGGACCACAGACACAGTCCCCTCCTTGGTCTCTGCCCATCCACTCTTGTTTTCCCATTCCCTTCTTTGTGCATCAGCCTTCTAAACGGATCACATACCCTCCCTGCTTAAGCCCACTGATAGCTTCCCACTGCACACAGAGAAAGAACTCTAGGTCCCTTGCCACATCCTACAAAGTCCTGTGTGATTTCTCTAAACAAATCTCCGGGTTCATCTTGAGTCTCCTCCCCTCTCTGCTCTAGCTGCTCTGTCTTCTTTCAACCCTTCCTCAGATCTGCCATGCTTCCTCTTCCTCCCAGCCTTTGCATATACCGCCTCCTGTGGCTGGATCATTGTTCTCTCTGTCCCAGCTCCCAACCCCTCTCTCTGCCGCCAGCCTAGTGAACCCCAAATGACTCACTTTTTAGACCTTAGCTCAATCATCACCACCTCCAGGAAGCTTTCCCTGACCTCACAGAATAGGTCACATCTCCCTCTTTACAGCACTCAAAACATTATAAGCTTCTTTAATGTAGGCACTTAGTATGGGAGCAGTTTCACTTTTAACTGCCTAATTTTTTGACTGACATTCTGTTCAACCATTATTACAAGCTCCATGAAAGCAGAAATGGTGCCTGTTTTTCCCCCTCACCATTACGACCCCAGGGTCCAGCACAGGGTCTGACACACCATAGGCACTCAGTAAATACTTTATGAATGGATGAATGAATACAGATTATTGGCACTCCTTAAAAGACCATTGCACCTGAGCAAATCCTTATAGAGCTGTTGACTCAATCCAGTTGCATCTGAGCATGAGCAACCTTTTTCTCCCATCATGTCCATATGATTATTTTCATCTTTTTTACAACCACGCCAACTCCCTGCATGCTCACGCATGTATATCGGTGTGCACAACTCCAGTAAACACAGCATTTGGACAAGAGACAGCAAACACTCTGTCATCAAATCCATGCCTGCGACCAGGAGGTGAAGCAACCCTCATTGCTTTAGCACACATGTTTATTGATGATGCAGATTAAACTTTAATCATATTGCACAGTTTCAATTTCCAATTGAAATTGAAAGTCTGAGCCACGTATGGGTTTTTATTACTTTCCACTTACGCTACTGATGGAAGCGATCGGAGGGGAGCCATCTTCTCAGGCCTCAGGTGGGGTGTCTGGGCCATAAATCAAATTAATGCTGCAATGTAGCGGAGGTGGTAAGGCACAGTAGGAGATGAGAAGGGTTAGGAGCAATTTAGCAGGTGTAGGGTTCAGTGCGGGGGCCGGACGGTACCTGATGTGAGGGGGTTCCAGAGTAGAAGGAGGGGCTTCTGCCACCAGTTATCTTTCTGGCATGTGCCAGAGGCAGGCATGTTTATAAGCAATGGAAAATGCTATTCAGCTATGCTATTAAAAACAGCTACCGTAGCAAAAGCTCCTCCTGAGGAAGAATATGGCTTTTGCACGTGAGTGTTTTACCATGTGAGTCCCTAAGGGCAGCAGACACTGCTAAAGGGGATGACAATCAGCATTTATCTCACGTTAGACCAGAAGGAATTTTTGTAAATGTATTTAGTATTGCTGTAATAACACCTGTTGCCAGAAAATGTGGGTATCAGGAACCTCGCAGATGCAGAGCGCTAATGCACATGATATGTGGTTGAGCTTTTATTCTCTACTGGAGAGATCGTCTATTTGGGTAGATGGCAGTGCCTGGGAAGTTGTCTTAGGTATCAGGCTGGTAGTGGACCAAGAGGTAGAAGTTAAACAAGCCTTCAAGGCCCAGTGGGAGAATAATAACAACAATAAGTAGCATTTACTGAGCAATGACTGTGTGCTGCTGTCTATGCTGAGCACTGACCTAGTTTGCATATCAATTGTATGAAGTAGGTATCATTAATAATGAATATGTGTAAAGGACTCATTCAGCACATGGCATATGGTAAGTACCCAATGTATGTTAGCTGTTTGTTATTATTCCTTTGTACACTGGGGAAATGAAGATCCAGAGACGTGAAATGACCTGGCCAAGGTCACAGAGCTAGGAAGTGGCACAGAGCTAGAAGCTGTAATTTGACACTGAGATGTCTGACTTCAGTGCCTGAATTATTAACCACTATGTACAGCTGCCCCTCACCTACAAATACCCCTCTGAAGAATAGATCTGTGAAAAAACCCACCTGTGTTGTGTGTGTGTTGGGGGTGGGGGTCCAAGTTTGAGTCCATAACTGGGAAATTCAGTATATGTAAATCAACTGAAGAATTTCAGAGTTCATGAGAAATCAGGGGGCTGAGTAAATAGCTGGCTGGCCGGATCAGTGATTTGATAACTGTTTATAAGACATGCACTTAGTGGTAGCTTTTGAGATTCAAGAATGAAAAGATGTCACCCTGTCCTCCGGAGTCTTGGTCTATAGGGAAATCTGTTTCATACCGGTTTTGCCTGGCACCAAAGTTTGCTCCACTGCAAGCCCTTGATTTGCTCACATTCCTTTCCCAACATGGGAACTTACATGAGGAAGGCATCCTGGCTTCCTGACATGCGTCCTTTGCCCTACATGGCTTCATTTTTGCTCAGCTGCATGAAAAACACTGTAGGGGAGGCTGCCTGAGTTCCATCTCGTACATCTTTAAAGACCCTGGCTCTCTTCCTTCACCTACGATAAATGCTTAACAACTCAGCACTGGAAAATCCCCATGCCACTAGCAGGTAGAAGAGGGAAAAATCTGAGCTAAACCATCTAAAATCCCAGCAGGATAAAGAAAGATAATGGCTCCACTGGCTTGCATTATTGAGATCATAGTTCCTATTGTGTGCTCAGTATTTCACTGGGTACATCACATATAGTACCACCACAACCCTTCAAAGGAGGTGGTATAATCCCCTTTTATAGGGGGAAAAAAACGGGCTCTGAGAGGTAAAGATACCTACCTGTAATCACACAGCTAGAATCTCTAGGCACAGGTATACATGTCTGATTCCAAATTGTATGCTGTTCTAACCATGCAACAGTGCCTCCCCTTGCTATTACTAATTTTAATTTCTTCTACCTTTTGGAGTAAATAATACCTGCAAATGTTACAAAATCCAAAGGTGCAGTGGTGTACAGAGCAGAACTCCTTTCCACCTCTGGCTCCTGGTCCCAAAGTTTGACAGTGAACATCCCCCAGAGAGGAAGAGATGAGAGGTCCATGGACCTTGCCCTCAAGGAGTTTCCAGGTGAGCAGAGTAGTGGGAAGCCACCTCAGAGGCAAACTTACTGGACAAAGCAGAACAGTTCCTTTCAAGATGGAAACAAATGCTTTGGGAGAATAGCTGGAATATTTCCAGATACTGGAAAGAAAAAATACTGGATGCCTGCATGGATGAGGTGGTATTTGACCTGTCATTTGAAGTACGCGATGTGCAGAAGAGACTAGAGAGGAAGATTTGAGAATAATGTCATCAAGTTTATGGGTTTTCTGCCCCAGGGTCTTCCCAAAGGCTGTTTTCAGGTTCTGGAGCATGATTCCTTCCCCTCTTACCCAACCAATTCCTTCTTATCCTTTCAATGCCAGCTGGTCTGTCACAACCTTAAGGAAACTTTTCTTGACAAGCAATATTTCAGTTAGACACCCCTCTTACTTGGATGTCTGTCCTCCTCCAGACTGGATGTCCCATGCTAGCAGGGACTGTGTCTGTCTTGGTCAATGCTGCGTCTCAAAGCACACAAATGAAAATTAGTGAATATAGTCTCGATTCAGTCCTTACTCTGGCCCTCACTAGCTGAATGACATTGGGCAAGTGACTTAAACTCTCAGTGTTATATTTATTCCTTATAATAATAGCCAACACTTTTTTTTTGGAAGAATACATTTTTTAAATTTTTTATTGTTATATCACCATACATTACATCATTAGTCTTTGATGCAGTGTTCCATGATTCATTGTTTGTGCATAACACCCAGTGCTCCACGCAGAACGTGCCCTCTTTAATACCCATCACCAGGCTAACCCATCCCCCCACCCCCCTCCCCTCTAGAACCCTCAGTTTGTTTTTCAGAGTCCATCATCTCTCATGGTTCGTCTCCCCCTCCGATTTACTCCCCTTCATTCTTCCCCTCCTGCTATCTTCTTCTTCTTTTTTTTTCTTAACATATATTGCATTATTTGTTTCAGAGGTACAGATCTGTGATTCAACAGTCTTGCACAATTCACAGCGCTCACCATAGCACATACCCTCCCCAGTGTCTATCACCCGGCCACCCCATCCCTCCCACCCCACCCCCACTCCAGCAACCCTCAGTTTGTTTCCTGAGATTAAGAATTC
This sequence comes from Callorhinus ursinus, assembly GCF_003265705.2. Taxonomy (NCBI): domain Eukaryota; kingdom Metazoa; phylum Chordata; class Mammalia; order Carnivora; family Otariidae; genus Callorhinus; species Callorhinus ursinus. Next base: position 3,506,059 of record NW_027397103.1, on the reverse strand, counting down.
CTCATATCAGTGAGGTCATATGATATATGTCTTTCTCTGATTGACTTATTTCACTCAGCATAACACCCTCCAGTTCCATCCATGTCGTTGCAAATGGCAAGATCTCATTCCTTTTGATGGCTGCATAATATTCCATTGTGTATATATACCACATCTTCTTTATTCATTCATCTGTCGATGGACATCTTGTAATAGCCAGCACTTCTATATGCCATGCTCCAATCTAAGAACTTTTGCATATAATAACTCATCTAATATACATAACAGCCTTAGCAAGGTAGCATTAGTATCCCTATTTTACAGATGAGGATACTGAGACCCAGTCTGGAAGGCCAACTTCTAAGGTAGTCTTCAGTGATCCCTATGTCCTGGAATTCATGTCTTTGTATTATCCCCTCCCCCTGAGAGTGGATTAGATTAATGACTTGCTTCTAACTAGTAGAATATGGCAAATATGATGGGATGCCATTTCTCTGGTTAGGTTACAAAAAATTGAGACTTCCACTTTGCTAGAAGACTGCTTCAATTGCCTTCTCAGCTTGCAGGTTTTGGTGAAGCAGACTGCCGTATTAGAACTGAGACCAACAGTCCAACAAGCACTCAAGGAATTGAATCCTGCCAGGCTTGAATGAATTCAGAGGCAATATACTACCCCAGTCATAACCAATGACAAAAGCCCTGGCTGACACCTTGATTATAGCCCAGTGAGAAACTCTGAAGAAGAGGACTCAGGTAGGCCATGCCCCAAACTATGAGATCATAAATGAGTACTGTTTTAAGCCACTAAGTTGTGGGGTTATTTGTTATACAGTAATAGATGACTAATACAACCAGAAGGTTTAAGTCACTTGCCCAAGATTACACAGCTAGTAAGTAGAGGACCTGAATCCAAACTCAGGGAATCAGACTCTGGAGTTCATACTCTTAAGCACCATAATCTCCTGCCTCACTGTAATACGTGGATACTTTTTTTTTTTTCCAGAAGTGTTCTCCAGATTAAATGCTATCATTGAATGTAAAATGCTTACCTGAGCACATGGCACATAGTAAGGGCTTAATAAATGTCAACTATAATTATCTTTATTGTTATCTGATACCTTCCAGACACGAGCAAGGAAAAGGGTCAGTCCCATAAACATGAAGCCTGAAAAGATGCTCATAGTAGACTTAAAGAGAGTAGCTCTTTGCCTTCATTAAGAACTATCCCAAGGAGGGTATTTAATAAAACATTCATGAGCCACCACTGCTGGGGAGCTTGAAATGGCAGCCCCTGGATGACCCATGACTGCCGGCAGATGCACCTCGATAGCCTCTCCCCCTCCTTTATAGCATCTCCATGGAAGCCCCGAGAGCGAGGAGGGAAGGGATTGTCTGAAACTAAGCCATCATTATAGTTGAATAGGAACAGCTTTGAGAATTCTAAACAACACTTCCAGGAAACCATTTTCCTCAAGAGTCAGGGCACTGCGAGCAGAACTTGTCTGAGCTTTTAAAGGCAGCTTCCCTCTGCATTTTTTCAGGGAGCCACAGGGCAGAGGATGTTTCTGGAGGCTGTGTCCTGAGCAAGCAGCCGCCATCATTCTGTGCCCTTCAGCCCTTCCTACAGTTCAGAATCAGGGAATTGCTTATATAGAAGATGAGTGTGCCACGTGCTGCTATCCATGACCTGGGGACCCAGCAGAAGTGGAGAGGACATGTGTCTAACTCAGAAGTCTAGCTTTCATTCCCCTAATCATTGTGGACTCTGTTGATAGAAAAGTCGTAACATTCTCCACAAGAAGGCTTAATATTCAAACAGAATTGGAATGCATTCTTCTGAAGGGCAGAAAAATGTGAAATAAATTCTGGCTTTCTCTTTACCCCACCAGCAATTTGGATAAAGCTAAATTGTCTGTGTTTACACAACAGCCTTTATGAGATTTCCTCAGTTAATTTTTAGTGTATCTATCATCTCTGATTCTGTATTTTTGCCTCTCCTGATACAGAGTTTTCTTCGTGGTATGTATACATACTCTAAATAATTTAAGATTCTTGATATGTGACTACTGGCCTTTAGGAAAACACAAATACATTTACTGTAGCATGTGGATCTAAGAAATTCAGAATATTTGAAGACACTGATAACTAGTCTGTTAGTAGCATAACTTGAAATGTCAAAACTTATATCCAAAAAGTCAGTGCCTGAATTCTTCCCCTATTTTTTATTGCTTTTACTTTTTCATTATAGAGTGTGGGTTGTTATGGTGATGGGCAGCTGGGATGTTGAGAGGCTCTTGGACAAAATATGTTATCTATGTGAAATGATCCATTTCTAAGTCAGGTTAGGGATGGCAAATTGACTCCTCCTGTGGTCCAATCAGTCAAGCTTCATAAGGTTAATAATATATCTAAATGTTACTTGATTGACACAGCTTTGTCTTCTTTACAGCTCTCAGGACTCTTAACAGGTCATAGCTATGGGGAGGGGAGGGTCCTTCAAGCACACGGATTTAGTAGGGGCTGGCAAACTATGGCCCACAGGCCAAACCTAGTCAACCACTTTTTTTTTTTTTGGTAAATAAAGTTTTATTGGAACACAGTCATGCTTGTTTGTGAGCGTAGTGTCTAAGGTTGCTCTTATGCTATAACAGTAGAGTTGAGTAGTCATGATAGAGACTGAAAATGGCCAGCAAAGCTCAAAATATTTACTGTCTGGCTCTTGAAGGAAAAGTTTGCCAACCCCTTGTGGGGTCATGGCTAGGAGAGAAGCAGGATCCTGTTGCAGTAGAAGTCTAGAGAGATGATGATTTCAGGAGACCTGAGCTAATATCTCATCCCTTTGACTAACTAGCTGGGTGAACTCGAATACACCTGCGCCCTATCTTGGTCTGTCTCCTCATTTGTAAAATCCAGATATCTCTGTCCACAGCTGGCATCCTCCTCTAGGGCAGGGTCCATCATTCTTTGGCCTTTCTTTCCTTCCTCCATTCACTCCCAGAAGAGCGCCGGTAGTATATGCAGCAGGAGCTGAACAAATGTTTGTTGAATGAATGTGTGTCCAAAATTATTATCTCAGAGAGTTGTCATAAGGCTCAAATGGGATAACAGTGCACACAGTCTGAGAAATATAATCCAGGCACAAGACACTATTTTATACAGATCCATTTCTGGCTAGAAAGCTAGGACCAGAGAAAATTGGAATTGGCTCACGTGCTCTTCACCTTGATCTTTGTGTACTGGATTCCCTTTGTTTCAGTTTAGTTCTTTCAGTTGCAGGAAACAAACTCCTTCGAGTTACCTCCAAAACCAGAGGTATATTGTTAGGATAGCTGTGGACTGTAATTAGAACCAGAAAGCTGTCAGGACCTGTGGCTGCTTTAAGACTAGTCTCTCTGATTCTCTCTCTCTCTCTCTCATCCTCTCTCTTTTCTTTCTAATCATTTGTTCAGTCTCCTTTCTCTCTGTTGGCTAGTTTCCTCACACTCCATCTTTTCTGCTCATGCAGAAGTTTGGATTATTGATGGTTTGTCTTTCATATCTCATGGTGTATTTCATCCTCAGATGCTGTGCCATTTCAGTCTACCCAGCTTTATAATTTTCAACACCTCAGAGCAGTCTGATTGGCCAATTGTACCTTTTCATCCCAGGCCATGGGGGTCATAAGTCATTGGCTATCTTTTGGATTTATTGTTCTTGGGTCACATAGTGCGCACATGGCCCAATTAGCTGGCAGGTGGGAGGAGGTCATTGGAAGGAAGCGATGGAGGATGTGGGGGCAAACACTGAATCACATTCCAAATGTGACCCTCTCTTTGCTCCACCTTCCTTGTATAAACTCTGCCTAATACTCGATTCTGTAAAATAGCTTACTGCTACCCATGTGGCCCATGACTGGTGGCAGTTAAAGGTGGAAGGCCAATTTCCCAAGCCTCCAGTGTGTTTGCTGACATGAAAGCTATGATGTTTTCAGATGTGGTGTCCCCTTAATATCCTTGAGGTTTTCCTTCTGTGAAGCCTGTGAGGTTGGACCATTATGTAGAAATAAGGTAGGGATCCCATGGCTAGACACCTGGACCCTCTGGGAAATGGGACTAAGAAACTGGGGTTGAGGAGGACTTGTATCAGGAAAGCCTTTTGAGTCCTATTAGTCATCCAGAATCCCTATATACCTCGCTGAAGCTAAAGTGATTAGGATCTGTTAATTTACTTAGGGTTGAAGCCAAGCACAATAGGCAAAAAAAAAAAAAGATTGTCTTAGAAGACTTCTCCTATTGGCTTCTTAACACCACTAGGACTTGTTATCCTCATGATTCTACCCTATTATTTCTCCTCCTCCTTTCTTTCAGTTTCACTAGACATTGAATTCATTAGGGTTATTTTCCTTGGAAGAAGCTAACTAATAAATGTGATAAATTAGCTGTGTTAACTGGATGAGAGCCCTCATCTGGGATTCCTCTTATCCTCACCACTTGCTCCACAGGCCAAAAATGCTAGTTAGAGATCTTGTATTATAACATGTTAAAACAGACTCAGGCTAATTTAAGCAGAAAATAAATGTATTAGAAGGCTGTTGGATCCCAGAATCAATGAGAAGGCTGGAGAACCCAGCTCAGAAAGGGAAAGGAATGCTCTGGTATCTGGGTGGGATGAAGTGGACAAAATCCTTGAAAATGTGTCACTGGAAGAAGGGATGTCATCTACTTTGTCTCCTTATGGCTCTCTACTCAGGATTCAAAGTCACAGCAGAAAGGGCTGCTCTGCTACACTTGAGCCACATACCTTTGGGTGGGAGGTAAAGTGCCTTGGCTTTTGGTATCATTAAGACCATACACAGTGAGTGAGAGGAAATTCTTCCAAAGGAAATTAAGGAGCTCTTAATAAAGCTACAGGGATTAGATCCTGGGCTACCAAAAGCCCACAGGTGTCCTGTACTCCAAAGCAGAGACTATGACGGTAGGGATCTTTAAAAATGGCAGAGAGGAGGACCCTCTGGGCATAAGGCTGCTTCATTCAGATCACATCTTATCAGAATCAGATCAGTATTTTGTCAGATACTTCACACATTGTGAGAATGGAGTGGTGTTCTTTGCTCCTAAGACAGTTTCTGTTCACTGAAGCCAGACCAGCATGTAATCAGAGCAGATAGATATCTACAAGCTGTGATTTGATGAGTTCTTGGAAGCCTCCCTTCCCAACACTATCCCTTTAGCCCCCAGCCACTTCTTGATGCCTGGAATCACACCGTCCTTGAGCAATCTCTTTGGATTCAGTATTGCTATCTCCAGTCCAATTCAACTGGCAAATGGCTCTAGAAAGGGCAGCATCTTGAATCCTTAACATCTGAGATTGAACAGATTTTTCATTCACTTACATTAAATCAGTTCGAGACAACAAACGCTGAGCACCTATTGTGTGCCAGAAACGATGCTATATACTAGCATATCATGGTAAATAAGACAGAAGCAGTCACTAAAGTCATGGACCTTATAGACCAGCAAGAAGGACAGGTACATTAAAGTTCATAAGTGATTTTGAGAGCAATAAGGCCCTGGGGGAAGAGGGAGAAGCAGGTACAGAACAGGGAGGGTGTGAAAGAAAAGGTGAGCTCTGTGACTTCTTTGGAGTATGGGACAGTTCTTCCAGAACCCATGTTCTGCTGTTGGCTCTCTAGGTCGTGTGGGCTGCCTTTTACCTTCCCCGTCTGTCAAAGCTGAGTGCAAGGATCCCAACAGAGAGTGTGGACCTGAGACCTGCAATTAGCACTTCTGACAGATCCACATGTTTGAAGACAAGGTAAGAAAATCCTTGGTCTCTCCTGAGGCCACCAACCATCATGGGGTAAGTTGACCCAGGCTGCTTTACCAAGCTGTTTGCTCCATATAGTACAATAAAATATTATGTTAGTGTTCTTTGTCTTTCTACCACTTCATTAATTCTCATTACTTTGTCATCTAAACATTTTTGCATGAATATCAGACAACTGAGTTTTGGGGCGAGTGGCTTCAAAGAATGAATCTGTCAAGGATGTGATTTATGAGTTTAAATCTTTTATTGCCTGTAATTATTCTTTTATTTTAAGGGGTCTATTTCCCCTTTTTATATTCCTCCAAGTAGGAGGCTAATGTGGTTACAATAACGAAATTAGCTCATCACTTACTAACTGTTAATTTAATTTTTAATTGTCCATTAAATCAGGCGCTGGGCTGTTTATATTTTAATTTTTAATGTCAGAGAGTTAAATTGCTTTCCAAATGAAGGTTAACAAGGGAGGGCTTTTCCTGACTCTGGAAACAAGCAAAATCGTGTGGCATCACAAACCTGATGCTGCTGTTTGCAGTATGGACGAAGCCTGAAGAATTAAGATAGTCATAAGTATTTATTGAGTACTCACTATGTGCTAGACTCTGTACTAAGTGTTTAGATGCACTATCTCATTGATTCCATAAAAAAATTCTATGGTGTAGTTCTATTCTTACTTCCATTTTACATATGACAGAGCTGAGGCTCAGAGAGGGCAAGACATGAGCCTAAGGCTCCACATCTCGTAACTGGCTGAACCTAGGACTGAACCAAAGTCCCTCTAGCATCAGTCCTGGCACTCTGAACTGAAATGCTACACTGCCTTGTTTGAAGATTTTGCTCCAAGGAAGTATTAGGGAAAGACATGAGAGCAAGCAGACAGTGTAGTATAATGAGAAGGGTCAGGCCGTGGAGGGACACTAACAGATTCCCCAGAATTAAGATTCAGAATTCTTGGACAGGGTGATGTAACAGGTCCTTCCAGACCCTTGCATTTTCAGATACTGTGACATTTCACCCACAGCTAAGTGCTATTAGTAGCTGAGGTTCTCATGGCCAGAGAAGAGCTTGGAGCTGTGGGCATTCCTTCTGCCAAAAACATGGAGAGGTCAGGGTGATACCCCTTCCTGGGTCCTTTCTCTGGTCCTTATAGACAAGAAAGAATAACAGTATGAGGTGTCGTGTCTTAGCTARTTGGGCAAACAGTGCTCTGTGTGTGTTTACGCATGTGTGTGCATGCACGGACTTGTGTGTTTGTGCATGTACACGTGTATACATGTGTACGAGTGTGCATGTGTGTACTTATGTGCGCACAGGTACTTGTGTGTTTGTGTGTGTACATGTGTATGAGTGTGCATGTATGTACTTATGTGCACACAGGTACTTGTGTGTTTGAGTGTGTACATGTGTGTAAGTGCATGCAGACACGTGCTTGTGTGTGTGTATGTACATGTGTGTGCCTATGCACATATGCATGGACGTGTGTGTTTGTGTGTGTACATGTGTACGAGTGTGCATGTATGTACTTATGTGCACATATGTACTTGTGTGTTTGTGTACATGTGTGTAAGTGTATGCAGACACGTACTTGCGTGTGTGTACATGTGTGTGAGTGTGCATGCATGTACTAATGTGTGCGTATGTATACATGTGTGATGCATGTGTGTGAGCATGTGTGCATATATTTGTGTGTGCATGTACGTGTGTATGGGTATACATCTGTGCATGCATGTGCTTGAGTGTATGTGTACATATGTACAAGTGTGCATGCATGTACCTGTGTCTGCATGCATACAAATACGTGCATGTATGTGCTTTTGAGCATGCATGCATGGGCTTGTATGTATGTGTGCATGTGTATGAGTGTTCATGCATGTGCTTGTGTGTGCATGTGTGTGTGTTTGTGTATTTTTCAGCAGTAACTAAGGAATCTGGAAAGCCAGGGGAATATACTGCAGAAGAAAGAGCCAGAGGGGACAAAAGCCAGAGCAGTTGCTAAAATTACTTATTTTGAGAGTATCTCTAAACATCCGTCACAGGAGCAACACTTGAGGCTCTCCTCAGCTAACCGCTAACTAGAGATAAGATGATAGGTAACTGAGAACTAAGTAGCTCCTTCCTTCCTCCCTTCTTCCTCTTTCCTTGCCTCTGATGCTCCCTCCCTTCTTCCCTGCCCCCCCCCACTTCCTTCCTTCCCTCTGACAAATACTTAAGGGCATTCTCTGATTCAGACCCTGCATTAGGTGCTATGGAGACAGTACTACAAAGAGTGGCTCTCTTCCTGCATATTGAGAGGTCACAGTCTAGAAGTTTCCCAGGGACATGAAATATGGAAAAGTGCCTTGCATTCACCCTCTACCTCGGGAGGGGGAATCTTCCGCCTCTCATTCTGCGTGGAGTCAAATTGGAAGAGAAACATGCCATTGCCAGACACATTTGATCCGTTTCGGTTTGTGCCAGGGTCTGCTTCTTCCATGACACCCAGAAGCATCACCGCGTAGAGGTAAAGAGTATGGACTCTGGAGGCAGACTTCTGGGGTCCAAATCCTGGCTTCTCTGTGTCTAGCTTCTAGACCTTGGACAAGTCACCTAACCCCTTTGTGCCTCAGTTTCCTCATCTGTAAAATAGGGATAATAAGAGTTTCTACCTCAGAGAATTGTTGCCAGCATTAAATAAGAATATTTACAAAGTGCTTAGGAAAGTGTCTGGCCCATACTAAATGCTAGGTAAATGTTTGTTTGTTAAGTAGATGAAATTTCCATTGCATATCCCTACATAGCTCCTGAACTAATAACCAGGCCCAGGCTTAGCTGATTTCCTCGTGGGCTTTGTTGTGTGTGATCCTAGGGCTCTAATTGTAAGGAAGTGAGACATCCAAGTTAAACCTTTCTCTCCTCCCTCCCCATGAGCAGACTCCAGGCACCGCCAACCTTTACTTTGTATCAAGAGTGCCCAAGGACATTTGTTTTGTAGAATTCTTGGAAACCTTGCTAGATAGGTTGCCTGGGTGACACGGACAATTTCTTTATATGCTTGATACCTATGGCCCAGATTTTAGCTCCTGAGAATTAATATGTTTATGCACTGAACTGTGTCCCTAAGGAACAAATTGTATATGTGTAGAATGTACATGTTTAGGAATATTAGCCTGGTAGTAAGCCTGCCTGGGTCCACAGATGTCCCTCTCTCTCCTAAGAAGAATATCGGGCAAGATTCCAAAAGAATGAAAGGCCTAGGTACAGCTCACATTCTGATCCTGTGCCCCACTGCACTTCCAGACCCATCCATGGGCTTCTGGAAAACAATTGAGTCCTAAAAGGAAACAAGAGGAACAGTCAATGGGGCTTGGTATACTGGATAAATTCCCACTGTGATTAAATTTCATATTTTACCCTGAGCTGGGATGGTTTCCAGAGACCAGTTTATGAAAACAGCTATATTGAGCCAACTCTGTTTTCCTAAATAACTGAAATTTAGAGCCCTTTTCTGACTTGGCAGGGGCTCAGGGAGGAAAGGGCCCTCACCAGTGAAAGACACACCAGCTTGGAGTCTAGTACTACCCAGTTTCCCAGATTACTGTAGGAGATGTGCAGAAGCACACATTGTTTTTAACCAGAATGATGTACTAAAATGACATGGTTTGGGGGGTGAGACATCCTGAAATTTAGTCCTGGCTCTGCTACTTATTAGGTGAATGCCTTCGGAAAAGTCACGGATCTTTTTACGCCTTAGATCCTTCGTCTGTAAAGTGGTTGTGTTAGTCAATTGTTAGTTATGCTGTGGTAACAAATAGTCCCCCAAATCTTGGTGACCTACAGCAACAGAGGTTTATTTCTCATTCATATTTCTGTTGTGGTCAGCTCCCAGCTATGGTACTATGGACCTTCTCCATGTAGATTCTTCATTTAGAGCTCCAAAATGAAGAATCATCCATTTCCCATCTTGGTTTTGTGCCTCAGGGATAAGGAGTGATGGTATAGAGTAATGCAATGTCTTTTAAGCTTTTGCTTATATTCCCCTATATTCACTTTTGCTCACATTCCATTTGCCATGGGGGTAGGGATATTACACTTCTCCCACAGAGAGGGAGAGCAAATCACATGGTGGTTAGCAGGTCGTATAACCCTCTTACAGGCAGGGCAGCAAATAATTTGGAACCAGAATATAGCTGCCCACAATGAGATAATAATACTCTCTTCTTCACAGGGTAGTTAGGAAGCCCAAATGAAATTATACACATGAAAGTTTATCACAAACTATTAAGTTCTGTGTTCATGCTAATTATTACTCTTTAATGCCAAATTCTCTATGGGTCTCATAGAGGTTGAGTGGAGACATATTTTGTGCATATCTCTATTTGTTTGGAAATCTGTTTGTCTTCAGATATATTCCCCATGTGCTTTGAGGGCCATCCTGATGATTGCAATATCAGTTTCTCTCCATCCAGCCCTTCTTATAGAACCCTAGAATCCAAAGCATTTAGTTAGTTTTATGTGCACATGAATGGCCAGCCCAATATTTTGAAAACTCATGATAAAGCATTGTGGCATTGCCTGGCTTTGTGTCACTAAGAATGACAGATTCTCCTGAATGGAGCTGGGCTTTGTCGGATGAGATACGACCCTTCATTGTCCACTACTCATTGATTGACTCTATTCTTACTGCTGGAGAAAACATTTACAGAATCACATCGGAGACTAGCAAAAATCTCCATGGACAATTGATTAGGAAACAGAAGACCTGGAATCTTGAGAAGGAGACTGAAAAACATGAGAATGCCAGGAAAAAGCTCATTTAGACTTATCAGGAGGCTTCACTAGTTAACTAATTTATTCAATAAATTATATTGAGTGCCTACTCTATGCTAGGCACTTGGAATTCAAATAATTTGCTCATTAATTTGTTTATTCATTTATTTGATGAATATTTATTGGGCATCTACTATGTGCCACAAATTGTTTTAGGCACTGGGAATATATCAGTGAACAGAACACTCAAAATTCCATGTCATTAAGGAGCTTATCTTTTAGGGATGGGGGACTACTTAGGAGACACACAATAAATAAAAAAAATAAGCAAGTAAAATAGATGGTATAATGGTACAAAATTAAGAAAATAAGTAAAGAGGCTAAAGAGTGTTGAAGAAGGGGATGTTTTGAACAGGGTATCTGGAAAGGCCTGACTGAGATGGTGACATCAGAGAAAAGACCCGAAGGAGGGTGAGAGAGCAAGACTTGTGCAAGAACAGTCCACACAGAGGGAATAATAAATGTATGCTCTATGAGGCAGGAGCATGCTTAGTGTGCCTGATGGACTGCCCGAAGACCACCTGGGGCTGGTGTGGTATGAGCTGGGAGGAGAAGAATGGAAGATGATGCCAGCTAGAAACATGGGCCAAATCATGTAGGGTCTTGTAGGCCATTGTAGGGATTTAATTTTTTTTTTTTTCTGAGTGAATGAGAAGCTCAACTTAAGGTTTTGAGCAGAGGACCAACAAGAACTGAGTGACAGTTTTTCAGGATTCATTGTGACTGCAGTCTTGATGGTGGACAACCACCTAGAAAGTGTTTAGGACAGAATTAAGGGAGACCTGGTAGAAGGCTAATGTAACAATGTAAGTGAGAAATGGTAGGGGCTCAGATCGAGGGAGTATGTGGTAGTGATAACAGATGGTTGGATTTAGGATATATTAATATATTTTAAAGGTAGAGCTGACAGTATTTGAACATGAATTGGATAGGAGGTGTGAGAGAAAGAAGAAGACAGGACCCTTGCACAGACACCCAAGCATATGATTATAAAACTGATAGAGGTATGGCAGGGGTACACACAAGTCCTTCTAGGGTGCCTGGCATAGAAGTAATGAGATATCTTAGTTGAATTTGAAAGGATAGGTGGGATTTTTTCCAAGAGAAAAAGAGGCTCTAAAAATGGTATACTCAGAGAAAGAGAAGCCATCCAGTGTTGGTGGAGGGCAAATTGTGAGGAGGAATGGTGAGAGATGAGACTGGGCCATTGTCAGAAGCCAAGCTTTGGAGGGTCTTGTAGGCTAACTTGGGGAAATGGAGCCCTTTTTTCTCCGGTGATACACCTTGGTTTCTGCAACAAGTGACATTGTCAGATTTGGGCTTCTCCATGCAGGGTACTCCATGTGGTATGAAGAGTACATGGGAGGTGGAGGCAGACTTGGAGGCAGGTGTGCAACTTAGATGGGTCTTGAAAGGAGAGGGGATGAAGTGTGATTCAAGGAAGCAGAATTAGATTGACAGACTCTGACTCCTGATCCTGGTCACAGTCCTGAGGAGCATGACAGTTATGAAGCATTGCTCCAAAGACTGTTCCTACTGGTGGTATCACTTCCTTCCATATGATATAGGCTTTCTCCCCTTTTCCAGAACCTGCAGGGAGGTTTTGCAGCATTTGGGTAAATGTTGGAGAAAAGTGACCATTTTAGAGGTCAAGGGACAGAAATCCAATTTAAGCTACAAAAGCATGTAGCATAGAAGGATACTGGGGCAACCCCAGATTCATATTTCCCTCTGGTTACCTGTAGTAGGGAAAAAAAAAAAAAAAAGAAATCAAGTATCTTCAAATATGTCTCTCTAAAAAGCAAGGTAAGATGCTGATTGGCTGTATCTGGGTCACATGACCACCCCTAGGCCAATCACAGTGAACAGGATAAGGCAGAACCTGATTGGCTCAGCCTGGGTCATATGATAACCCCTGCAGACCTGGAGGAAGTGGTTGAGGAACTTTACTGGGCAGACACAAAGCAACAGTGTTTGTAGTCCATTGTTTTGTGCTGGAAACTCCCTGGAGAGGTGTTGGGAAAGAAGAGGTGGCATGCGGGTCAGGAGTCCAGCGTAGCTCCAGCCTTCTTCAACTCTATCTCTTGCCTCACCATACAGGCTGCTTTTGAATTCCACAGCTATCATTCGCTCCCAGATTAAGCCATGGGCTCTCAAATGGAAGAATTTTCTTAGGCAGGGCTCAGTGTCAGGATAACCTGCCCTTCTCAAACTTGGCGTCTTCCAAAACTCAACACAAACATCTCCTGTCTCCTCCCCTGTGTAGTGTTTTTGTCATGACCAAGGTAGGATGATGCCATCTCTCTGTGTTCCTGTGGCAGTTTATTCATACCTGTTATAATGTCTAGAATATTGCCCAGCTGCTTACTGTCTGCCTCAGATCTTTGCTTCCCAGACTCTGAACTTCGGAAAAACAATAACTGGATCTCATTCATCTTTGTATCCAAATATCCTGAACAGTAACAGGCACATAATTGATACTCAAAAATAGTAGCTCAAAGTGGTGATTTCTTTTTCCTCTGATGAGACTGAGTTTGTATGAAGTCAGCATTTCTTAAAGAATACTAACCCAGTAAGGCGAAATGCTAAATATTCAGAGTGGATACATAGTCTTTGTCTTCACTACAGCTCTTCTTTTGGGGAAATTCCTTTCCCCTCTCCCATGCTTAGTTTATTTCCACTTCTCCATTCAGACTACTTCATACCCCAGGCCACAGCAATTGAATCAGACATGGGTCCATGACCCAAAAAAGGCAGATTGTGGAAAAATACTTTTTCCTCTGTAAGCGTGAGACTTCCGTGGAGCAGTATCACTGTCAAATACAGAAGCCTAAGAATGAAAAATGAAGGGGGGAAATCGGAAGGAGAGATGAACCATGAGAGACTATGGACTCTGAGAAACAAACTGAGGGTTTTCGAGGGGAGGGAGTGGGGGGACGGGTTAGCCCAGTGATGGGTGTTAAGGAGGGCATGTACTGCATGGAGCACTGGGTGTTGTACAAAAACAATGAATCATGGATCACTGTATCAAGAACTGGTGATGTATGGTGACTAACATAACATAATAAAGTAAAATAAAAAAAAAAAAAACAAAGAATGAAGCCAAACAGAGAAGAGATGTTCAGATAGATAAACAGAAAATACAGGAAAAAGAAAAAGGGTGAGAGGGACTGAAGGAGGGAAGGAGGTGGAGAGAGAGAGGGAGAAGAGAGAGAGATTAGGTGGCATAATTTGAACCCCTGGATCCAGTTATCCTAAAGTATATAGAATCCTAGGAGTTAGAGTTCTATGAACCAATAAATTTTCTTTGTACTTAAGCTAAATTCAGTTGGGCCTCTACCATTTGCAACCCAAACTGTCAAGATTAATACAGTATTACATCTGCCTTTTAGAAAGGCACAAGTCCTTTTGGAACACAAAAGACTCTGACAAGTCCTGCAGGAAAGAAATGTTTCACTTTGTTTCACCAAGTCTCTCCCAATTTTATTTGATCCTTTTTCCTAAGAACAAATATTAATATCTGTAGGCCTACTGTTTTCCATACTTTGTGAAATATAGGACTGAAATAGTTGCTAATTAGGCTAAGAGAGCATACATTTAGTAAGGCAAAATGAATTAATTAGTGTGCACAGGGATTGGATCCATGACTTAGGTCAGCCTACTGGGGAGAGAGCTATTACAGTGAGTTAGGAGATTTCTCTGGCCCCAGAAGTCTTTGCAGCACTTGACTTAATAATACTAGCAGTAGAGTAATAGTAGTATTAGCACTACTACTACTAGTAATTAAGATAACTAATATTGGTCAAGCACTTATTGTGTACCAGGAACATTGCAGAAGCTCAGAGAAGGTGAGTAACTTATTCATGGTGACAAAGCCAGGAGGTGGAGCGATGATATTTGAACCCAGCTCTGCCTGACATGGAGACCCAAGCTCTTTACCACTAAATGTTCATCCTTGAAAACTTGAAAATAAATCATCTAACTAGATGCATTGGATATTTTTGATAACTACTGGCACATCTACATTTTCACCAAGGAATCCAGTCATAGAAACTTCTCACATTTTAACAAGCACATTTCCCCCTATACCCTGGCTGAAGCCACTCATGTGGATTATAAATATGGGCTATTATCATTATATTGTCATTTGTCTCAGTGTTCTTTTAATGGGCCCAGTGTTTGCAGTTCCATAGAGGTATAGTCCAAAATAGAAATTTTGGAGAAAAAAAAAAACCCAGTACCATCTGCACACTGCTATTTGGAGGGTGTGATTATGATGTGAACACAGGAACTGATAGAGCTGCATTTCTTGTCTTTGGTGGATGCTGACCATTTTGACCCAACTTGGGACAACTCTGAAAGGCCATTCTAGCTTCAGAGCACCCCATGGGATTAGCTATGGCCATCTTGGGGGATGCCTCACCCAATCCTGCTTTGGTTTCCTCCATGCCTAGGTGTTGATTCCGCAGGCACCCTTAATAAGCCTCTTACACACTAATGTCTGTCTCGGAGTTGGCTTCCCAGAGAAACTAACCTGTGACATACACTTGCATTTTAAATATCAAATTCTCAGATTCAGATCTTCAGTCTCCCCCCAAAGTCTTGCCCGACTACCTTACACCATCGTATTACAACCCTGTCTGCTCCCTTGAGTCCTTGTATAGAACCAGTTAGAGCATGCATCATATTGTATTGGATTATTTACTTTTGTGTTTGTCTGTCTTTCACTAGACTGTGGGCAGCTTAAGGGCAAGGTTGTGTTTTGTTTGTATTTATTCCTCCAGCTCCATTCATAGCTCAGGGTCATATGCACATAGTAGTTGCATAGTAAATGTTTGCTAGATGATCTGGACTTCTTAAAGTATATAAATGCTTTAATAGAAGTCACGAAAACAATGAATCGTGGATCAATATAACTGAAACCAGCTTGAGGGGATAAAAAATGTATTAACTCACAGAAATAAAAATTTTAGGTAAAAACAACTAAGAATGGCTGGATTGAGAGGTCCAAGTGAAATGATGTGTACTCAGTTTTTCCATCTCTCAGCCCTGCTTTGCCCTCTGTTGTCTTCTTTCTCAGGTGGGCTCTCCAAAATGGCTGCTCTAAGTGTACCTCCCACCGAATAAGCAAACCCAAGAGAAAGAAAATTAATTTCCCTAGATGGTCCCAGTAAAAACTCAGAGCTGATTCTCACTGGACCAGCCTGGCTCATGTGCCCATGTCTGAACCAATCATTATGGCCAGAATACTGGCAACACTTGGGTCTTGTGCTCCTCCTTTGAAGGCAAAGGGTATCAGTCCCGCCAGCATCAGACAGCCTGAGGATTGTAGAGGGGTGGATGACCACGGGAAATTACTAGCGTTCTTACCAGAAGAAGGGAAATGGATCAGGCCAGGCCAAACAAAAGATGCATGTTAGGATTCTATGTCAGGGAAGTTAGCAAAGGAAAGGGGAGTATAACCCATGGAGGAAAAATGCTGTAGGCAAACAGCAGATAGAAGCCAGGTAAATGAGAGTGACTCCTCACTTTGTACAGTTAATCAGGAAGTTTCCCCCTTCTTCCTTTTATATAGTACTTTATCACGTTTTACTGTTTGCCTGCCAATGATCAGGTGCACATCTGTACATGAAGCCATGTATGCCTGTGCCATGAGAAAGTACACAAGGGATTAAATGAAATTGCTTTTAAAATAGAGAAGCAGTCCCATAGCTGCACCCACATCTCTTTGTTTCCTGTCTGGCTTATCCGACAGGCTGAACTGGAGACATACAAAGCCCCCATTACCCCAGGTGGATGCAGGATGAGTGACTCCATCACCACAGGTTATTTGTGAGATTAACCAAGAGGATTTCTGTGATCAGAATTTGGGAACACTGAACTCAACAGTTTTCAATGGGTGTCTTTCCCATGAGACTTCTTGGAGACTTTAATGTGCGAATGATCATTGAGATTTTCCACGAGGGGAAAGAGATGGCAGAATTTCCCGACTCTTCTACACTGAACCCTTTTTTGGGATATGCATATCACAGGGCTAATGTTTCACAGAAAACATTTCGGATTGGCTCTACAATACCATATTTTCAAAATTCTAATAATGGAATTTGATTAGTACACAGAGCCGTCAAAAATGAAATTGATTCATATTTCTATGGGACAGACCATTGAACATAGGTAGAGCTATTCAACAGCTTCTCTATTTTAAAAGGAATTTCAGTGGGTTCTTGCAGACATAAACATCACCTCAGAAGGTCACGAGTCCCTTCTCCCCGTCAGATTGCTTATCCAGGAACATGGCACTAAATTCCTTTGCCATCACACTGCAGCCTTGTTAAGTACCCATCTCCCTTCAGTCGTCCTTCCAATCCCAGGCCACTGATAACTTCCCCTCTTTGTATATATATGAAGTGCCTTCCTCTGCAACCTGTTAGGTCACATCCGTCTGTCTACAGTCTGCTAGGCTCTCCTCCCCAACGCC
>NW_027397103.1:3418987-3488984 GCF_003265705.2 Callorhinus ursinus | reverse complement strand
GTGAATTTGGGTGAATCACTTTCCTCTCTGTGCCTCAGTTTCTTCCTCACTAAAATGATAGGCTTGGGATAGACTGACTTGTTCCCATACCTCGCTGATCACTGAAGTCACATGGAAAGCTGTTTAAAAACAGTTTTCTGGGCTCCAGTCCCTGGAAGAAAGGTTAACTAATTTGCATGATGCCTGGGATTATAAATTTTAGCAAGCTCATCCAGGTGTGGGAAACACTGGCCTAGATGATTTCTAAGACCTTTTTCCAAAACAAAGGATTGATAAATATTCTATCCTTCTTGGAGTAGCGGACGTCTCTCTCCACACCCTCCCTACTACTGTGGTTCTGATGGAGCTGTCCATCTCAGGACTCCATCCAAGACTCAAGTCTATCCAATCATAGGACCACAGCCCTCTGGTCACTGAGAAGGACCTGTGAAAGTCATGTGACCAAGCCAAGCCAATCAGAGATCTTTCCTGGGACATCTTGCCCAGAGCTGGGGGGGAAATAGCCTATTCTCTTGGGTCATGGAACTCGGAAGGTCCTTATCTGGGACTGCTAGGTGCCCTATGCTCTGCCTTATGGACAAGACCTGTCTGTTGCAGGAGAGTATGATGCTGGGCAGAAAAAATGGCTGGAATGAGATGGACAGAGTCAGACAGTCCCACTGGCCTCCAGTTTCTCTGGTCCCAGGAGCGGTCCTAATTACCTCTGTCTATTCTGTGAACGAACCCATCCTCTGTGAACCAGGGAAGCCCCCTTGTGCATAAGCTGGCTGAAGGTGGTCTCTGTCACTTTCAACTGAGAGAATCCTGCGGTAAATTCTGGATTCAAAACCTAGGTCTGTCTCCAGAGTCTGTGTTCCTTCTAACCTCTGTTCCACCTTGTCTTCTTCAATGGAGGCAAACATAGCTTTTTTTATTAATGCTCTTCTGCTCCATGCAGAAAACCCTTGCTCCGACATCAGCTCCAACAGTTTTTAAAGCTTAACCCTCCTGCATGAATCTCACTGTGCTCTTTTCTTCCTCCTTTCTGTTCTGGTACTTCTTTTTGCACAACTCATTTGCTAATGATCATTTACTGCCCTGGACCATAATTTTTCATGTCTGTATTAAGCCTTTGTAACTTTTTTGTTCTATCTCCTCAATTAAATTATAAGCTCCTGGAGGGCAGAGGACGTAAGTTACATTTTTTAAACACAGATTCTTCACCACTGAGGGCATGGAGTTGATCAAGAAGCATCTCCAGTTTTGTTCACTTGTGAGTAAAGGAGCTTGGATTCGAACCCATGAAGGGTGGCTCCTGAACCCAGGCTTTTAGGTACTATGTCCTCCAAAGCCACAGAGGTTGATGGACTGGGGACTCTAAGGGGAGGACACCCAGAGGAACCTACTTGTTCATTTGAGTTGATTTGGAGGAAGTCACTTCCCTCTGCAAAAGCAGCCACATCTGCCCAGCAGCAGGCAGGATTCCCAAAGGAAACAGAAGCCTCCTTTATAAATCTAACAGACATGATGTAAGTGCCAGTCATTAACCTTGATTCCCTCGCCTCACTTCCTTAGAATGCGGGGAATGATGGAAGCTGCCCTCCCAAGATCCAGAGTGCTGGCTCCCAAGTGATGTGAGACTCACGGCGCTCCAGAGCCCCTGTCTGGGGAGAATCATTCAGCCTCTGCCCTAGCTACGGATGCACCTTCACCCCGAGGTCCTGCACCTCCCACAGGGAGAGTCAGAACCAGAGACCCACGGGAAACCCGGGACCTCGTTCCTGCCCGCAGAGAGTCTGGAATTTATTTGAGGACACGGCTCACGTCCACACATGAAAACCAGTTTGGAATATTTATGAGCCTGTCCAGCATCCCATGTAAACAAACAGTGAATGCTGAGTACTGATAGAGACAGGCTGTCTTGGAGCAGGAAGGGACCTTGCAAATTATCTGGTCTGGGGGTCACTGAATGGTGGCTCATGAGCTCAATTGGCTTGTAGATGGGTGTGCTTGACTCAAACAGTGTTTTGTGTTGGCTTTTACCTCATTTGAGCCAACTTTTAAACGTGGGGATAATTCATATAAAATACAGGTCTGGGCTTCTCTTAAAGAAGTAGGTGATCTGGCAGCCCTGGGCTTATATTTCCTACATGTCAACACCTGGATAGAGCTAAGAAAAAGACTCTCTCAAGAAAGGACATATGGTTTTCAACTGGCCAGAGTCCTCCCCAGTTCCTATTGCCTCCCCCACTCTGACGGCCAGTGTCATTTGCTCTGTATTTTTGTACATGTGCTCTTGTTTTCCTTAGAGTAGAAAAATCACTCTTTACTGACCTGGTTTTCTCATTTAAATAATCTGCCTCGTGCATTACACTTCTGAACATGTGATCCCTGGTTTCCTCCAAACTCTATAGTTAATGAAATTGAGACTCAGAGAGAAGAAAAGATTGAAGCTTGGCAGCACAGAACCATCGCTGGTCTCAGTCCTCGTCAAGATGACTGGAGGCGTGAGTCTCAAACCCATCACGAGCACCTGTTGACTCTATATTCCTGGGAAAGTTGCATCTTCCAAGCCTCAGTTGGCCCATCCATAAAATAGGCATAAGAATAACCATCCTACAGGCTTATTGTGAGGATGAAAAGAAGTAACTCCAGCACTTTGTAGACTTTATAAAGTGCAAGGAACCATAATAACACGTCTGTTTATACAGTGCTCTAAATGCTCCAGTCTTCATAGTTTGTATTTAATCTGGGCTTCACAGCCCCTGCCATTGGCTTACTTAAATCTTTGCAATGCTGGAAAGAACCTTCAGCATTTTAGACTTCTATTTCCCTCATCTCCTCTCTGTTTAGCTTGGATAACAGAAAGGTTAAATTCTTTTTTTTTTTTTAAGAAAGAGAGAGAGAGAGCACACAAGCAGGTGGGGAGGGACAGAGAGAGGGAGCGAGAGGGATCCCAAGCAGGCTTCACGGGGCTCGATCCCACAACCCTGAGATCATTACCTGAGCCCAAATCAAGAGTTGGATGCTTAAGCAACTGAGCTCCCAGGCACCCCGAAAGGTTATATTCTTGGCCCCGCATCATCTGTGCTATAAGTAATTTATTGATGTACCTTCCAGTGCATATTTTTACAGACATACCACCTTGAGTCTGAATCAGAGCAAAGAGCAAATAATTCCTTTTTATGGCCAAAAATAGCAATAATGAGTGATGTTTCCTGAGCTATAATTTTGGGCCAGGCACTGTGCAAGGCAGATCCTTCACATGCATTTCAAGTTCATGGTGGCCCTCTCTAATGTGAGTGTACTAGGTGTCCATTGCTATGTAACAAACCACACCAAAACTTCACATCTTAAAATAGCAATAAACATTTACTACCTCACATATAATGTCTGATGTCAGGAGTTTGGGAGTGGTTTGGCTGAGTGATTCTAGTTCGAGGTTTCCCATTAGGTTACAGTCTTATCTGAAGGTTTGACTGAGGCCAGAGGATCCTCAGCTGAGGTGTTTCACTCACATGCCTGGCAAGTTGGTGCTGGCTACTGGCAAGAAGCCTTGTACCTTCCCATGAGGACCTCTCTGCATACAACTCTCTCTGCATATCCTCATGACATGATGGCTGGCTTCCCTCAGACTGATTCAAGAAAGAGCAAATCTCCAAGGCAGAGGCTGCAGTGTCCTCAGAAGCAGGCTCAGAAGCAGTGTGCCATAATCTTAGCAATGTCTTACTGGTTGTGTGGGTCAGTCCTATTAGTATTCAATGGGGGCTACATATGAACTTGAATATCAGGAGCAAGGATGAATGGGGGCCATCTTGGAGGCTGGCTAACACAGCAAGGAGTCTAATCATTCCCATATTAAAAACAGCAACCAAGGCTTGGAAGGATTGCATAACTTGTCTAAAATTACATGGACAGTATTGGCAGATCTGGGATTCACACTGAGATTTGTTAATTTATAAATATGCAAATGTATACTCTCAACCAACAGCCATACTGCATCCCAAGTATTTTCAAAACTGCAAAGCACTCTGCAAACCCATTCTATTAGTCGATAGGATGCTCTAGGAATAGGTATAATTTTGCTGATGAGAAGGAGATCATTCATTCACTCATCCATTCATTGGTTCATTTATGTATCTAACAAATATTCGTGGAATATTTGCCAAATTGCTCCATGGATGTTTGTTAAATAGATAACGAGTGACTTGGCCAAAATCACACAGCTAATAAATGCAGAGCAGGCTACAAACCCAGATCTGTATGACTCCTAGTACAGTGATCTTTCCACCATCGGTAAGGTGGTTTTGAATTTATTTTATGTGTCTTCAGAGCATCTTGATGAGGCCCAGAGAGATGAAGTGACTTTCCACAGCTGGGGAAGGCACCAGCTTCCTCCCTCTAAATAGCTGAGCCTTGGAGCAGACACGCATTCAGACCTGTAAGAAAGATTCAGCTGGAGTCATGACGTGTATCTTAACAGAGTTTGTAATTATGGGCATCAGGTCTCCGCCCCTGACATGTTCCAGTCTCTAATCAAAAATACTGTTGTAGATGGCCAACAAGCACATGAAAGGATGCTCAACATCACTCATCACTAGGAAAAATCTAAGTCAAATGAGATACCACTTCACATCCATTGGGATAGCTACTATGAGAAAACCAAAATAACAAGTGTTGATGAAGATGTAGGGAGATTAGAACGCTTGTGCACTGTTGATGGGAATATAAAATTGGTGCAGCTGCTAATGAAAACAGTAAGGCAGTTCTCCTCAAAAAATTAAAAATAAAATTACCATGTGATTCAGCAATTCTATACCTAGATATATACTCCAAAGAATTGAAAGCAGGACTCAAAGAGCTATTTGTACAACCATGGTCACAGCATTATTCAGAATAGTTAAAATGGAGAAAAAAAACCTGTCAATCAACAGATGAGCGGATAAACAAATGTGTAGTGAATACATACAATGGAATATTACTCAGCCTTGAAGAGGCAGGAAATTCTGGCACCTGCCACAATATGGATGAAACTTAAAGATGTTATTCTGAGTGAAATAAGCCTATCACAAAAGGATAAATACTGTATGATTCCACTTATAGTGGAATTGTCTGTTTATACACATAAGTGCCCACATAGTCAAATTTATAGAGACAGAAGGTAGAATCGTGGTTAGGCGGTAGTGGGGAGTTGTTTAATAGGGATGGAGTTCCAGGTATGCAAGGAGAAAAGCGTTCTGGAGATGGATGGTGTGATGGTTGTACAACAGTGTGAATGTATGGAATACCACTGAACCGTACACTTAAAAATGGTTATGCTGGCAAATCTTATGTTATATATATTTTAGTACAAGTAAAAAAAATATTGTCGTGTTATGTAATTACACCTTGAAGACAACCCCAATGACAGCTCATCTAGAAACAGAGATTCCAAGATGCTAAGTCACCTGCTCAGAATCACATAGCTGAGAAGAAACAGAGCGGAAGGATTTCATCCCAAATCCTTTCCATTAAAATACTCAGTCACTTTTTCTCCTGCTCCTGGATTTGCTACCCTAGGGAGGCCTGGTAACCATTTCAACATTGCTGGGCAGCAATTTGTCAGTCAGTGAGTGCTTTGGGGAGGCGGTTGGCTTTCGTGGTGAGATCCGGCTGGGGAGAAGAAAGAGGCACTGGGCACCTTGACTGGGGACAGCTGGAATCAGAGCAGCATGTCTGCTATGAGCTCATTCCTTCGAAAACATTTCGGATGGGCCTTGGCTGCACAGCTGGGATAATTGGCTAGCCCAGGAACACCAAGAAAGACATTTACAGGTCCAACTGCTGTCGTTGGATATTTTCCTGCACCAGCTAGGCCAGATACCCTCAGTTTTTGAAAACCCTTAACATCCTGGGACTCGTTTTCATTTAACTCGCAGGTGGGAGGGGGTGCTGAGCATCACCATGGCATGAGGAAAGCGAGTGGGAGGTGACTGGAGGCTGTCCCCTCTTCCCTCCATTGCCTTCCAGGCGTTGTGCTTGTATTTTCCACCTGCAGCCCCTTGCTGGGGAAAGTGACACTTCGATTCAGAACAAGTAAAAAGGAGGCTACGCTTGCCTTAATGAGAAGTGACCAGGGAACACGCTGGATTAACCAAGGGAGACTGTAAAGTGCTGGGTAAATATCAGCTGCTGGACCGCTGGGGGTGGGAAGGCATTTGAGTCGGTCTGGAAGCAGCGGCAGCTCCCGGAGGTGAGGCTGAGCCGGCAGCTTTGCAACCCACTGAAACGTGGGACTTGCTGGTTGAGACAGACGAGCTGGTTCTGAAAAGAGCTTCCAGGCCTTTCTGGGCCTGGCAGCAGCTTCCTCCTGGTTATGATTCTGACACCAATTCCAACATGTGGGTTTTTCCCTCACCACACCAAGCAAGTCTCTCCGACACCAGCTGGGTGTCTGAGAATTCAACTCAGTTCTGGCACTGTCTACCTGGAGATAGCATCAGACCCCACAGGTTAAGGGCTCAGTAATACAAGACTGTCCTTACCCCCGACCTCAGGTGCCAGCTGCAAGTCTAGATTGTCACCTGTGCTTCTGGCTGCCTGGCTATAGATGGGAAGTTCCAAGGACTCCCCTCCTCAGGTTCGGTTAAATTGCTGGAGCAGCTCACAGAACTCAGAGAAACGTTTAACTCACTGGATCACCAGTTTATTATCAGAGGATATAACTCAGGAACAGCCAGGTGGAAGAGATGCATATGGGAAAAGGGCGAGGAGCTTCCATGCCCTGCCCCCGCCCCCCAAGGCAGGCCACTCTTCTCCGAATCCACATGTTCACCAACCTGGAAGCTCCTAGAACCTGTCCTTATGGGTTTTCATGGAGGCCTCATTACATAGGCATAACTGATTAACTCATTCGCCACTGCTGATTGAACTCAATCTCCAGCCCCTGTCCCCTCCCCAAAGGTCATGGGGGTGGGACTGAAAGTTTCAACCTTCCAACCGCATGGTTTGCTCCTCTGGCCACTAGTCCCCATCCTTGGGGGTCCTAGGGGCTTTCCAAACATTTTTAGAATGTTTCCTCATTAACATAACAAGACACAACCATGTTTTCATCTCTTAGGAAATTCTAAGGGTTTTACGAGCTCTGTGCCAGGAATGAGGACAAAGACCAAAAATATATTTTTTACTATAAATCCCAGTATCATGCTCATCATCCCTTATCATCAGGGATGAGGTATCACTTCATACCTGTCAGAATGACTAAAATCAACAGCGCAAGAAGCAACAGGTGTTGGTGAGGATGCAGAGAAAAAGGAACCCTCTTGCACTGGTGGGAATGCAAACTGGTGCCGCCACTTTGGAAGACAGTAGGGAGGTTCCTCAAAAAGCTAAACAACTACCTTATAATCCAGCAGTCGCACTACTGGGTATTTACCGAAAGAATACAAGAACACTAATTCAAAGGGGGTACATGCACCCCTACGTTTATAGCAGCATTCTCTACAATAGCCAAGATTTGGCAGCAGCCCACGTGTCCATCGACTGATGAATGGATAAAAAAGATGTGGTCCATAGATACAATGGAATACTCATCCAGCTGTGAAAAACCATTTGCAGTGACATGGACGGAGCTAGAGAGTAAAATGCTAAGTGAAATAAGTCAGTCAGAGAAAGACAAATGCCATATGATTTCACTCATACAAGGAGTTTAAAAAACAAGCAAGCAAAGGGGAAAAAATACGAGAGAGAGAGAGAAAGACAAAGCAAGAAACGGAGTCTCAATTATAGAGAACACACAGACGCTTACCAGAGGGGAGGTGGGGGGCGGGGAATGGGTGAACTGGGTGGTGGGGATGAAGGAGGGCACTTGTCAGGATGAGCGCAGAGTGATGTATGGAATATTGTATCACTATATAGCACACCTGAAACTAATGTAACACTGTATGTTAACTAATGAATTAAAATAAAGACTTTTTTAAAAAATCACAGTATCACACTGGCTTACAAGGGTGGGAGCCCTGGTCAAGGAAGGAAAAAAGGAAACTTTATTTGTGCAGAACTTACCAGAGTTTCCTGACTCAGCAGAGCCAAGACTCACACTGAGTGATTTCACATGCAGGTGGCTAGAAGCCCTGGAGTTGCACGTGTCCACCTTTGGACCCTGCCTCTGTCCCTTGATAGTTAATTGAACTTGGATTTGCCTCTTGGCCTTTCTGAGCTTCATGTTCATCATGTATAAAAGGGATTAATGATACCTATCTGGTGGGTTTGTTGAGGGAACTGGAGAGGGTCAGGCCTGTGTCTGGCACAGAGTCAGCACCCCGTACATGGAATTTGTTAATGTCATCGCTACCACTATCATCCCCGGGGGTCATCATCCCAGTGTTTATGAGAAACAATCAATCACAGATGGATCTGGAGAGAAGCACAGAGGGCAGGTAGCGTTCAGTATCGGTTATCTTTCTTTCCTCTTACAGCAAGGGCCAGCAAACTTTTTTCTGTAAAGGGTACGTAGTAAATAGTTTTGGCTTTGCCAGACAGGTAGAGACTATAGCAACTGCTTAACTCAAAAGCATCCACAAGCACTGTGTCAGTAAGTGGGCATGGCTGTACGCCATAGGCTGGATTTGGACCCTAGCCATCGTTTGCCCGCTGCTCTGTGACAACAGTTTGACTCTTCTTTATGACTTAATTCCTTTTCATCTGGTGTCATGTGGCTCATGGTGAACGTGCTTGATCTTTCTATCTGAATGTAAGCTCCTTGACGTCAGGACGCGTTCCAGAATTGCTCTTGTATAGCCTCGGTTTCCTCGAAATGGGGAACTCACTGGATACGCATCGTGGGATGCTGAGTGCAGTGCAGTGGAATGGGTGAGAGCACAGTGTTCAAAGTCATCGATGCCTGGGTTCAAATTCTGATGACCTTAGCTGGGTGATTTCCCTTCTCTGAATCTCAATTTTGCAAGTGTAAAAATGGAGGTACCCAGAGTGCCCGTTTCATTAGGTTGCTGGAAGGATTGACTGATGACGGTGCCTGGCGGGTAGCAAACACTGCGTAAGTGCTAGCAGAAGGAGCAGATCCCTTAACTAGAACCAAGATCGACCAGGTACTCAATGAGTATTTGTGGAATGCCATTCACGAAGCCTGAGGGAAGATCTCTTTCTTTCTCTGGGCCTCAGTTTCCTTATCTGAACAATGGCAATAAGAAAGTGTGTTTCGGGGATGTCATGAGAACCCCTTCGTAAATCATGCAGCTTCTCTCACAGTCGAGCTGTTTTTACAAGTAGCGTCTTCAGTACCCTTCTCCTCCTCCTCATCTCCTGAGCAGCCCCCCAGCTCTCAGCTCTCCCTCCCCTAATCCTTTTAGACAAGGGTTTATTGACTTTGGCACTATTGACGTTTGGGGTAGTTCTCTGTTATGAGGGGCTTGTCCCGTGCATTGCAGGATGTTTAGTAGCATCCCCTGGCTCCTACCCATTAGCTGCCAGAAGCTCCTTCACCCCCCACCAGTTGTGACAACCAAAAATGTCTAGAGACATTGTCACATGTCCCCCCGGAGGGGGGGGGGCAGAGTTGTCCCCTGGTTAAAAGCCATTGCATTAGAACAAATCTAACACATATAACAAGGCAAAATTTTGGATGAGGATAAAGTCTGGGGCACTGTCTGGGGCATTCTGTGCTTCGGGAGATGCATGGGGAAATGATTACTCTCTCGGCAGAGATTCCAGCATCATGAAGTGTGACCTTGGACAAGTGACTTAGCCTCTATGAATCTTGGTTTCCTCCTAAGCTAGGGTAAAAATTCCTACACCCCTAGGGTTGTGGGGAAGACTCAACGGAGTCATATAAACAAATTGCTAAGCACACAGTAAGCACTAAACAAATCATAACTATTCTTTTTACTGCATTTTTTTGGTGGTTATTGATAGTATATTAAAATTCTCTTCTGCCTCTGGAATTTCGAGTTTCTCTTCAACAGTCATAGCACAGTTTGCAAACTGGAATGACTGGACTAGACCTGATCTTCAGACATGTTGTATTAGACCTGCGACGTGATTTAAAAATGTTTGTATCCATAGCTTACATGCAAATGTCAGGCAATTTCACCTCAAGTTCCAGACTGGGGGTTTTCCCGGAGAAGTGGCTCGTCAGCTGGGGCTGGAGACCCACATGGCAGCTGGTAGCTGGAGCTGGTAGCCACCACCTCCCTTAGGTGGGGAGCGTGCTCTTCTCTCCCCCTAACACCTCGCCAAGCTCATTTTGGCTTACTTAATGGTGTTTTCCTCTTGGTACCCGCAGGTGTTTGAGTGTGCAACTCCTGTATCTGGAATTCCTTTTCAAGACCTTTAGAGTTGATGATTCCTATCCAGGTGTTTCAGCCTTTTACTTAACACCCAACCTCCTTCCAACCTGAGAGGGTGAGCCACTCACGACTCACGCCGTCTAAGCTCAGTGTCCCTTTGACCGTCTCACTCTTGACACGGAGTTGGGCAGGACAGTTTCCAAACTGTCATCTCAGTTTGGGGTGCTGTGCAGGTCTGAGGCTCCAGGACCCCCATCCCGTCATCTCTTCCCATTCTGCTGACCCACGTCCTCCCTGAGTCCAATCTTCCCCAGCGAAACCAGAACTGGCAGCTTCTCGACAACCGTTTATCAGAAGCGAGGAAATAACAGCTTTTAAACACAGTTCTTATGCTTGAAGACTGTGATCAGATTCCGAACCATTTCCAGAAGTGCCCCTTGGGGCCCAGGGGGAGACGTGGTTTCCATGATAACAACTCCTTGCTGGCTCCTGTCTCCAGTCCCTCGGAAGGGAAGGCGGATCTTACCTCCCAGTGGCACTGGAGGAAATTTAAATACAAAAACCTGCCAGGAATGACATCTCTAGAAACACCCCGCACCCCTCCGATGGGGACGTGTAATCAAATGTGCTGTGGGTGGATCCAGCTATAACCGAGAGCCCTGTGGCACCGTCACCTCCAGACACCCCTTCCGATTTGCCCAGGCCAGTGGGCCAGCTGAGGGGATGGGGGAGCTGTGAATGGGGAGAAAGACACCATTCTTTCCTGAAAGGGTAAGAGCCTCTCCCTCAGACTATTTTGGGTCTTAAGTGCCTTCCTGGGAGTGATAAAAACACGAGGTAGACAAAAGAGAAACCAGAAAATTAAACGAGGAAAGGCTGGGGTGGTCGGGAAGGTGCTTCATAGATACACAATTATATACAAATTACTTAAGAGTTCTCTGGTGTCAAGAAAGCACTCCATATTAGTGATAATATTTATTATTATCTGATTGGCTCTGCCTCAGAGGCAGCAGTGGTAACTGGAGCAAACATCTGTGGAGTACTTACTCTGATTTATGTCCATGCTCTTCAGTCTCACAACAATCACACCTGGGAATTGTTATTGCCCTTTAGAGAGAAACTGAGGCTCTGACCAGTTAAGTAGTGTGCCCCCAGGCCACACAGCCCACTAAGAGTAGAGTGTGGACCCAAACCCAGGTCTGTCTGACCCCAGAGTCTGTGATCGTACCTACCACACAACAGTGTGCTCCTTTATTTGAGACTGGTAGAGAACAGTGTTTAGGTCTCTCCGGAGGGGATAGGAACTGTGAACTTCTAGAGGCAACAGATGCAGCCACCTTATCTATTATTTTATCCCCAGTGCCTAGTGTCGCCCCAGAAGTGTAGTAGGCACTCAACAAATATTTGTTGGATTAATGAGAGGGCAAAGACTGATGCAAATGGATATATCTCTATCCGTAGACTTGCAGGCAAGGCAAAGAGGTGTGTTTGCATTATAATTGTTTCATTTTCCTTCTCTGTCTCTGAACTGTGAGAACCTGTTTCTGTGATGGTGTCTGTGCTAGTTAGCCAGAGCTGCTGGGTGGCTTACACAACAGGACATTTTTTCCCAGTTCTGGAGGCTAGAAGTCTGAGACCAAGGTCAGCAAATTTGGTTTCTTCTGAGGCCTCTCTCCTTGGCTTGTAGTCACGTGGTCATTCTCTCTGTGTGTGCATGTGTCCAAATTTCCTCTTCTTATAAGGACACCAGTCGTATTGGATTAGGGCCTGCCCTAACGACCCCATTTTATCCTAATCCCCTCTCTAAAGGTTCTGTCTGTAAATACAGTCACATTCTGAGGCCCTGGGGGCTAGAACTTCAACGTATGAATTTTTAAAGAAGACATTATTCATTCCATAACAGTGTTGGTTTTGTTCATTTTCATATGTGCAGAACTTCACAGAGGGTCTAGCACTCAGTTAACTAAGGAGATTGGATACGGGAAGGAAAGAAGAAAAGACTAATATATGGAAGGATGGATAGTGGTATGGGGGGATGGGTAGATAGATGGATGGTGGGTAAGTGGATGGATGGATGGATAATGGGTAGGTGGTTGGCTAAATGGGTGGATAAGTGAATGGGTAGCTGGATGGGTGGATGGATGATGATGGATGGGTGGATGGCTGGGTAGATCTGGGGTGTGATGGCTTCACCATCATGGGATGCCTCCTGCCAATACCTGACCACTAGACAGGGACTCGTGCTTGTATAATATCATCTTACATCCAAATTTAAATCATGTTTCTACCAAAGGTCTCTGTTTTGTCTCCTCAGTTCTTTTCACCATCTTACAAGCTAAGTATTTTGCTTATACATTTTGTTTATTGCCTGCCTCTCCCAACCAGATCCAGGAGGAGAGGGTTTTCTCCATCTAGTTTGCTGTTCTGTTCTTGGTGCCTAGAACAAAGATAGCGCATGGTAGGTGTTCAGGAAATATGTGGCGACTGAATAAATGAGTTAGTCTTCTCCCTTGGCCCCCATTTAGATACCTTAAGATCCAGCAGAAGACCCACTCTCTTTCTCTGAGAAGCCTTCCCCGACCACTCAAATTTTCATGCTTCTTCAGAGGTGGGAGGTGTGTTGAGCTATTCTCCCCACCTTCAAACTATGCTTCCTCAGCATTAATATGCCTTGATTAAGTGAATCATATAAAGTAAATCAGCTTGTAGCTCTACAAAATAAAGATTCCCCAGCCCCACCCCAAAATGAACTGAATTCAAGTGTCTGGGTGTGAGGTCCAGGAATCAGTATTTCAACGTCCCTCTTTCAGCATATTCTGAATTACAATGGTTCTTGAATCAACTTTTAGAAACCGGACAAAGTTAAACACTGGAAACCTAGGGGTCATAACCGCTTGGGAGTGTCGTCCAAGTGTCCTGCCTTTCTTTATTTCTTGCAGACAGCTGTTAATTTTCCCTCCATCTGTCTTAAAGGGGCTTGCTTTTCTTCTGACAGACATGTATAAACTATGCCACATGGAGATCTCTTCTGATTATAGTTAATGGACGCGGTGGAGGGACATGAACCCCAACAGGTGTGATGAAGCCCAGACCCTTTAGTGTTTCTGTCACAAGGTCCCGAGTGCTCCCAAGAAGTAGGCAGGAGAACCACTTCTCAGGGCAGAGGTGGCAGATCCAAGGGCAAAGGTCCCAGGAGCCAACTGATTTATCTCCTTGCTTTTATTCACACATCCCTTCTTAACCTCTCCACTCTCACCCTGTGTCCATGGGTTTACAGAGTGGGTGGTCATGGTATTATGTTGGAGGGAAGCAAAAGCTGTAGGGGGTTAAAGAAAGAGGTTTCTCCCCACCCCCGTTGTTAGGCTAGATGTGTTTGGAAACTGACTGGGAGCTCTTATGTCCCTCCTGCCCCTCCTCCTTCCTCTCTTTTTCCTCTTCCTCTTCCGTCCCCTTTTCCTCCATTTCAGCATCTTCCCTCGTTTCCTTCCAACAGCTGCCATCCGTTGGGCACTTACCGTAAACCTGGCTCTGTATCAGGAGTCTTACAAGTACTGTTCCATCGAGTCCTTGCAACAACACTCTGGGGCCCATTCTATTACTTTCTCCATTTAGGAGGAAGCCAGGTCTCACAGAGGTAGTCACTTGCTCAAGGTCACACAGCTTGTTCCGGGCAGAAATGGGATTCAAACTCAGGTTGTCTTATGCCATACAAAGCCCATGCCTAAAACCATGACACAAGGACAAACAAACCCAAGTGCCTGCCTGGGATGTTTAGACCATAGGGAGTGGTGGGGAGTGTGGCAAATTGAAGAGGCCTTGTGCTGAATAAAGGAGGCTGCTGCTACTTGTCTCCATCTGAATGCTGTCAGGTGGGGTCTTCCAATTTCTCAAGAGAAGCTGGAAAGACAAATCTTGATGTGAAGTTTTTTGATTTTTAAATGTCAGCAACCAATTATTTTTTGTTGTGCAAGTCAAATACACCTCCAGGTTGGATTTAGCCCGTAGATCACCAACCTCTGACCTCTGCTCGAAACAGGAGAGTGTAGCCCCTATGGGCACGGAGCATCATGACATCCATCCATTGACCGTGGATGCTGAGTCAGATGGATCTTTGTCTTCTTGTGTATTAGTCTGTGACTCTCAAAGAACTATGGCTACTATGAATGGGGAAGGTCCAGATAACCCCAAATAACATGTTGTAGAGCTGCGCCATTCACTACAGTAGCCACTAGTCACATGTGACTGTTTGTATTTATTTTTTTAAGATTTATTTATTTGTTTATTTATTTGAGAGCAAGAGAGAGAGCATGAGTGGGGGAGGAGCAGAGGGAAAGGGAGAAGCAGACTCTCTGGGGAGCAGGGAGCCTGATAGGGGGCTTGATCCCAGGATCATGACCTGAGCCGAAGGCAGACACTTAACCAACTGAACCACCCAGGTGCCCCTGTGGCTGTTTACATTTAAATTATTAAAGTTAGATAAAATTAAAAATTCAGTTCCCTCATCACAGGAGCCACATTTCATAGTTTTATAGTAGTCTGATTGCTACTCTATCAGAGAGCACAGATGTAGAACATTTTCATCATTGCAGAACATTCTATAGGACAACACTATTGACAGTCAGACCCTGGGCCTGCCTCTTTTCTCTGACCCCTTCGGGAAATCCCCACTGGTGACAAGAGAGCCTATCTGGACAGAGAAAAGGAAATCATTTTGTACTTGTTAATGGGAGAAAGCTATTTCATCAGCTCACCTTCCTCTCGATAAACATGGACATCATTAACGTCCTTCTGGAAACTTTTGCCTATCTCTGATTGGTTCAGAAAAAGTAATTCTTGGAAAGTATTTCAGAACAGACAGAGGAGCAGCAAGCCCTGGGAAGAGACGTTTTGAGGGCTCACTGTGCCAGCATTCTACACCTGAGAACCCCCGCTCCCCCCATCCTGATCTAGTCTATTGCTGCTTCTGCGAGGACATTATTGGAGCAAGTTAGTCCCAACTAGTCCTTGCTCAGTGATGGGAAAGAAAATTAAGTGGGGGCTTTCAAATGCATCAAGGAGGAAAGAGTTCTCGGTGCAAATGTAGGACAGCTAATAAAAGAAGACAAGCTTGAAATTAATGATGATTCAAAAATGCCAGAGTTACCAAGTTGTTTTTTTTTTTTAAGGATTCAATTAGAAAGACAAAGTAGAGAAATTGAAACATTTACCAGACATGAAGGAATTGCTAGAATAGTTATCAGCCAAGGAGTAATTAGAAAAGACTTGGATATGCCGAAGCGTCTGCAGGGTTGGCAGAGGGGAAGGCATGGGTATAAAGTGATATCTGCCAAATTGCCCCATGATTCAGGACCTGGGTGGGTAGGGAACAAGAGTATCAGGGAGAAGAAAGCCAAAGGAAGAGCTGTCTTTGCAGAAAGGATAGCCATCTGGAATTGTGACAAGGAAACTTAATGTAGGGTTGGAATAAGCAACATCAGGAGAGAGGAGTGAACATTTTCAAGGTGGTATCAGACTAATTGCAAGAGACAGGGAAGAGTCAGTGCCAGCTTTATTAGTGATTTAAAAAACTCTTTTGGAGGACATAGCTTGCTAATACTCTTTTGAATATTGAATTTACCCCTAACCCCAACGTGAGACAAACTGATGGGACACAGCCTGCTCTTCTAAGCCCAGAACGTATTTTCTGTAGGTAGGCAGATCCCAAAAGAGAATACTGAACTGAGCATGTTCAGTTCCTTCTTCCAGATGCCCCAATCAGGTGGGGCAAGAGCCAGGAGTGTCACTTTACTGGAGGTCCCCCTCTAGGGAAACATGAAGAGTAGGGAATAAATGTTCCCTCTTCCATAACCCCACCTGACCACCCCCAATAGTATCTGAATAGCCAATACAGACAATAGCATTGTCTGAAGAAAATGGCGTATTGATTTTAAGGATATGAGATATTCAGAATTGCAGAGTTATCAGAATCTGAGGAAAATGTTTGGGGCCACCTGGTCTCTCCCACACTCCTTTTCAGGTTCCTCATTACTGGATTTTTACATGGATAGACTTAACTGAGGTCCGTCAACTTCATGGCATCCTTTCTCCTTCACCGCTTCTGCTTTCTGTGGGTTCTCACATTGATCTGATGAGTTAGGTGCTATTATCATCTCTCCATTTTACTGATGTGAAAACTAAGGCTCAGGGGTTGTTCAATACCTTGCCCAAGGTCACTCGGCTAGTAGGTGGGGAAGCCAGGATTTGGACCTAGGCGTGTGCCTTTACCCATTACTGTGCCCTCCATTTCTGCCCCAGGACAGACAAGGAACCTGACTGACCCCGCCTTTACTCTTTGTTTGCATACCAGGCTGTGAGAAGAGTGTGTGGGTCCACAGGCATTTAGGGACTTGTCCTATCTAGCAGCCTGTTACAAATGTGACACAGGAAGCTAGAGTCAGGTACATCAATATTCAAATCCCTGCTTAGCCATTGACTTGCTCTGTGACCGTGAGCAAGACACTAATACTCTCTGAGCCTCAGTTTCCCCACAC
Source organism: Callorhinus ursinus (assembly GCF_003265705.2). Lineage (NCBI taxonomy): Eukaryota > Metazoa > Chordata > Mammalia > Carnivora > Otariidae > Callorhinus > Callorhinus ursinus. Next base: position 3,472,192 of record NW_027397103.1, on the reverse strand, counting down.
ATCAATGGAGATCTTTCATTTCATAGAATGTGACAAGAATTCAGTGAGATGCTGAGTGTTAAAACCTAACGGAGTGAACGCTGAATAAAGGCATATTGTTCTTTTTGTTATAGAGGAATCAGAATAGGAAATGCGAACTCATTTTTTTTTTTTTTTTTTTACTTACCATGACAAGCCTCCTCATGCTGCTCCATCTTTGTCCACAGTGTTCCTTTGCCTGGAATGCTCTTCCCTCCCCCTGACCCAACTCCCTCGATTTGGTGACCTCCCACTTGTGCTCCAAGACCTGGCTCAACATTCGCCTTTTTGGAGCCTTCTCAGATTCAAGCAGAATGAGCTGCTGACTCCACAAATCTCTACTAAATCTCTACTTCCTTTCTCTGTTAAAATGCTTAAAAATGATATGATATGACTCTTCTGATGACTTGTCTCTCTCCCCAACTTGCAACAAGGCTGGAGATTTTTAAAACCAGAGAACCATGCCTGAGTCATCAAAATGTCCCCTCATTTAAACAAGAACACTGTGTTAAATGCCCAAGAAATGTTGGAGCAAATGAATATTTAGTGTATTTGTTATTTATTGCTGCTTAATAATTCACCCTCTTGAAACAACATACTTATTCTCTCACAGTTTTTGTGGATCAGGAGTCTGGGCATGGTTTAGCTGGGTCTTCTGGCCATGGGGTCTCTCACAGGACTGCAATCAAGGTATGACCCAGGGCTGCAGTCATCTCGAGGCTCAACTGGGAAGGATCCACTTCCAAGTCTGCTCATGTCGTTGTTGGCAGGATTCAGTTCCTTGCGGATTATTGGACCTCACTTCTTTCTGAGCTGTTGGCTAGAGGCCTTCTTTGATTCTCTGCCATATGGGCCTCTCCATAGAGCATCTCACAACATGGAACTGCCTTCATCAGAGTGAGCAAGAGAGAGGATAAGAAAGAGTGCCAGCAAGAGAGCGCTAACAAGAGAGAGTCACAGTCCCCTGTAGTCTAATCATGGAAGTGACATACCATTACCCTTGCTGTGTTGTATTCATTAGAAGCAAGTCACTAGACACAGCCCACACCAAGGAGAGGGGATTACACAAGGCTGTGAATATCAGGAGGCAGAGATCATTGGGAACCACGTCAGCAGCTGCCTACCACACTTAAAACTGCAGAGGGGAGCAGAGGGGAGGGAAGGGAAGGAGAGAATGCCAACAGGAGAGAATGAGGAGGGGATCAGGAGGAATAAATGAGAAAGAAGAGACAGGAAGAGGAGAGAAGGGGATCTGTCATCAAACGCTGATTGGACATCTACTTGTTCCCAGCAGGGTGCCAACAGGGCTGTGCCCCGTGGGTGTCTGTCAAGTTGGGGAGATGAAACACCCACATGAGGGTGAATACGTAGCAACTTGGAATCATCTGTGGGGTGGGCTGCATGATGCAGCAGACCCCAGGTGTTAAGAGATTGAGATGAAGGTGAGCTCACTGGGTCTGGTGTCCTGGGAAAGGTGACCTTGGAGGTGGGCTTGCACCATGGTGGATTGGGGAAGAGGAAACAGCACACTATGGGGAAAGGCTCAGAGGGGGGAGACTTCTTAAGTAAAAGGAACTCCAAAATACCTGCCCTGGGGAATTTCAGGAGGACCTTAGCGAGAGAGGAGGTTGTGGAAGCAGATGGTGACCAGGCCTTGGAGGGTCCTGAGAGCCCACAGGAGCATTTTGGGTCCCGTTTAGTGGACCACTAGGAGTCGTTGAAGGTGGGCGAGTGGAGGCCAGTATTAAGTAAGGGTAAGCACAGAAAGTTTGGAATTGGAACTGGAAACCCTGGCCTCTTTACCAGCTGAGAGACACTCCCTGGGCAAGTGACTTAAGTTCTCTGAGCCTCAGTTTCTTCATCTGTAACATGATTCCATTTAAATGGACTAACACTATAAAATGTTTAGCACAATGCCTGTCATATGATGAGCTTTCAAAAAGTAGTTAAATAGTTGCTGCTATTAGTATTATTATCATTATTATTATTATCTCTGAGTTGGGTGTGGAGGACATGATTACCCCGAGAAATGGAGGAATTAAAAATGTCAAAGTCTTCCTCTTAGTGGCAGAACGTTCCTCTGGGCCTTTTCCCTTTTCTCTTCCTAGTTGTGGAGGATGACAGATGAGCAATGGGGACTTAAAAGTGACAGATGTGCCCATCTAGGATGGGACAAAAAGAGGTTTAGAGGGAGGCAGGACTGAGGAGTGACCTAACAATGCCTGGAATCATGGTCAATGGCGCTACAGAGATTTAAGGAACTATCTTTACAGAAATGTAGCTCTGGGGCCAAGGCAAGGGCATGTTCCCAGAATTTGCCTGGGGCACTGGCACGGCCGGTCTCATTCAGAGGGAGGGATTGCATTTGGGTCCCAACGACAGGAGGGTCCTTGGAGGTCAATGGGACGGACATCCTTCCTTGTACTGCGTCGTTATGCTTTGAAGGAGTTTGTTAACCTGAGCCACTGGGGGAGGGATGGTTGGGAGGACCTCAGACTCAAAGTCAGTTAAGACCCTGAATTCTGGGGACGGTGTGGTTTTGTCCGAGGGAAGTGGGGGAAGTTTGTTTGCTTTTTTTCGCCTGTCCTCTCCCTTCCCCAGACTCTGTTAAGTGTTTTTATTCAGATAAAATGCACCTGCCTGGCCATCTCCCACCATGTAGTCTTTCCTTTCCAGTTCTTGCCATCAAAGCTCGCCAGTCATGAGTTGCAGTCCTTCGAGTTCTTTTTACTCTCTTATCTCATTCAAGTGGTGGTTCTCAGAATTTGAATTGCAAGTACTAGTGTGTTTTTGGTGTTGAAATTTCCTTGTTGAGATGGAGATCCAGACAGAGAGCCAGAGATGTGAACATATCTCCCCATGGAAGTCTTTTGTGACTCTCTATTTTGTCAAATACCTTTTAAAACTTATTCCATAAATGACAATTTGTGGCTTTGTTTTTTTTTTTCTCCAAAGAAGAAAGAATAGACTCAAATAAAAGACAGTTCCTTAAATGGAATAATTTTAGCTTTTTGAGAAACTCGCCTCTACTGATTTTGTGTGTGTGAGTGTGTGCGTGCGCGCACGCATGTACTATACTACCGTTTGGAAACTAAAGTCATAGGGCATAACGTGTTCATTCGGGAAATACCAAGTTCCTCCTATGTGTTAAGCCCTGTACTAAATGCTAGACCTATGGAGATGAAGGAAATTTGGCATCTGAGCCAGAAAATTCAGTCTTGATGAGGAAAACCCTTGGGAACAGTGAAGCCAATTCCAATACAATATCTCAGAACGATAGGGACATTTCTAGAAGCTTAGACACAATGCTTGGCACACAAGTGTGCCAAGGAGAAGCATGGAGCAAGCTTCCCATGGGAGCAAGGGCGTTCCAGGCAGAAGGAACTGCTGTGGAGAGATAGAAGGGCAAGGTGGTAAGAGCTGCCTTTATGGAATCTACGGGGCCTAGATGCTTTAATGTTACCTCATTTTAATCTCTGCAACAACTTGTAAGGTGGATATTACGATTCTCATTTTGCCATAAAGAAAGGAGGCTCCGGGCGCCTGGGTGGCTCAGTCGGTTAAGCAGCTGCCTTCAGCTTAGGTCCTAATCCCAGGGTCCTGGGACTGAGCCCCGCAGCGGGCTCCTTCCTCTGTCTCACTCTCCCTGCTTGTGTTCTCTCTCTCTGTATTTGTCAAATAAATAAATAAATAAATCTTTAAAAAGAAAAAAAAAGAAAAGAAAGAAAGGAGGCTCAGTTGGGAAAGTCACTTGCTGGAGATCACACAGGAAGAGGCAGGCATGGGGTTTGAATCAAGCCCCGCCTGACTCCAAACCCATGGATAAAACCACCCCAGAAACTTCCTCAGGAAGGCTTTGGTGTCTCCCTGCCCTTGTCCATATTCCTGATACTACCCACAAGGAAACGAGACAGGAAATTCATGCTTGTCAGTAGGCGAGCTTGCCAAACAAAATACAAGATGCCCTGTTAAATTTGAATCTCAAATAGACAAGGAGACTTTTTTTAGTATAAGTATGTCCCAAACATTACATGGAGGATACTTAAAAAATTCATTGTTCATTTGAAATTCAGATTCAACTGGGTGTCCTGTATTTTTATTTGTACCTCTGTCCACCTTATCAGCAGACCAACACATTTCCGTTTATCTTCCATCCGGAACTTGGAGATCCTAAGAGTGATTTGAGTAAAAAGTTCTTGCCTCCCATAAAAACTCAAGTTCTCCCATTGCCACATTGAAATTGGATTTCAGTGAAGCAAGGTGGATTTAGGTGAGCCCCCTTCAGCCCACAAACCTTTCTTGGCAGTCTATTTGGTTCACTCAAGGATATGATTTGTTGTATGGAGAATGTCATGGAATAGACCGGTTTCAAGTGATGTGATGTCCCTAAAAAGAAAGCTGGGGGCAGAAGAGTTCTAGACCTTTCCAATTTGAGAATTCCACAATCCCATGGGTGCTTTTTTGGGCCTCCCACCCCATCTTCATTTTCTTTCCTACTGTAGGCAGCCATACCTCAGCTTTGGCCTCCTGCCTCAAGAATCTCTTTGTAGGCATTAGTGCACCTAGCCTAACCGGTGGGAGCTGGGAGGAGAGCACACTTTCAGAGCACTTAACAACGACAGGAGCTTTCCTTTCTTCTCTTCTCCCTGCTGTTTGACAAACAAGAGGGTTGTTTAATCACAGAAAGCAGACTGAAGTGGAGTTTTTATCTTGAGCCATTCACTAAAGGGATCAAATTTGGGTTGCCTTTGAAGAAATGAAAAAAAGAGTGGCTTCTTTCCCTTCTTCTTTCCTGTTCCATCCGCTTAAAAAAAAAAAAATCGACAGTTTGAAGGGAAAATGTTTACCACATGGAAAAGGCAGAGGAAGTTCCCTGTTGGTTAAAGATGCATAATCAAACCTTTCAGGCTAATGAAACCTAATGCTGTCCTAGAGAGTTTCTTTCCTTTTTGTTCTAACGTTCATCTGCCAACCCTCTGACCTAGAGCTTTACATTTTTGCCCTCTGTCTTGGTAGGGCTGTGTAGAATGTGGGGTCTGGTAGTTCCATTAATCTGCAGATTGCTAAGAAGTGTGAGTTCATGTACGGGGGGAAGGCAATACAGAGGCAAACGCTTTGCATACATTATCTCATTTAATGCTCCCAACCATCCTATCAGGTAAATACTATTCTGCCCACTTTACAGGTAAGGAAACTGAGGCTCCTAGAAGCTCTGGCTAGGTGATGGAAGATGAAGATTTGGGGAGTCACGGTCATCGGGTGGGAGTTAGAACACAGAGGTTCATGCTGCTCACCTGACACCCACTGAAAGACTGTTGACTCACCCTCCTTGCTCTTTGCCTTCAGGATTACTCACCCTTACTCTAATAATAATAAACCCAAAGCTGCTATTGTAATGTAGGTATTTTTCTTCTCCTCTTCTCTTCGCATGGGATGATGTGGAACAAATGATAGTCTTCCCACCTTCCTGACAGCTCAGAAGGAATAAGCCAAATAAGGGCAACTTGCTCATTAGGAAACAGATTTCAGGATCTTCCAAATACAGGTGTGAGTGACATGCTGGTGCTGGTCAATGATGGGCTTTGCTGACCACTTTGGAAAGGTCCCTGGATTCTAGCCCATAGACTACATCAGTTCACTAAGTGATTAAAAGCATCGATATGAAGCCACTAGGGCAGGCTTTGGGAATCTGACTGGTATGGTCAATTCTTTTCCAGCATGCAATGGGCAATGATTTGGTTCTCAAGGGGCAGAGCTTAAAATACACAATGAAGAACTGGAGGGGGGATAGGGTTAGGGCTGAAGAGGGGAAAGAATTCAGGTAGTAATGATCAGCCATGTCAATCCACTCCATTCATTCATTCTTTCAGATATTTATGCCATCATTCAGTAATATTTATTGAGTCCCCACTATGTGCCAAGACCTGTAGAGAGTGTTGACATTTTAGCTATGAACACAACAGGTGATAGCTTCCAACAGAAGTGTGTATTCTGGTAGATGGGAGGGATGCAGACAGCTCTGAGTGATGAATTACATTATTCATTATGTAATTAAACGTGGGGCAACTGTTTCAGAGGAGTTATGAGTGTGTATAATGGGAGGGGGCTGACTTCATGGGGGAAGTCAAGCTAGTCTTCTCCAAGGAGGGGAGATTTTGAGTTGAAATCTGAAGGATGAATAAGAATTAACCCTAGTTAATTCTTAATGCTGTGGGTGGCAGCAGGGGTGAGAAAGAGTGTCCCAGGCAGAGAGAGTTGATGTGCAAAGATTTAAGGGGGAAGAAGAGGACAGAGTGCTAGACTCTTCCTCCATCACTGAACTCTCCATCCCACGGTTTGTGACATTCCCTTGCCTACACAGAGCAAATGCTAACCAACAGGAGGCTTAGATCCCATCGACAGCTCCCAGGATTCTTACCTATCTGGCGGTCTGGAATCCGTTGGGAGAGTCTGATGGAAACCCAGTAGTTTTATCCTAGGGTAATGCACACAGACACATAAACACAAACTTTGCAGAGAGCTTCAGGGGCTTTGTTGACCCCACAGACGTCTGGCTTCAAAATGAAGTATAGATACCTTAGTTTGGCATTCTAGTCCTCTCTACAGCTCTAGGCTCTTCTCTGGCTGCATCTCCAGCCTCAGTGCCCATAAACTGAGCTGCTTCTGGGAAGACGCTCTGTTCTCCCCCACGGCCCTGCTTTAGCCTAGGCTCTCCCCTCTGCCTGGGAACCTCTCCGCTCCCACCTCCTCTCCTGGATAACTCTTATTTATCTTTCACGACTCAGCCATTGCTTCCTCTAGGAATCTTCCATAACTCCCTCGAGCTGAGCCAAGGACCCTTCTCAAAACTTTCCCCATTGGAATGTCAATCATTCTGAATTTTGGATGTTGCCTGTTTAATGGTTTGGCCCCCCTCCTACTGGATTGTGAGCTTCTTGAGGGCAGGAGCTATGCTTACAGTTAGACCCCAGTGCCTAGTACAGTGCTGTGCAGCAGTAGATGCTCAGTAAATATTTCCTGAATAAATTACTACAGTGCCTTAACTTGTCCCCAGAAGTTCATTTCCTAGCCTTGTAGCTTTGATCCCTGCATGACCTGAACCTCCATGCATAAACATAGACTCCATCTGACTTGCAGGCAGGGGACTCTGGTTCACAATTATTACGCTCAGGACTTCCAACTCCCATCTCTCTGAGCAACAGAAGCCGCTCTGAAGAGTTACTCACTTCAGATAAACTCTACACTGAAGCAAAAGACCTCTGCTTCTTCTAGGAGACCGTAGATTTACTCCTACCACTGGGTCACTCCCCATGACTCCAGAGCCCACTAAATATCATCATTACTTCTGAACTGACATTTACTAAAATATTTACTGTGGGTGAGACCAGGCCTAGACTAGGCTTTTTTTTTAAACCTTGCTGGTCAAAGGTCTGTAGACCAGCATCCATGGCATCACCTGGGGGCTGCTTAGAAATGCAGAATCTCTGGCCCTACTGACTCAGAATCTGAATTTTAATATGATTCCTAGGTGATCTTGAAAAGTATGGGAACATAGTTGTTAAATTTTGGATTAGAATCACCTGGGGAGCTTAAAAAAGGGGGGGCACTGAGCACCATCTGAGACCAATTGAATGAGAATCTTTGGGAGTAGGGCCCATGGATCAGGAATTTTAAGAAGTGTCTTAGGTGATCTGAATGTGTCACCAGGGTCCAGCTTCACTGGGGTTAGAGGAGTCATATCAGTTTCCTATGAGGTAGGTGCTACTGTCGCCCCACTTGACAGATGTGTAAACTGAGGCTCAGAAAGGGGTTATCTCTTACAGAAGTCACGGAGTTGGTAAGTGGAAGAGCCAGGAATTTATATCCAGGTCTTTGGGCTCTATCCCTAACTGGCACTTAACAAAGAAGCTTTCCTGTTTCTTGCTGTACTAATGTATGAGTTTGTCTCATGGGTGGGGATCTTTTCCCCCTAAATTTGGCTTTTAATTTAGGAGTGAGCCTTTCTTTTATAGAACTAGCCCAGAGGATGTTCTGAAGCCAGGATGTTCTCATCAATTCTCTCTGCTTCCTAACTTTCCCCCCAAAGGTAGGAGCTTTCCCCTGAGTACTTGAGCAAAACTTTTAATTTTTCTTCTTTCACAGCCTTCCTTCTTCCACAATATACTGCTTACCCAGCCTGTTAGGCCTAAAGTTGCAGATTCTTGACTGTGTGTGCCTTTGACCCAGGATCAGAAAAACAAACTGCCAAAGGGTGGACTCTTCTGCCCAGGGGACACTCAACCCCTGTCACTCCCCTCGATGGTGGCCCTGTGGTTTTTTTTCCCCTGCCTTGGTTAATGCCCAATGTTTGGGGTTGGTAGGGAGTTCAACTCTTAACACCTCCTCAGTGCTCTGTGGCCTTTGGCAGATCCTGAACCTGCTCCAGCTTCAGTTCCTTGACATATAAAATGAGGGGTTGGTCCTCAAAAAAATTAAACATAGAATTACCATATGACCTTAGCAATCCCAGCAACTCTCTAACTCTGTTCCTAGGCATATACCCAAATTAATTCAAGCAGGGGTTCGAGCAGATGTGTGTACAGCACCATTCATAGTGGCATTATCCACAGTAGCCAAAAGGTAGAAACAACCCAAGCATCCATGGGTGGATGACAGGATGAACAAAAGGTAGTATATACACAGAATGGAATATTATTCTGTCTTAAAAAGAAATGAATTCTGACACGTGCTACCACATGGATGAACTTCAAAAATATTATGCTCAGTGAAATAAGCCTGACAGAAAAAGAAATAGGGGATGATTCCACTTATATGAGGTACCTAGAATAGGCCAATTCATAGGGGCAGAAAGGAGAAAATAGGTTATCAGGGGCTGGGGGGATGGGAGAGAGGGAGTTAGTGTTTAATGGGTACAGAGTGTCTGTTTGAAATGATGAAAATGTTCCAGAGCTGGCTATTGGTGATGGTTATACAATATTGTGAATGTACTTAATGCCGCTGAGTTGTATATCTAAAAATGGTCAAATGGTAAATTTTAGGCTATGTATATTTTATCATAGTACAAAATGTAAAAAAAAAAAAAAAAAAGTAAGGGAGGGGATTGGACAGATGGATCTGTAAGGTTAGTGACTCTGTGAACTTAACTTTGACTTTCCAGGCTGGATAAGAAGCCACTGGTTTTACTATTTATTTTAAATATACACATTGAAGCCACATTCCAACCTCCTTTTGGGGCTCACCGTATAGCATCTAGGGCAGTGTTCAGGTACTTAATCCTGGTCTGATGTGGGTCTTTTCCAGCAGTCTGTGGCAAAAGGAGTAAAAAACCACTATGGACAATATTGTATGTTTTTCAACAAGTGAGATTTATCGATTCAGGAGTAAATTCTTTATTCTGAGATCATGTTTTCTCCCTCCTACATTTTGGATATAAAGTGTACTTGATTTTGTGAAATGATCATACTTATACCTGACCAAAAAAAAAAAAAAAAAACCTGGCAACCTCTGTTTATTTCTTTTATTTATATTTTAAAAGTTATATTTGTTTTCGGAAACCCAACATCGAGGAATACTCACTTCTAACTTAGAAGAGGGCAGTAGTCTGGGTGGGATGGATGGACAGAGAGACAGATGGCTCCCTGGTGCCTCTAGCTGTGGTTGAGAAGGGACACTCACCTGTGGTCTTAGAGTTCATGAGGACCCCCTCCTCCCCTCACCCCCTCCCACCCACCTTCTTCATTATTCCCCTTCTCTGCTTGTTTTTTCTGGCTCACTTAAGCGGCCTGGGCTCCTTGCCTTCAACTGGCTTGTTTTGGCTTCTGACTTCATTCTGGGTTTTCTTTCTGTATGACTTCCTGGCTTCTCCTCTTTCCCTTACCTTATGGTCCTGAAGAAGATTAAAAGCCCTGCCTCTTTCTGGAAGCTGTCGCAGGTAAACCCACCTGCTGAAGCATTCCTCTCCTCTGAGCTCCCTCAGTGTCTGTGTATTTTGATGACCATTGGGGAAATTTCACAGTGGGGGTTCTCATGGGCTTCGGGCGACTTTCATTCTCTGAGTTTAGTTATTGAAAGCACACGCTATCCAGCACGGGGTGGAGGTGAGGGGGGCAGGGTGCACAGGCGTGAACAAGGCAGACCGGTTTCCTCCTTTCTGGAGCTATGTTTTAGTAGAGGGAGACAGGGGAAAAGAACATGTAATAAACAAGATGATTGCAGGTGGAGATAAGAGCTGTAAGAAAATAAAACAAGCTGATTGGGGAAATGAGAAGAGGAGAACTGTTTACTGTGTGGTCAGAGGAAACTAGCATTTGAACTGAGATCTGAATAAGGAGTTAGTTATTTTAAAAAACCTAGGGGTAGAATGTTCCAGGCAAATGGAATAGCAAATGCAAAGGCTTAGAAGTCAGAACCAGCTCAGTTTGGAGGAATGCTTATGAAGGTCAAAGTCATGTCCTACTCTTCTTAAGGTTCCTCAAAAGCTCCTTATTACCCTCAAGATAAAACCTTGATCCTATAAGGCTTCTTGCGACCTGGCCCCACTCTCCTCTCCAGCCACACTCTGATCACTCCTGCACAAGATCCCGTTCTCAGTGTTCCTCAAATGTGAACTTGAATCATTCACCTGGAAGGCTTGTCAAAACACAGCCCTCTGGGACCCACCTCTTAGAATGTCCAGTTCAGTAAGTCTAGGGTGAGGCCTGAGGATCTGCATTCCAGTCAAATTCCCAGGATCTGCTGATGCTGCTGGTCTGCCCTTCACTCTGAGAACCACTGCTATCCTCTAAGCTCTGTCTGATGGCTGGGTCTTCCTACAGAAGAGTTCTCTGCCTGGAGTGTTCTTTCCCTCTCCCTGCCTCCTGGGTCTGGATATCTCAAACTTCAGGTCTCATTTTTTCCAGATTGCAGGAACACAGAGAAGAGGGCTCCTTCTCTGTGCACCTTCAGCCCTCCGAGTCTAGTCCATAATATCACTGCCCACACCAGTCACAGCAGTTCACTCGTCTGTCCCCCACCCTGGATGGGGAGCCTATCAAAGGCAGAGATTGTCTTCTTGTTCAAACCTCAGCATTGGGTAAAATCTCTGGCATGTAGCCTGCGCCCAATAAATTTTATAAATGTGTTATATCAATGAGAAGGGTCACGTGACTTGAATCACTTTGCTAAGAGTCAGCCACACTCTCCGTGGTTTGGGGCCAGAGCCACATTAAATGGTCCATTTAATACTAACTCTGGCTTCCTTCAGCTCGTGTAAAAACTCACAGAACTGTCTTTCCAGGTCAATACCATCTCCCTTATTTCTAAGTTTCTGAAAGCAGGGAGTCTGGCTTTGGTTTCTGAGGTTCCCCCCCACCGCCTTTCCATCTCTCAGGAGATCCTGTCCACCCCCAAAATCACCTGGCATCGGTCCGGTCAGCACCATGTTCTTTGTGTTTCTTGAACACAGGTTCTCAAGATTCTTCAGGGCCTCTGACCCAGCAAGACACTAGCGAGTGGAGTGGTTAAGAGCAGTCCTGCCGCTCAGCCAGAAAGCACATTAGACATTTAATATTGAAGTACTTTTATTCACCTCAGTAAATGGCTGCCCCTCGGATCCCTCTCCAGGGCCCACTGTCTGCGCTATCCTGGCCACCAGAGCCATATTCTTGGTACCCAGACTGCCCTGTACCTAACATCCATCCGATTAGCCAGCTCCACACTGTCCCAGTAAAGTATATGGAATATCACCTCTGGGTAAGAGCACAGGCTTTAGGATTGGAAAAACCTGGATCTAAATCCCAGCCCTTCTCCTTACCATCACCTCTGTATGCTCGGGCAAGGTGCATATCCTTCTGAGCCTTACTTTCCTTGTACACAAAAGGTCAATCGCAATACTGGCTTCCCTCTTGGATTGCTCTGAGGAGGGAATGAGATGATGTGTTAATTAATTGATTAATTAATTAATGCTTAATGCACAGCAAGGCAGATAGTAATTGCTCAACAAATGCTAATTCTGCTATTATTAAATGGCTGGTTCAGTCCGTTACATGTCTGCCTTAAGCTCAGGTCATGATCTCAGGGGTCCTGAGATCAAGCCCCATGTCGGGCTCCCTGCTCAGCAGAGAACCTGCTTCTCCCTCTCCTTCTGCCGCTTCCCCTGGTGTGCTCTCTATCTCTGATAAAAAAATAAAATCTCTAAGAAAAAAATTCTTGTTATGAATAGTCTAAGCACAGAAAAACATAAAGAGACTATAGAAGGCCCCCCTGGGGGGGGGGGCCTGAGAGATACTCAAGTCCAGGAGCTGCTACAGGGTTCCAGTGGGAAATGTGTGTGCATGAAGAAGCCTGGATGAGATGCAATTAGGAGCGGTGGGGTCTGTGGCAAAAATGAGAGCATTTGAGTTATTCCAGTTCTCTATTTTTACATACCTTGTGGATATCAAATAGAACACATCTGTAGGCCAGGTTCATTCTGTGGGCTGCCAGTTTGAGACCTCTGAGGGCCCAACCCCTAAACTTCACGGATGGGAAAGCTGAGGCTGGAGTTAGGTATAGAGATGCTTGGGTTGGGTGAGGACAGAAATCCTGGCCCTCCAAGCCCTCTTGCCTTTTCCAACCTCATGTAAAGATCCCCTGAAGGATATAGACGGGGCTGGGAGTGATACGCCTGTTCCCAAATAATAAACCTAGGGAATTCTCCATAAAGTCTAGTGGGGAGGGATTTAAAAAAAACAAACAAACAGCATTTACCACTTTTCTAAAAACAAAATTCTAGGACACATCTATTCGTTCAACTTCCCTCCCTCTCCCTCCCCCCCCCCGGCCAAAAAAAAAGTAAAAGGGAAATGTAGCCATTCCGGCTATGTACTCTCAGACCAGTCCCTTTGCTTTCTACAGTCTGCTTTGGAGTGTCGCTGCAAGAGGTAAATGTGAAAATGTTCATACAGTGCTTGTCCAGAGAGAAAAGATTCAATAGTCCAGAAGTTATCCTGGGCTTTTGGGTTGTCGGGAGCTTGTGTAGAATCTGGCCTTCCTGTAAGGCAAACTGAGTTTCTAGGAGGAAAATGATGCATTAAGAACTGTGGTCACATCACTACACTGACTATCGATTGGTTTGGTAATTATTTCTGCAACATTCCATCCACCGGCAAAGTGGGAGGGAGGGTGCTGCTGCTGAGCGGGATCCCCAAAGCCCCTGGCTGCAGAGGATGCCTGGCTTCAGCTCTCCCACCACGTCTGCAGTGGACAGGGGCATATGAGCAGACTTGCTTTTCTCTTTCTTGTTCTCTTTTTTTTTTTTTCTCCCCCCAAACCAAAGGTCAGTTGCCTTTGTCTTCTGCTTCAAAACATTCCAAGAGAGAATTCTGTATTCCTTTCAATAGAAAAGAAGTAACAAACAAAACAAAGTGAACCACATTCAGAAGTTACAGCCTATCTTTTAAAAGCAGAAGGCACTAGAAACAATATAACACACACAGACACACACACACACACACACACACACACACACAGTAAGGTGAACCAAGGCAGATGGAAGACTGGCTTTTAGATTTAGATGCAAAACTGGGTTCTCTTAGGCAAGTTCTCTTTCCAGCTTTCTGTTTGGGGGAGCATGGATTTGTATGTCCATATTCAAATCTAAATATTACAGTGGCTTAGTGTGGTTGATGTGATACCCACAGTGTGTGCATTACAAGTATGTGTCGCTTGTCGGTAAAGGAGCTAGGCTACACACCTCTGCACAAAAGGCTGTGGAATCTGGTGCTGGCCCTGCCCCTTTCCTGGCCTGGAGAAGGCAAGATCAGGCTGTTGCACAGAGAAATTATACAGTGTGCCCTGAACTTCAGTAATTTATTTTTTTTAAGATTTTTTATTTATTTATTCAACAGAATGAACCTATGAGCACAAGCAGCGGGAGGAGCAGGCTCCCCACTGAGCAGAGAGCCAATGCAGGGCTTGATCCCAGGAGCCCTGGATCGCGACCCCAGCCAAAGGCAGAAGCCCATCCGACTGAGGCCCCCAGGCGCCCCTGAGCTTCAGTGATTTAAATACAACTTTAGGATTTCTGTAGCATCCTTGCCTCGCCTCTGCTCTTAGGATTTGCACTTTTAAAACATGAAACAACTTTGAACGAGAAATATTATCTTAAGTGGAAGGATAAAGCATAAAATATTTTTAAATTATACATGGAGAGGGAGAAGAAGGGGCCTAGAGAAGACAGAGCATCCAGACTTGTCCGAATATACCTTTTTGGCACATTTGACTTTAGAACCGTGTAAATATTTGACATAATTAAAAAAAGATGAAGTTATATTAAGAAGTAATCCCTAAAAATCAAAAGTAAAAGTAAATAAATAAAACTTAATGTGATTCTATTCCAGTTGGTTTTAATACACAGTAAGTGAGGTTAAAAGATTCTTAAACTGATTTCAGTAATCCTATTATGGGTGGTAGTGGAAGTCTGGGTGTTCTGAAACAGGCATGTGTGGTATTGTGGGATAAAGGAAATGAGTAATTATGTTGGTGTTGCTAAACTTGGATTTTTGGCATGTCAACAAGGAAATACAAATGTAAAATTTATGATTTATAAGAAAAACCTTCCGCTCTTATTTGAGCTAGAAATGTCAGTAGAAACTGGATATATTTTTTATCTAAAAATCAAATCTCCTAGGTCTCCATGCTAAAAAGTCCTAGGAACAATGACTGACTAACGCAGTAAAGATGAGTAACCCCGGCATCCACGGAAAGGCCCCAGTGCTGTTTGGAGAAATGGCTGATTCTAGGTCTGGACAGCTTAGCTTGGAACTCTGATATATCAGAAGGCAACAAAGGCATCAGAGGCTTCTAGGATCATACCAAAGGACTCAGACTTTCCTGACTAAAGGTGGGACAATTATAGCATTATTAAGGATACTAATGGCAATTAGTTGAAACATACTAAGTATATTTAAATATGTAAGTTCATCCTAAGTATTAAAAAAAAATAATCACTCACTAATACCTTATAAGGATGTTAGTATGCCAACCTATTATTTTGAGCTGGTAAATAAAGGGAAAGGATCAAGTACTTATTCTGCCTTTTCTATACAATGGTACCCTGAGTTGCTCAACTAGTTGATGAGGGGCTACTTCTCTATGGAACTATTATAGCTAATACATGAAAAATAAAGGCGAGAACACCACCGTTTTGCAACCTTTAATAAATTAATAAATTAGGCAAAGATCTTTAGTGTCAGTTAGCATGACAAGAAAAGAAAAAATCACACAGTATTAACCTGGTGGAATTTCTTTTAACATAAATCTGATTAAACTTCTAGGTCCTACCATCACCTTAACAGGAAATAGAGGGCACAGAGAAACGTTATCAATGCTACAGGCATGCAATCAGGAACATACAGATTAGGGGAAAGTTTGCTAGACAAAGAGCCAAGTTTCTTATCAAAAACAAAGAAGAAAGAAAGATGGAATGTGAATATGTGGGAGGGGGGTCGGTTTACAGATGAAAGGATACTTAGGGAGGATGCATCCACCAACCACAATGAATGGGCATATTTGAATCTCAATTCCAACAAACAAACCAATAAACAAACACTGAAAGACTGTTGTGGGAAAAGTGGACATTGACTGGATATTTGCAGATCTTAAGGAATTATCGTTAATTTTGTCTAATGTGATGATGATATTGCAGTTATGCTAAAAAAAAAAAGGCAGTTCCTACCTTTTAGAGATACATCCTGTAGTATTTCCAACTGGAATAATACAGTGTCTTGGATTTGCTTCAAAATGCTTTAGAAGTGTGGAAAGTGGGTCAGACTAAGATAAAAAAATCAACTATGTACTGATAATCATTGAAATTAGAAATGGATACAGGGGCTCATTATGTTAGCTCCTCTACTTTTGTATACGTTTGAAGTTTTTCTATAATGAAAAGTTTTTTGAAAAGTGACTCACCTCTTTACCTAACAAATTTACTCAAAGAGGACATTTTAGAAATGAAAAACCAGTATCACATGTCCACAGTGGAAAATAACTATAAAATAAATCCAATGAAAGCAAAGCTATTATTAAATTCTCATTGTCCAAGCTTCTGAATCTGAAGTCATTTTTTTCATTGTTGAAAACTAAAGTGCTGAGAGCTGTGTTCAAGACCTGTCAGGAAAAATCAAGGCATAGAGGTTTACTTCTGAAAGTAACCTAATGGCTAGGAAGAAAATTGATTGAGAAAGGGAACACTTTCTCACCATATATGACCATGCTCCAATATTATTCAGTGCTCTCTCTGCCTGGGTACCACCTAAAAGTTTTCTAGGGAGTACCACCAGCGTTCCAAGGAACACCACTTTGAGAAATAATGGTATAATATCATTGGCTTTTCAAACTGGACAGAATAATTGCATAGACCACACTTTTCCATCACTATCTTCTCTCGTCTTCAGCCTCTTCCTTGAGTATAACTCAACTCTTTTTCTTTTTTTTTTTAAAGTGTATTTATTTATTTATTTATTTATTCATTTGAGACAGAGAGATACAGAGAGAGCATGAGCAGGGGGAGGTGCAGAGGGAGAGGGAGAAGCAGACTCTCCGCCGAGCAAGGAGCCAGATGTGGGACTCGATCCCAGGACCCTGGGATCATGACCTGAGCCGAAGGCAGAGGCTTAACCATCTGAGCCACCCGGGCGCCCGAGTATACTCAACTCTTTTTCAATGTGATGTCATTGCACATACTGAATCTTCTCACCACTCTAAGACTCAGTTTCCAAATCTGCAAAATTCAGACAATGGTGGTTCATTGCTCATAGAGTTGTTGCAAGGATTAAATGAGGTAATTGTATATCAGAGGTTTAGCACAAGTGGCGACTATAAGGTCAAGCATAGTGACGTAAACATGGTAAGCACAACTATTATTATTATCTGGGACAGCAGTGAATGTATGCATCTTGTAGACTCTTGGGAACTATGCAGCCAGGGGAAAAAAGGGATTCCTGGTTTATCTATGTTAGTCCCGGGGCATTGGAGGCAATGTATATCTATGCACTAGAAGAGAAATGGACAATTAACAGCAAAGGTGGGATTCAGATTAGACACAAGGTGGGACTTTCAAGGGGTGAGGATTAGTAAACCCCAGTAGTGTAATCATTTTTTCCTCCCCAAAAGTCTATATGAAGAAATACAGAATCTTGTAATTTGAATAGTTTAGCATGAAGTGTAAAGGCACAAGGACAGATGAATTGGTCTCATTATCATATTTCCCATTATCTCAGAAATTATTTGAATCATTCACTGTTCATTGGACATCTGGAAATGGGTACAGACTGTCAAGTACCCTGATGTCCCTTGATGCTGGTGGATAATGATCAGTTTCATTGTACTTAGAGAAGTCATGGGCACAGAGAGAGTAAGGATTTTCCCCAGAGTAACACAGTAACATCAGTGAGGTGGGATTTGAACTGCTTTAGGTCGAGGGGTAACTATTTCTCTGAGCTGGAGCTGCTGCCTCCTCAGATCACTAGGAGGAAGGATGCCTAAGAATCTCTTTAGCTCATGCTCTGAGTGCCTGGATTTGCAACTCCTAGAATCACTTCTCCCTGGTCTCCCCTCTTTCTAATGGCAGAACAATACCAATCAAGCAAAGAAGCATCCTCTAGACATGGATGGCAAATTGATTTGATCTGGAATGCCAGCTTCAGCCAGTTAGGGGTAGCTCTTTAAAGAATGTGTTGAGAAGGATTCTGAAGTCTTGTCCCAGCAAGAGTGCCGTAATGGACTGGTGAACTGCTGGTGGATGTTGGCCACCAGCAGACCACAGAGGACAGGCAGCAACTGCGTGACATACTTGTATTCACTAACCAGCGTATTGAAAGGTTGCAATTTATGAGGTGGACTGTTTGCACCTGGGAGATCAGAGCAATTCCCTGAGGGAATGAGAACAAGATGGTTGTATTTTGATCCACTGATAGAACTGGGGCTTATGTCATATTGGAGAAGACCTACAGCCTAAGTCACATGCAGCACAATTGCTGCTTCTCTCTGTGCTATGCTGGTGGCAAATATCACTAATCCATCATAGCAGGCTTTCTGGGACATGACTTCAGAATCTTTCTCAACACATTCTTTAGGTAGCCACTACTAATTGGTTGGTGTTGGCATTCTAGACTTGATAAGGTGAAAAGGAGACAGATGTTAGGCAATGGGACCCCAGAAGGTGAATTAGACTGTACTCCTTCAGGGAAGGGATCATGCCTTGTTTATCATTGAACCCTCCATGCCCGGGATTGTACCTAACCAAGTTGAGGCATTGCTGAATGATTATTGAACCAAATAAGGACTTGTGATGCCAACAGCTGTCAATTCCAACAGTAGCAGCAATAAGCAATAATACCTACCATTTAATGGGCATTTGCTATGAACCAGACACCATGCTAAATCCTTTACAGGGAATATTTCATCTAATCCTCACCGCCACCATAGGAGATGTGCATTAATATCTCCATTTCACAGATGGGGAAGCTGAGGCCGAGACTTGTAACTAGCCCAGGGCCATCCAGCGCAAAAGTGGCAGAGCTGGGCCTCATACCCTAGTCGGTCTGACTCTAGAGTCTGCGCTCTTAAAAATACCAATAATAACTTCCATTTTAGTAAACTGTTCCAAACACCATTCTGTGCCCCGGACATGCATTCAGTCCTCTAATCCTTACATTTAAACACATGATATTTACTCTCTATAGAATCTTCATATTACTGATATGGAAACTTAAGCACAGACATATGAAGTCACTACTCCATGATCATGTAGTTAGGAAGGGGCAGAGCTGGGATTTGAACCCAAGTAGCCTGGCTTTGATGCCTGGGATTTATCACCCAAGATTCACCATTTAGGAGCCTCACCACCACGACTCTATACATGGTTCATTGGTATCTGGTAGTTTTTACACATTTCCACCTGACCATCCCACACTTCACCTTCCTCACCTTTAAAAAGGAGTAAGAGCAGGTACCCCTCCTACCTCTTGCTACAGTTCCAGGGTCAAAAGAGGCAATGTTATGCAAATGGAACTTTATCAACATTCTGGGAACTTAGAACCAGAACAGGCTGAAAGATGTTGATTGATCTTGTGGGGGTAGGATCCCAGCTACTTCCCCCCCCCCCCCCCCCCCCCCCCCCTCCTCACCCCCCAAATGTCATGACTAAAGATGGTTTTAAATATCCCAGGCTACTTAAGGGGCCAGCTCTCAATGGCATTTAAGATGACAGTCACCTTCAGGGTGGGCAGTGGGCCCACGAGTGATAGCAGAGTGGGGAATTTGGGCTGGGGTATAGGCAGGAGACAAGTAGAACCTACTCTCTACTTTCCTCCTCCTCCAAGCTCCCAGCCCAACCCCACCTCTGGGCTGCTGCAGCCCACTTCAAGAAGCCGGCAAGTGCATCTCTCGTTGTCGACCAGAAGGGGTCACTGCAGAGCGAGCAGTGCTCTTAGTCACTCTCTTAAGCAGGCACACAAATACCCAAATACACACATATCCAAAGCCACGTACATTTCTGGATCCATACATCCATACTCTGTTTCCCCAGGGTTCTTTCTTCCTTCTCCTCCCCCGTCTTATTCTCTTTGCCTTACTTCTCCCCTTTCTCTCCCATGTCCCTCCTCTCCCTTTCAAAGAACTTCTGAAGTTCACATTGGCGCCCAGGTCTCTTGGTCTCTGTCCCTGTCAGCATCAGCCAGAAACATGGGTTTGTTCTGGCTGTGGCCCAGACCTTGTGCTAGGTGCTTGGAGGCCTTTAAGAGTTGGCAAGGCCTCCTTCCAGGAATTTGCAACCTGGGGAGTGGGAGTAGTAACTCTTCGGAGATTAAAGGGCTCCAAGGGAGAGATGCACCGAGGGGTCCTGCTACTGTCTCTTTTTCTTAATGAAAACCCTGGGGGTGAAACTAGAGAAATTCTGCCCAGACCGTGTGCCTCTAAGGGTTTATTTGTGATTCTGAACTCTCACTTTCTGGGATTAGGGTTGAAGTGGGAGAGGGGGTAGAAGATGGGGAGAGAGACCTAAAAGTAACTATCCCCCTGTAATCCTGATTTCCCCCCTCAGATCCCTCTCTCTAAGTGCTTTACTTTTCCAAAAGGGACTCCTTTCCTGAGACAAGCTATGTTAATTTCTTAACCACTTTTCTGTGGTTGTGGCTAAATTCCCCAGGAGTGGATGGGGTGGGGTGGGGTGGGGGGCACTCTTTCCTTTGGACGGGTTTGGCAGCGGGGACATTGGGCTGGCTGGCTGTGAGGCACAAAAGAAATCTTCCTTACAGCGCCGCAAGCACAGATGTAGCGCTGCGCCCCTCTGCGGGCGGGGACCTGGCTTGGCAGATGGCGAAAAGCCGAATTGGCGAAGGATTGTCCATCAAATGGCACTTTCTGGGTGGTGGGGATCTCGTGGTGCCCAGGCACAAAGAGGAATGCAAGGGACCCCCTTTGCTGGCCCAAGCAGTCTCTCCCAGAAGTGAGAGGGTCAAGTTGGCTTGGGCGGCTAGGTTAAGTTTTTTGGGTTTTTTTTGTTTTTGTTTTTGTTTTTTTACTCCCCCCCCCCACACTAGAAGATCTGCCACAAGACTTGCGAAGGGGATTGAGAAGGGAGGTGGCTGGGCCCAGAGGACACGCAAGAAGAGGTGGGGGAAGGGGGGAAGGCCTGCTATGGCTGGGGAGGAGAACAGGCTGGGAAGCAGGATGTCCTGCCTGGTTCAGTTCGGAGTGCCGGGATTGCCTCTCTGAGGGGTCAACGCCGCAACTCTGTCGCCACGGGGCCCTGGTGACAGGCACATGCCCCGCCCTTTCTCCTCCCAAGACCTGCGGGCTTTTGTTATGCAGATGGCGGCAGGAGGCTGTGCGGGAGGAGGAGGAGGGAGTTGGTAGGGAGGAGAAGAGACGGAGGAGTCGGCGGTGGGGGGGGGGAGGAAAGTGCTGCTCGCGCGACCAGCCTCCTCTTCCAACGTCACATTGTGCGAGAGACAAAACCCGGGCGCGCCTGAGCTCACACGCGCACGCACACACAGACGACCCCGTCGCCTCTTCTCTCTTGGCACTGCCGAGAAAGCCAGCCCTCCCTTCCCTTCCTGGGGCGCGGAGGCTTAGCAAGCTCAGAGCTCAGCCCAGACACAACACAGAAGGCGAAGAAAGACGGCGGATCAGCCTTCTTTCTCCCCTGCCTGCCTGGGCTGAGGCGCCCCATCCCCCGCCCTGAACCCCCGATCTCTGCCACCCCACCCCTCTGGGTTTCACAAGGACTGAGCCCGGAGCCGGGTGTGCCCCCATTTGGAATCCACGTTTCAGCACTTCGGACAGCGCCCGGACGCCCCGGGCCCCTTTGGGTTGGCTATGGCGAGCGTTCAGCAAGGGGAGAAGCAGCTTTTTGAGAAGTTCTGGCGAGGAACCTTTAAAGCTGTGGCCACCCCGCGTCCCGAGAGCATCATTGTCGCCAGTATCACGGCCCGCAAGCCTCTGCCAAGGTAATGACCTCCTTCTTAGAAGGAGAGACCCTGATGGCCCTTCTTTCCTGGCCTGTGTGTCCCCCGAGCCCTGAGGGGTGGATGCAGGCAGCTGGGCCAGGGCGCCTGTTTTTTTTCCCATCACTACTCGGTGTCTCTCGCTCGAACATGGGAACTAATTGCCTGTGTGAGGTGGAAGCTGGTGAGAAGGGACAGGGAGTCTTTAGGGGGAGCAACACTCAGTTGTCTGCTGACCTGGCAGCTGCTGTTTGAGAGGTTTTGCTTTCTTGGGGTGGGCGGTGTAGGTGAGATAGGACTTGACTAAGAAACTTTTCTTGGTATCAGAGCTCAGAGGACAGGGGGGCAAAGGAATGGTGGATTTGGGGTGGCTGGGGGTGTTGTACAAGAAGAGAAGATGAAGGTTGAACCAGCTCAAGTGGTGTTCAGAGGTAACGGCACATTTCTATACTCAGCTCAGAAACTAGCGAGCTCTGAACATTTTGACAAAAGCCCATATGCTGTTCCCTCAAATATACCCTAAACAGCACCCTCCTCCACGCCTTTCTGGCTGCCACTGCTGCTGAATTCTCTCTTCTCCAGCATCCAAAACCAGTACTCTGAGCTCAAGAGTCAGGGAGGAGCCTTCCAAGATCGTGAAGATGATCTTGGAAGAGTTTTATTTGGTTTTTCGAAAAGGATCTGATTGCTTTGAACTCAAGAATGAGCACAGACCCACAGATGGTGAAAACAGTGGGATGGGGGAGAATAGGGGAAGAAAAGAAAGAAAGGCAGAAAGAAAAGAGAAGAGGAGGTGGGGTGAAATGGAGAGAAGGCTGGGGAGAACATTCCAAGACAGAGAAAACCCAATTCTTTTCATAAAGCATTCAATTTAGAGGAGTTTGAGAATGAAAGGAAGAAGCCTGTGCCCTCTGTCAGGGAAAATCAAGGCAGTATGAAAACTCATCTTTTGCTGGTGTTGGATGAGTGGTTCAGTGGGAGAAAAAGAACAAAGTGGACCAGGGGAGACCACTTGGAGGATGTATTAATCCTGGCAGGCTCCATTAGAGAGCAGATTGAAAACAGGTCTGTGAAAGTGCTTCAGACAGAATGCCTGTTCTGGAACCACAGGATCTGAACTTTCCAGTGGGTGACGGGGAATCCTATCTACAGAATCAAACTCGGGCTGGAGAACTTTTCGGAGTCTGCTGGGAGCCTAGCTCATGCATGTCTTTAGAGAAATGGGTACCACATATCGGGAATGGGTGTATAGTCGAAGCAGGATGTGGTAGGCTGCAAACAGCAGCCAGTATTTGTGGCTGGGAGGGAGGGGGACACCTCGTGACACAGGCTGGAGAAGGGGAATGAGAACACCAAATGCCGTCCAGGACTGATGTTTCTCTGCTTGGGAAAAGGTTCTTTGTAGAGAGTTTTGACGTCAGCAGTTTTATCTTCCTGGGTTTCAGCCATCCATTCTGCCTTTGGAGTGCACCTACTATTGGCAAATCCGGTGCTGTGTGGGCCAAAGAATATGCCCTTGTAGAAGAAACTAAAGACAATTTCATTGAAAACTACATGTGTGGCATTTGGTTCAGAGTCTGCCATATATTTCAGGGATGCAGGAAGAGGAGAGCAGATTCGGGGTGGTATTTGAATACAGAAAACGCCTTAAGTCCACCTGACTTGGTACCTTCACCCTTTGCCTATCTGTCTGTTACTGGCATGTCCCTTTCTTGGTCATATTCTCAATCATGTGAATTGCCCGAAGTCTCCTAACCCTCATGCTTTTTGTAGCATTGTTTAAATCCCAACATAATGCATCTGGGACTCTTAACAATAGCCAACCCTCCTCCCCCAGGTGTCATTTCCCTCTAGGTGTCTTTTAACATCTTGGGTCTCCTTACCCCTGGAAACCACTGCTGGGGTGAAAGTCTGAGTCATAAGCCCCTAATTTATGTCACGCTGGAAGGATCTTCTTCGATAGTTCTGTAACAGGTGTGGCCCCTCTGTAGAATAGATTCCAGTTTTATAGCTGTTACTGCTGGTTTGGGGTGGGAAACGAGTGGGGAGCATTTGTATTCAAGGCTTCAGGGAAGGCTGGGTTTGAGTCGTCTTTCAACAGACTGTCTGTAAAACCTGAATCATCCCCATCCCCATCCAAGCCAACCACATCCAGTGAGGTCGGTCTCTGTATCCTTTCTAGTGTTGTATGCTTACTTAACAGTGAAAGTACCATGTTTCCAAAGCTGGGTTCTCAGGAAGGAAAGGGACAGAGACACTGGCATAGCATCAGCTGAGCCCCAGTGGCTTCCTCTAGAGGCAGTCTAGGGACTTGGTCTGACCAGAAATGTCATTTAGTTCCATGAGTCAAGACCAGCACTCAGTCAGCAGATCTGTAGAGAGATGGGGGAGGGATTGGATGAAACACCAGCCAGGCCAGTTCTGTTGGTTACACACTTAATACGTGTTTATAGATGAGGGCTACCCCTCCTCTGAATGAACTTCCCCAGAATATTTTAAGTCTATCTCCGAATATAATTTAGTACCAGGATAGAAGCTTACATTCAATTGGTTGATTTCATAGCACTATGCATATATCATACAATCACACTCCAAGCAAAACCTCCCCTTGTTCCCCCCTCCCCGCCTTCCTCTCCCCCTCCATGAGGCATACTTGATGAGGCAATAGCTTTATTGTGTATCAGATTGCAAGCAGATGTCTGACTCAAATGTCCGAACGTATAGCAGAGTGGGAGGCAGTATATCATAGTGGTTAAGAGCTCAGACTTGAGTTTCAGACAGACCTGGATTCTTGTTCTAGCTCTACCATTTAGCCGAGTGTCCTAGACAAGAGGCTTTACCTTGCTGAGCCTGTTTTGTCAGCTTGAAATAGAAATAATAGTAGCCATCTCAGACATTGAATTATGAGGACTGAGTCAGGTAAAACATTTCGCACAGTGTGTGGTCCAGAGTGATTGCTTAATAGACATCACTTCTAAAACAAACCGCTCTGTTTATAATGGCCAGAGGAAATCAACATTTCCTTCCAGTATTGTGTTCCTCATGCCTACCCATTTCTCCCCCAAAAGATGCTAGCAGTAAATATTGTGGGATTTCAGCTGCTGACAGGCCATGCATTGAGATGGAATTAACACACAGGAGGTGGGGTGGGAGTGGTCCCATCATTCTCTTCCCTGGGGGAAGGTTAGTTGCTTTCTGATAGGACTTTCTTAGTTAGGGGGTGGAGGGCTGGTGAAGAATTATCTAGATTCAGAATGGATTGCTATAACATCCCCACAGAGTATTCTTTTCATTTGTGTAGAGATGACCAGGTACTGCCAGTCCAAAGAAGACTGAAACTCCTGAAAAATTAGTTTGAATCCCTAGTTCCATCAAACCTAGAGCAACTGTATAATTTATTATTCATATCAAGAGTGAAAGGTTTGCTGTGAGTAGTTATTCCAGAATGGAAGATGTAATGGGGACTATCCCAGGCCACCTGGGATGTAGGGTGGCCAAAGTGCAGCCTCACCCTATACGAGCTTGAAAGACGGTCAGCATGAATCAGTAAGATAGTTGGAGAGTAAGAGACCCCTTTTTTGTCCCCACTGAAGAAGTACAGTCATTTCTCCTGGCATTAATTAATTCTCTTTTTTAATTGTTTGGCCCAGAAAAGTTTGTACCCAAAAAGTTTATGCTCAAAGCAGAAAACTTAAGTGTCTGAGGCTAGACCCAACTGTAATAATCATATCACCAGAATAGTAGCTGAGGACCTAATGAACATGTAAAAACCATTTGAAATTAGCATATCAATTGTTTGTGGACGCAGGAGTGTTTGTAAAGGGCTAGAAAGGCGGCCCTTTTAAATGGAATAAGCAATTCCCTTTACAATTCTTTTGGCAAGCTATTAATTTTCTTCGAAAATCCTCTCTATGCAGAATAGTCCAGAAGCAGACTTCAGCCCAGGTCTGTCCAAAGGATCATAAATTCCAAACTATTGGAGATTTTACTGCATAAAGGGAAAGATGGCCAAATTGTGAGGCAGGAAAAATGCCTTTGAACCATTTAATTCCAGACTCCCCTTTGTGCCAAGAGATCAGTTAGCACATTTGTGCTGACTCTGTCCTCGGGAGCAGAGTGAGGGGCAGCTGGGAGGTGATTTCCTGACAGCCTGTGGTTAAAAACCAAGGTACTGAGGGTCATAGAGAATGCTTGCCCTGGCGATGAATGATCGTTTTTCTCTGGAAAGGGAGTGTTATTGTTTGGGTCAAACCTTTCTCCTTGTGAAAGGTGAAATTTGCTGAATGGTATACAGGGGTCTGGGGGGGTGGCATTATTTCTGACACAGCTGTTTTCACTTGGCAACCGTGCTGTCTTAAGATTCGGGCTGCAGTAGACACTGAATGAAAGTTGGATGCATTAACTGAATGAGTACATGCGGTCCAAATCCAGTGTCAGATTTGCTCTCTCCCAGCCCACCCCCATTCCTGACAGGCTGGGGATTCTTGATCAACGCCGCCTAAGAGACACACACTCTGCAGATTTGACTCACACTGGTGTCAGAATGAAGCTCTCGGGATATAGACATCCGTCTGGCTGGGGGAGCAGACATGTCATCTGGTGTGGGTACAGGAGGTTGGACGAAATGCCACCAGGAAGTGCTTTTCAGGGCTGTGTGAGCCTCCATGAACTCCATCCCCACTCTAGGCCACCAGAAAAGAATGGGGGGGGGGAACACCCCTAAAAGCCTAACTCCTGTGATGAGGAAAAAAGCCTCCATCATGCACTTCCTGCTCTTGTGAGCACCTCAGGCATGCCGCCGGGGCACAATAAATTTTTAAAAATATCCTTTCTTCCAGAGTGACTGTTTTTACCTTCCTGTGGGGTAGAAGGGCTTGCAGGGGCTTAATAAAACCAGAGTTTTTAAATTGCTCGTTACCAAGACTTTCTTTGAGGTGTGAGAGAACACTTCTGGGGAGAAAGGGGAATGGTGGAGAACTTGGGCTCTGAAGTCAGATCTGCTCAGGCTGAAACCTTGCTGTGCTACTTTCCTACCTTTGGACTCTGCTAATCACTCCACCCTCCCTGTGCCTCTGTTTGCCCACCTGCGTGAGACTGAGCTCACAGGGTTGTAGTGAGGAGTAGACAAGGTGATTCGTGTAAAGGACATGGTACAGTGCCTGGCACAGACCGAGAGCTCCATCAACAGTGCTCTTGTTGCCCTGACGTGAGTTACCCAATGAGACGTTGGGAGAGAGCCACACCCCTCCACACCTGGGCTGGGTGAATTGCCTGATGGTGACAGTGGGGCTTCCTTGGCCTTGCCACCTGACCACCTGAGTGCTCTGTATTCATTTTTGAATGTGGTTTTGGCATTCCCTAAAGAGCCACTGGAGATGTGTAGAGCTGTTCAAAAAAATTTGACAGACCCTGATGGCAAGCTAATCAAAAACACTTGTTTCCTTTTACTATTTATTTGCAGATGCTAGTGACTTTTTGGCAGGAACTTGACCTTCTCAATCTTGGTTTCCTCATCCATAAAATGGGGCTAATAATAGCAGCCCCCTCCAAGAGCTGTTGAGAACACTGAATGGGCTAATTTATGAAAAGTGCTGTTTGGCACAGAGGAAGGGCTCCATCACTGTTAGCTCTTACTATTAATAATAAATTATAGTTTTTGTTATTACTATGTGCCAGGCCCATCAAAGAGGAATAGATGAATGAAATGCAGTCTCTCCCTGGGAGGGCCTCGGAGTTTAGTGGCAAAGGTGGACACAGGCACTAGTAGGAATGGCATGAGGCAGACTGTCCTAAGTACCGTAATATGGGTAGGGATAAAGGAAAAGGGGTGTGGAAAACCAGAGGAGGGAGGCACCCTTCATGAGTCATGGAGTCCCTTGCTTATAGTCACACAGTTATCCTTAGTGGGCTGATCTGTGCAATGGGAATGATTCTTTTATTTCATCAATTTTACCTACAAATTCAAGGAATGATCAGAATGAATAAGGCCTTTGTTGCTAGTAGAGTCTTAAAGGAGACCTTTTTTTTTTTTTCTCCCCAGAAGAAAAAAACAATTTAAACTTTCTGGAGGGGACATCATCTGCGGGGGCCTCAGAGTAAGTGCTGATGAAGGGGGACTGTGGAAAGGAACTGCCCTGATTGTATAAAATTTCCAGCTACTCTGTCATTGGCTCAAGGATGCAGACTCTGGTGTGGACCATTAGGTTTCTCGTCCTTCATGGTCTAGCTAAAACAAAATCCAGTCTGCATTCTTTGAGCAGCCACCCATGGTGGGGGGATTAGAGCAAGCCCACACGTGTCAAAGAGAGAATAAGCCACAGGGAATGAACCACAAAAGGGAAGAAGCTGCATGTGGCTAAAAAACAAAATCATGCTTTCATTCATTGAACAATTTTATTGAGCTCCTACTCGATATAGCAGTGAACAACACCAAGCCCCTGCTCTCACGAGGGAGAAAGGTGATAAATGAAGAAACAAGGTAATAAATGAAGAAATCATAGAAGGTCAGGTTACGATAAGTGTTATAAAGAAGAATAAAGCAGGGGAAAGAGATAGAGGGTGAGGATGGGGCTGCTTTTTGGATGGAGTGGTCAGGGACCTAGATGAAAGGAGAGAGCAAGCTGTGAGGATAACAAGGGGAAAGAGTTTTTGAGACAGGGAACAGCAAGTGCAAAGGCCCTGAGGTGTAAGCATGCTTGGTGTATTTAAAGATCGCAAGGAAATCAATGTGGCTGGAGGAGAGTGAGTGAGGGGAAGACTAACAGGGGATGACTCCCTAGATGGAGGCAGGAAACATTTCAAGCGATTAACATAGTAAGCCAGTTAAGGACTTCCCAGGTCCTTGGTTCCTAGGCTGGGAGCATGGAAGGGGTCACAGGAGGGACCCCTGCCCTCTCAATCAGGATCCTAGGTCTGATCTGCTTCTATTGGCTCCTCTCCTTGACTCAAACCCAGCCAGGATGACTTTGAATAGCAGTGTTAGAAGCTTAGCTGGGCCCCTGCATGTGTTATGGACAAGCATGAAATTTACAATCTCTCTGATTGTGATCAATCAGATTAGGAAATTGAAAAACACACTGTTTAGAATTCCAAATAGCAGTGGCAAATCTTGTTCCCATGACAGTGAGGGTTTGGTCTGTCTCTCATATCCATGCGAGCAAATCTAGACTATCTCTCTCACCCAGCCGCCCCCCTTCATGGTGCACCTTTGAAGCTACAGTTTGTTTACTTTCCCTCTCTCTCTCTCTCTCCCCTCTCCCTCTCTCTCTCTCTCTCTCCCCTCTCCCTCTCCCTCCCTCCTTCCCTCCCTCCCTCCCTCCTCCCTTCCTCCCTTCCTCCCCCATCTTCATTGGAGATTTTGCTGAGGGAACTCCCATATGCCACAGCCTGTGTATGGAGCTCTGTGAAATAAAACACGAATTAAGATGTCATAGAGACAAAGCCAAACCAAATACAGAACAATGCCGAATCCTAAAACAGTCATTAAGTAATTCACGTCTACATGTGTCTGTTCAAAACAAATATTAAGATCCTCTGGACTCGAATGTTTCTCATCAGGAGAATCCCCCCGTTGCCGGATTCCCTGGGCTTACATCCCGCTGACAGCTTCGCTGAGCAGAAACACCAGTGGATCACTGTTCTCCAGCTTCATTAAAAGTTAAGCTTAGGCAAGTGAGCTAGAATTTTATAAGACAGTCCCCACTCCTTTGGGGAGACACGTGCCATCTGGGCCTGAAATGAGTGTCTTCATGGTATGTGTGCACGCTCACTCATGGTGCAAAGTGGGTGCCGAGCTCCTTCTGTCATTATGTGCCCAGCCCTGTGCCAGTGAGCAAGCACGTTTTATCCATTGCCTCATTCCATTTTCACAAGAACTCCAGGAGAGAGGTATTTGAAAGGCTGTTTTATAGACGAGAAACCGAGGCTCAGAGGTTGGAAGTGACCTGCTCAGGGACACCTGGCTGGTAGGAGGCAGAATTGGGATAAGAAGCCAGAGCTCTTGACTGACGTGTGTCAAGTCTAGTATGCTTTGCAGAGGAAGAACAACTGAGACCAGGGAGGTGGTGAGGCATGGCTTGTGCAAGACCACACTGTTCATACGAGGTGAAACTGGAATCTGAACTCAGGTCTGCCTGATGGCAACTACAGTTCTTCTCTACCTCCTGTACCTCCTGTCGCTGTGGTTTGGCTCTTAAGGTTGTGGGTGTTTTTGTCTCATTTTGCTCTTCTTGTTTTATGTCCAATTAGCTTAGGCAATAGCTATTCGTTATAATCCCAACTCACCCCACTCTCTGTAACACTGCCTTTCTCTGTCCATACCCTCCATACCTGTTCTCCACATCGAGCCAGAAGAACCTTTTCGAAAGGCAAGTCAGCCCATACACACCCCCTCCACCTATCTAAAGCCCTCCATCGCTGTCCTTTGGTTTGCAGAATACAGAGCTGACCCCCTGTGATGGCCTAAAGACTCTCCAGCCCAGCGTCTGTCTGCCAACCTACCCAAGATTGTTTCTGAAATGCTGCCCCTTACTCCCTCCGTTCGGCCACACCCCTCTCCTTTCAGTCACTCAAAATTTCCGTGCCCTTTCTGCCACCGGGCCTTTGCACATGATGCCAGGAAAGCTCTCCCTCTCCCCGGTGCCTAATTTATACCTACTGCACTTTCAGATCTTAGCTCAAATGTCATTTCCTTGGGGATTCCTTCCACAATGCTCTAGACTAAGTCACACCTTGAATTACAGACTTTTATCATGGCAGGTACCTCTCGGCTCTCAACACGCTTATGATTTTATATTGATTTGTGAGACCCATGTTAAAGTATACCTCTCCTAAGAGACTGAAAGCATCATGGGGTTGGGGACTATGTCTGTGTGCTCCTTGGTGTATCCTTTCATCTGATACCCAGCAGGGGGCCAAACAGTTGTTGGTTGAATGCACCAATTGTAACACTTTCCCCTCATCAAGTCGCTGGCACACCTAATAGTCTGAAGCATATGGAAATGCCAATATTAAAAAACAGCAAAGTTAATTCCTTTGATTTGCAAGAGAAACATTTGAACTGCTGGGGGCGTGGGGGTGGGGTGGGAGACCATGTCTGTCTCATTCCTTGCTGTATCTCAGCACCTCGGACAGTGGTCCATGGTTGGAGATCTTTACATATTTGTTGAATGAATAACTAATGAGGGCATGCAGGAATATGCACATAGTACTGATGAGGAAACTCGGGGACTTACAGAGGTACAGCATCAGAATTTTAGGGCTAAAGGGATTTTCAAGATCATTCAGTCTCATTGTACATGGGGAGGTCTGAGAGATATATCTTACAGTGTGTGTGATGATGTGTTAGAACCACAGTGTTCATGTATAATTCGTAAATAATACACATATATGGGGGTTTCATTCTCAAAATTTCTTACTGAGAGAGATATGAGATCAAAAGATCTTTAGGACTCACTGCTCTAGTTCAGATCCCCATTTTGCAGACGGGGAGACTGAGACCCACAAAGGGGGAGGGGTTGCCTGACGTTCATAGCCTGAGTCGGCCTGAGTGAGCTCTGGGTTCAGTGAAGTGGTGTTTGCCCAATGTTATGTTTGTCTTTGAACTTCCCTGCTGTGATCAGGTGGCCAGACACTGCTCTCTCTTGCCACCCTACCCCTGTGGGGAGATACGGCATCCTGCCTCCATAAAGACCTCCTGTGGCATATGCTGCCTGAAGCCTGGTCTGGGGATCCTGATGAGACGTCCGTTTGTACCCAGCCTGTGCCTAGCAGAGCAGGTGAGCAACACCGGCTGTTTCTGGGATCATGTTTCAGAGCTTCCAGCTGATAAGGAGGCTTTTGTTTGGCTGGCCTGCCTTCCACAGCCAGGTGGCCGGTGATTCTGGGGCTCAGCCCACTCCCATAGGGGTAGGTGTCTGGGCAGTGGTGCAGGATGGACTCAGGGCCACTGTTTACCATGTGGATAATTGTTTCCAACAGGAACCCATCATTGTAACAGCACCTTCCATTGGTCAGCTCCTTACAAACCGGCATCACCTTGCTGTGGCATTTAGCTGGCAGTCAGGATGGGAGGGCCAGAGGAGACCTTTGAGGAACTCACATTCAGCCTTTTCATTTTATTGATGGGGAGACTGAGGCACAGAAAGAGCAAAGGGCACTCCATGGAGCATCAGAAAGTTAATGCCAGAGTGATAGCTGAGATGTGGGCCCGCTTGACACCTAGTCCTAAGATACCACACTGCTCAGAGTTCCATGGGGAAGAAGGCAGAAAAACGAATGTATTCCCATTTTACAAATAGGACAAGTGAGGCTCAGAGATGTGAAATGACTTGCCTAAAGTCACATCATGAAGTCATGCTACATCCTCATCTTTGTTCTCACTCAGTCCTCACGGGAGTAAGTGCCTCTTGTGTGTCCATCTCACAGATGAGGAAACTGAGGCTTAGGGTCTTATAAAGACCCAGAATAAACTCTGGGTCTCTTGACCCCCTCCCACTGTGGGACAACGTCTCTGACCCCAAAAGCTTGCACACCCAGCATGGATCCAAATTCATTCCTATCAGAAACAAAGAATCGTGATTGCCAGGATCCCTTTTTTAATTTGTGCAAAGGGATTTTACATCTCCCTTCTGATTGTTCATTCATACCTTCATCCAACACAGGACTTCTACTATAGGCAAAGCCTAATAAGGAATGCAATTTTCTCCTGTCAAGTTGTTTACATTTTAGTAGGGGAAGACATGTCTATAAATAACCAGCATTTAGCAGGCAGCGCAGGAGTTAATATCATCAAAAAGTGAATCAAAGTCTGAACAGATAGGGCACCTGGGTGGCTCAGTTGGTTAAACATCTGCCTTTGGCTCAGGTCCGGATCCCAGGATCCTAGGATGGAGCCCCACGTCAGGCTCCCTGCTCAGCGGGGAGCCTGCTTCTCCCTCTCCCTCTGCTGCTCCCCCTGCTTGTGCTCTCTCTCACGCTCTCTCAAATAAATACATAAAATCTTTAAAAAAGAAAAAGTCTGAACAGATAAAGTGACTAGCCCAAGGTCATACAAGTTAGTTGTGATACCATGCAATTTTAGATCTCTCCTATTCATAAGCCAAGCTCTATGCTAGGCAGTTTGTAGATATTATTCACTATATCCTCACCCCAACCCTATGCAAGAGATACCATTGTCCCCATTTTGTAGGTGGTAGAAGTGAGGCTCAGGATTTAAGCAACTCAGCCAAGGTTATCACCGTGTAAGGGTCAGAGTTAGAATCACAGCCCAGATGTGCTGCCCCATGCTTTTCTCTTACCCAACACTTTCTTCCCCAGAGGCATGATACAGAGCAAAAAAATGTCACTGGTGAGGCCTAGCTATTCTCCTACTTTTAAATTTCTAGATGATCACTCTAGTGGAGGCTCACCCCAAGACTGGGCTCAGGCTGAGGGGAGAAGGGACTGCCCAGCAGTGAGGCTGACCA
Organism: Callorhinus ursinus; assembly: GCF_003265705.2. Taxonomy (NCBI): domain Eukaryota; kingdom Metazoa; phylum Chordata; class Mammalia; order Carnivora; family Otariidae; genus Callorhinus; species Callorhinus ursinus. The sequence goes on along the minus strand of NW_027397103.1, from coordinate 3,439,245 downwards.
CACAGGGCTCAGGGCTTGGAGAGGGCTTGCCCTGGGGTATTTGATGGTCTCCTCCCACACTGGGCAATAACTCAGAAGGAGAATCAGCCAGCGGGAAGTGCCTTTCATGCTAGAAGTGCTCTTCCCAGCAAGAGGATTATCGAACCATCCATGAAGAGGGATAACCCTTCAAGACAAGGAGACAAGAGATATTGGTAGTTAACCTTATGTTTTCTTGACCAGAGCTAAACTCAGAGATGGCAATGCAGAGGACCACAAGCTGAATCACTGGTGTTGAGGAAGAGGGTGGGATAATAGATATTTGGTAAGCACCAGGATTTCATACTTCTTTGCACTAACTTGGGGAGTGACTAAAAACAGCCTTGTACTGTAAGTGAGAACACAGGTCCAGAGAGGTTATTTTACTTGTCCCAGTTTGCCCAGCTTGGCAGAACCTGGACCGTCGGCCATCAGTTCATACATATTACCGTGGAGACATCCAGCATTCCTGCCCCACAGCACCATTCTGGTCTTGCGGGTCCCCTCCCCGCCTCCACTCTGTCTCTCCTCTCCCTAGCCTGGAGGCAATCTCTTTCTACTCTGGAGAAATCTTTCTTTCTTTGTGTTTCTTCAAGACTCTCCTAAGTCCATAAATCCCCTTCGCCTGCAGGCTTTGACTTTTCCAATAAGCAAAAGCTGAAAACACTCATATTCTTCCTGTTTTCAGCCCTGACACATGCCTCCCTTGAGGCAAGGAGGTTAGAACCCACTATCTGCTTAAATGGTAAAAAAAAAAAGAGAGAAAAGAAAAGAAAAGAAAATTTAAAAAAGGGGAGGGCGGAACACAGGGAGGAAAAAAGCCACATAGGTTAGGTCAGTATCTCAAACTATTAACCCACTTCACCTTTCCTTAAACCCCGTAAGCTTCTGAGATGGTACTAGTAGTATCTCCATTAACAAGTGAGGAAGCTGAAGTTCAGGAAGATTATGTGACTTCTCCAAGGTAACACAGCCAGAAAGTAGATCCAGGATTCAAACTCCAGCTTGTAAGGCTCCAGTAGTCAAGATTTTAAACACCATGTCCCACTAATACACTACCTGTGAGAAAAAAAAAAAAATTAAGATTGTCCAGAGATGAGGAGTGACTTTCCCCAGATCATTCAGCAGGTCGGCAGAATGGGAGCCCAGCTGGCTGACCACAGGCACATCAATGTGTACCTACATTTAATGGGCATCCCCTGCATGCATCTGACATGTGCTCATGCTCTTCAATCTCTAAGGAGGTTATACTCAATTGAACACAGGAATAAAGTTCCAGAGAAGAAAGAGGCATTCCTTAGAGTGTCAGCCAAACTATAGACCCTTGCACCTGAGTAAGGACAGGATGGTGAGAAAGGTTCCATAGGAAGTGTCAAAGGGGGCGCCTGGGTGGCTCAGTCGTTAAGTGTCTGCCTTCGGCTCAGGTCATGATCCCAGGGTCCTGAGACCGAGCCCCGCATCGGGCTCCCTGCTCAGCGGGAAGCCTGCTTCTCCCTCTCCCACTCCCCCTGCTTGTGTTCCCTCTCTCGCTGTCTCTCTGTATCAAATAAATAAATAAAATCTTAAAAAAAAAAAAAGAAAGTGCCAAAGACTTCAACTAATTGGTAGTAGTTGCCTGAAACCCTGTGTTGAGATGGCTTCTGGGGATGTATCTGAGATCAGTAGCAAAGAGTGTTCTGATAGATTAGTGATGTCTGTCATTGGTGCAGGAAAGGGAAGCGGCAGTGTGCACGCTATATATTTATCCTTCCCAGGATGGGGATGCTACAGCTCTTGGAAGGAGCAGATCAAGTACCAGCCATTGAACACTTACTCTGCTGTTGGTGCCATGCTTTTTGCATTCACTGTTTCAATTACTGTTGATTGCAGGGCACCCTCTCTCCCCCATTTTACAAAAGAGAAAAACAGAACCTCAGAAGGGTGAAGTTAGTTTCCCAAGGCTAAAGAAGCTACTCACTGGCTAACCAGCTCTGGTAACTACTGGTAAATACATAAGCCATTAGGCCAATGAATAGAATATCAATAGATGGGCAATCCCAGAACATGTTAATTAGTGTGGAAATGTATATATTTGACCAGAGGGCTTTGTCTTGTTTACCTCCCGACATCCATTGCATATTTACTTGGAACTGCGAACAGTGCCTATGCTAGACGCCCTCAGAGGGACGGTTCAGAGAGGAAAGAGATTCAGCTGTGCATATAATGAAAGGGAAGACAGGCTCAAGGGCCAACCTGCCCACTGCTGATTCTCAGATGCCAAGCTAAGTGGACACATTTCATGATCTCAGGCAAGTCAGGGAGCTGAAGCAGGACGAGGAGGAGGAAATGGGTGTCCTGCACCAAGGGAACTATTTCTGGCTTTGTGTTCTACCAGCAGGAGGCTGGGAGGCTGCAGGAGCCGGATCTGCTGCTGGGGCTTACTCAGAGTCAGGACAATGCCAGTTTCTTCTTGCCTGGAGCACCTGAATGCCACGCAGGAGGGGAAGGCAGTGGGGAGGGGTGTCCTCATGGAGCCAAGTCCTCTCCCGCCACATCTTTTCCCAGCTATGTCCAGCCCCTGTTAAGTTCGGGGGTGATTTATCTTATCTGCAGAGTTGGCATGTTTCAAATTATGAAAGCGTCGTGTGATGGGTAGAATGATTTTCTTTTTCTGTTTCACAGATGAGAAAACTAAGACTAATCGAGTTATTTATAATAATAGCAGCACAACTACAACAGTGTAAGTCAGACATTATGCTAAGCATTATTCCGTATGTGCTAACTCACCGAAGCTTCACAATGCCCTGTGAGACAGGGAATAGTCATGTCCCTGTTTTGCAGAGGAGAAAGCTTGAGGTTTGGAGGGGTCAAAAGTTCATCAGACCCAGCCCCATCTGATTCCAGTCCCATCACACCCAGTCCCATCTGATCCCAGAGCCTGTGCCCTCCACCTCCATGTTATATAGCCTGCCTCTGGACCAGCTCACTCACTTATTAATTAATAATTTGCATTCATATAGTGTTTTATATTTTCCAAATACTTTATGGATATTTGTGCTTTCGAGCTGTGCTCTCACACTATAAGGTAGGTGGAAGAGGTATTCTTTTTGCTTTCCGTCCTTTGACACATCAGAAATGGTGCCTGGGGTTGGAAAAGTGCTTCTGCTCTGCTCTGTACTGTGCTTTGTACAGTACGTATGACATATAGGATACTTTGAATAGTACAGCGAAGTACTGTACTATATTTCTGTTCCCCAAACCTCAATTTTATCATCTCTAAAATGGGGGAAATGACTTTCTTCCATGGTTACTGTGAGCATTGGCGATGATAAACTGGAAGAGCCTAACATACCTGGCACATCAAAGGAGAACCCAGTTCCACCTTGGAGTCTACCATTTTATAGGAGTGAGCAAATACTTCCCTTGCTGGTTTTCTTTAAGCATGGGGATGAGCAGTTACCAGGTGACTGGCTGAAGTTAGCCTGGTCATCCGTAACTGAGAAGTCATGCCAAGTTTATTCTTAGCATCCTCTTCTTTCCCCTGTACAGTTGGTCATCGGAAAGAAAGGGACTCAGACCCAGGAGCCATGAAATCTCCACTCTATTTAATCCCAGTGGACTCTGCATTTCCAGTGACAGGTCCTGTATTCAAGACCCTGGTGGTGTTGGTTTCTACTTGGGCAAAGCCAGACCAGAGCTTTAGCCAGCATTGGGTTAAACTCTTTCTAGGTGCAAGAGGCATCTCTGAAAAAGTAGAGGCAAAAGGAACACAGGAAATGTATTTACCATTGGAACATAGATTTTGTGATTACAAGTCATCTAGCCGTGCACAGCCCTATCCTTGAGCTATAATTATGCTTGTTCTGAGTTTTCTCAAGAAACAGCTAGAGATGGAGGCATTTTGCCAGAGCCTAACCTAAGTGAAAGGTTAGCACTGTCTGTAGTCATGGGATTGCTTGACCATTGGAACCTAGGAGGCAGTGCCACTGGAGAGATGGGGACTTCCTTCCACCCACCCCCCTTCTTTCTTATGAATCCCTCAGATCACTGCAGTCAATTCCTAGCACTCCTTTCTCCAGGGAACATATTCTCTGACCAGGAGAGAATGTCTACTGGCTGATACCATTTGGACTCAAAGAATAAGCAGAATAGATGTCACCTTGGATGTTTCAAGGTCATTAAATGAGAGAAGAGTAGTGAGGGTAGGCAAGAATGACAGCTATAAGAGATAAACCCTGGGATCTCAGTGGCTTAATAGGATCCAGTCATGTTCTGCTCCTGTCTTAGTCCTCTGTGGGTTGAAGAAGGGCTTTGCTTCATGTAGCTGTAGAGAGACCCACCTCCATGACACGGTTTCAAGGTTATAAGGCATGATCCAGCGGAAAGATGAAGAGAATGAACTGAGGTAGAGAAGTCCCACTTGGTCTTAACTGCTTCGACCTGGAAGTGACCCAACACTTCCATTTACATTCCATTGCTGGAAGCTAGTCGCAAGATCCCATCCAGGTGCCAAGAGAGCTGGGAAGTATAATCTAGTAGTGTCTGGGTAGAAAGGAAATGGAGTTTGGTGCCATCCTCTCTGCCTATATTGGAATTGCCTATCATTCCTGGAATCACATACTAGTGTGAGCATCTGAGGACTGTCTGATAAGTTTTTTCTCCATATGAGAGGAAGAGGGAAGGAAAAATAAATTACTGTTCACTGAGCATTTACTTTGGTCCAGGCACTATGCCAAACTCTTCATATGCATTAGCGTGTTTAATGTATTAACTCTGTCAAGTATATATTGTTGTTCCCATTTTATAGACAAGGAGAGCCCCAAAGAAAGGAAGTAATTGTTTACGATCACACAGCTAGAAATTTCTGGTGCTAGGATTTGAATATAGGTCTTAACCAATAGACCTCACTGCCTAGGTGAAGTGCAATGTTCAAGTGTTTCGGGGAGGATTAAACGTCATGATAGACAAAGCGATCGGCCAGGGCATGGCCCACCATTAACACTTATTTAATGTTGGTTACAAAGAAGAAAACAGGACAAGAACTTAGCTGCCAGAAAGTTCCTCTTTGATCTTTGGGAAGTCATCTCCCCTGATTGCTTTGTCCCTTACAAATTGGTATCCCATTTATTCACTCGAACATTCAGTAACCTGTTTATTGAGTGTGTTTTATGTGACAGACCTGGTGCTGGATGCTTTGGAAGTACAATGAACTAGACGTAGTCTCTGCTCTCAAGGAGCAGAGCTGGGGGTTGGGATGGATTCATTCTCCCCAGGTTCGTAGAGATTCTAAGAAAGGACACCACGTTTGTCAGAAATGTGGGCCAGTGGCCAGTGAGATGGGATGGAAACCCAGTTGATTAGAAGGGTATGTTTCCCATTCATGGGGCAAACCAAGTAAGAAAGCGGGTATAAGGGACTGTCATTTTTTTTTTTTTAAGATTTATTTAGAGAGAGAGAGAATACAGAGGGGAGGGGCAGAGGGAGAGGGAGAGATAGTCTGAAGCAGATTCCACACTGAGCACAGAGCCTGGCATGGGGCACAATCCCAGGACCCTGAGATCATGACCTGAGCCGAAACCAAGAGTTGGACACTCAACCGACTGCCATCCAGGCGCCCCTGTCATATTTTTTATTTAGGCCTTTCCAGAACATTTTTCCTTCCCTTGATAGTGACAGAACCTTACTTCCATGCCAGTCAGGGCCACAATAGACACAATTTTATTTCTCTGTTACCCTAGACATTGTAATTGGTGCAGGGCTAGCATATGATACTAGGAGAGCCAATCTCAGCCCTTCTCTGGGATCAAGTGCAAGGGAGGGGACTCTCAATGGGCTCTAGTGGTGAGAAAGGCCACGCTGGACAGGAGTAGTAATAGTAACACACGGCATTTACTTAGTGTTTACCCCAGTGCCAGGCACTGTGCTAGGCCTTGTATATGAACTATGTTGCTTCATCCTCATCAACACCGTATAAGGTGGGTACATTTTCATCCTCCTTTTACAGTTGAGAAGCTGGAGCACAGAGAAGCAACAGCACTCATTCGAGGTCACACAGCTAGTAAGAAATGGAGTGGTGACTTGAACCCCAAGCCCTGTGCTCATAACCGCTAGCATTATTTCTGTATAGTTCTGTCTGGGGCCCAGGGAGGAAAGGCATGTGGGAGAGCTTTGCTAGGCTTGAGGTACAGCCTCGTTAAGGAGCAGGGGTAAGTGGATTGAACCCATTCACGGAGGCCGCACTCCACTGCCTCCCCTTATTCCCAAGAACTGTGTCATCCAATCAAACCCCCAAACTGCAGGGTGCTGTACCCTCCTTGTCTCCAGCTGTCCTGAGCCCCAGTCCCCAGGGTTCTGTGGCATCCTTTATTCCCGATGCTCTCAGGGACACGCTGCAGTTGTGTAGATCACTATCAAAAATGAGGGCAATTTTATATACATTTTCGGTTCCTATTTCCCCTACTTGCTTTCCCCCAAGGGTTTGAGATCGTTAAGCAGGCGAGCTGGTAGAGGTTACGGGGGGGGGGGGGGTCACCAACTAAAAGTGAGATATCTCCAGTGCATGGATATCTAGATGTGGCTAAGATTCCCAGCACAGCTCTGAAAGGAAGTCCTTTTGATGGGCCGTAGAAAGATCGGAGGGACACAGGAAGGGCACTGTCCTCCCATATCTCAGTGGGACCTTTGGATCTGTCAACCACATACCCCAAAGTCCTCCTAAACAAACCATCCTAGAGAAACTGCTGAATTATCTTTCTATTCTATGTATGACATTATTACAAAATTGTCATATGAAGAGGCGATCAGAATATGTAGTCCAAAAGTCTAAGGAATAAAGTACAGTAGAGATATTTCAGAATGTTAATTTAATAAAAAAATTGTGTTACAGTCTGGACTGGGGTTGTTGGTGGGTTTTCCTGGCTTGTAAATTTTTGTCACGTGTTGTCCTCTCATTGCAAATAAACATTCACTTAAGGACCTAACTTTATTTTTGAGATTTCATATTCTTTTTTTTTAAAGAATTTATTTATTTATTTATTTGAGAGAGAGAATGAGAGCGAGAGAGAGCAGGAGAGGGGCGAGGGTCAGAGGGAGAAGCAGACTCCCCACCGAGCAGGGAGCCCGATGCGGGGACTCCATCCCGGGACTCCAGGATCATGACCTGAGCCGAAGGCAGTCGCTTAACCAACTGAGCCACCCAGGCGCCCTCATATTCTTTTTCTTAAAAGGGGGCTTCCAAACTGTGTAAGCTTCAGGTCCCACACACCTGGTTATGCCCCTGGTTCTAAGATTTCCCAAACCATAGGATTTTGTGGTTTTTGTGGCCCAGGGATCCACCATTTATGACGGGGTGATTCCTGCCTCCTAGGACACACTGTCTTTAGGACCTCAGATTCCTAGACTTCACAATCCTAGAAGCTCCCCCCCTCCCCTTTGTGCCCCAGATATTTGTGGACGTCAACGTTGAGTTCCAGGGGCTTGGGCAAAGCACTGCAGTTTCAAGGGCAGCTGCTCCTGTTGGAGGAGGGGCGAAGAGGCAGAGCTCTAGCAGGAGGCCTGCTTTTCTTTGAATTTCTACATTCATTAGGCTTTCTCTATTCTCCATCCTGTGGCTGCCAGGGCTGATGAGAGAACTAGGTAGGTCAGGGTCAGGAGGGGCTCCAGCCGCCTTATTTACAGGCCAGGAAATGGGCCAGAGTGTGGCAGCCTGCTCGGCCAGTCAGCCAACAGCCAGGACCCGAACCCGGGAAGAGACCCCCTTTCCTTCCCACCCTGCTCCCCCAGACCCCGGAGAAAGGAGAACAAGTGCAGAAGAACAAGTGCAGAGAAGGCTCTCTGCTTCCCGCTGGGGGAGAAGTGGGGACAATTTCCAGAGCCTGGAAAATAAGAACGTCCCAGTTCCCACCAAGCCACAGGCTCTTCTTGAGGAGCTCTTTTCCTTTGTTCCATCGGCGGCACCCCAGTTTCCCCCCTCCTTGGTGATTTCGCTGTATTTCAGGGGCATTGAACTGGTTTACTCAGAGAAAATGGAGAACGCCGCTCAACAGCATCACCGTCCCTGAGGGTGCAGAGTCCAGTGTCTGCGGTTGCACAAAAGCCTAATTTGAGAGAAACAGAATAAAAGTTATACAACAGGCTTGGTCCTGGGTGCAGACTCCCCAAACCCTAGCTGCTTCTGGGGGAGAGGGGAAGGGACAGCTGGGACCCGGCTGCCTTCTGGAGCTCTCAGCGCAAAGCTCTGGGTGAGGAGGGGGTTAACACTTTCCTGGCCTGAGCCTAGAGAGGCTGGATACTAGTCTCTCAAAGCTGAAGGGACTCCATTGTACAGACGGAGAAACAGAGACACTTCGAAGTGTCTTCCCTTCTGAGAAGAGAGGAGGAGTAGTCCCCAGGGAGACTGTAGTACGGGGGCTGCCAAACCTGGCCGCCCAGTGGAATCCCCTGGGGCTCTTTAAAAAATGCAACGCCTGGGCCCCACGTCCAAACATTCTGATTTAATTGATTCGAGGTGATATCTGGGCATCAGGAGTTTTTAAAGGCTCTTTAGGGGATTCTAATGTGCAATGATGATTGAGAACTGCTAATGCAGTTGTGAAGGAACAGAGAGATCTATATTTGAGTCTTAGCTCCACTATTTTATAACTGTGATCTTGAGCAAGTGATTTCACTCATGTGCACGTAAGTGTTCTCCATCTGTAAACTGGAGCTAATAGTAATATCTAGCTCATAGAGGGTCAAAGTGGGAATTAAATGAGATAATATACATTAAGTGCTTAACGCAATGCCTATCACCTTATAAGTGATCAACACTTGTTGGTTTTATTATTGTCATTATTGTTGAGATTGTATTACTCATGTATCTCATCATTCCAAGCCCCCACACTGGGAAATGAAGGATCGGATTGCTAGTCCACTGATGGATGATTGGAATTCAAGAGACCTGATACTCTTGTTCTGACAGCAAATGAGCTGTGTGACCTTGGGCAGATCTCTTAACCTCTCTGAGTTTAGTTGCCTCATCTTGCCAGATGGATCTCACAGCCCCTGGCCATCTACTGTCCAGAGGAGTTGTGAGATTCCAATAAGATAATGGATTTGAATGAGCTTTGGAAACAGGAATGCACCAGAGGAATTTGCGGTATTATGATTATGACGGCCATTTCATCCCCCTCGTGCCCTGGCTGGCCCATCTGTTCTGGGAGCTTTTGGGTCTCTCTCTGCCTCCTTTGGCCACCAGTCCTGAACTGCTCAGTCTGACATTTGGGCAGGTTCCAGGGAGGATTCTGTCCCTCCTCCATCTGCCCCTCAAGTTAACTCTTTTCTCTCCCCTCTTCTGGTCTGCGAGGCCCAACACCTGACTCCAAAGGGTGTGGTGGTGGTGTGTGAAGAAAGGTGCTCATCTTATTCTCTCCCCAGGGTTAGGCAGTAGCCAGACATCTTGGATTTCACCCAGTGGAGGAGTTGGGAGGTTCCTGAGACCTTCTAGATGGAAGAGCAGATGAGGCAGAGTGGGGAGGTAGAGTGGGGATTCAAACCCAGTGTCCCGGACCCCCATCTGGCGCTCTTCTGTCCCACCACCACCCCCCATGGCCTGCCCTGAGCTCTTGGTGATGGGCTTTGGAACACGGCCCTCATCTAGTCCCTTGACTTCTCTTGGCATAGGTCGTGTCGGTGGGAGAATATCAGAGCAGGGGGCTTTGTTGCTTCCCCCGGAAGCCGGGGCTGTCTCCCAAAGAGAATTCATTCGTGACCTTGGCCAAGTCACGTAACTCCTCTGAGACTCAGATTCCTTCGCTAGCCAATGGGAAGACCAACACCTCATTATCTATGGTCACTGAGGTCAAATGAGACCACAAGTGAGAAAGTGTGTAACCTCTGTTGCCTGCAGTGCCAGTCCTATTGCTGGGGGTGAGGGAGATGTGATGATTCTGCCAGGCCAGATCCCCTGGCTGGAGAGCAGGGCCCGGGCAGAGGCATCTGGGCTGCTGGGAGCTGTGTGGGCTGGGAGGAGGAGCCTGGGAGAAGGCAGAGCTGGCCTGGGATTGGCAGCTGCGGGCCTGCTGGCAGATGGTCTCCTAAGTGGGCCACCCCAGGGTCAGCTTTATGGATTTGCACATTAACCCTTCCCTCCCCAGAGGCCCTCCGACACTGGTACGTTTTGACTTGGACCTGACCCACACAAGTTGCCAGGTCTCTAACTGAGCTGTAAACCAGATCCTGGCCCACCTCTTACCACTCCCCTCTCCACCCCAAGAGAAAAACCGTTCCTTGCTTGTATGGGGCACTTAACGGTGTGTAGAGCCAGACTCTTTGTGTCTTCACAATACTCAGAAGAGGCCGAGACTGATGATTGAACAGACTTTTAACATTTGTCACTTGTATGACTACTAATTTTTGTAAATATTAGGGTACAGAAAAGAAAATGCCACTGCACAGAATAACCACCGTGAACGTTTTGGGGTTTAGCCTTCTGGACTCACTGACTCACTCCCATTCTTTCTCTCTCATTTTCTTATCTTACTACTACTTTCGCTATGTCTTAATCAATATGTGATAATATTGGGTATGTTTATTTTTACTTCAGATTTTTTTTCTAATTTAACAAGATAGTCTGAGTATCTTCCTATGCCAGTAAATATCCATCCACCTCATCATTTTTAATGCCTGCATAGTACTCCATTACAGACATTCATCCAAAGTAATTTTACCCACCTCCCATTGTTGGGTAACATCATAAGGTAGGGGAGGAAACAAATTCAGAGAGGCTCAGTAACTTGCCCAAGGTCACAACAGCTTGTAAATAAGAGCTTGAACTTGAATTTGCGTCTTGGGACTTGAAATTCAATCCTCTTTCTTAGGGTAAAAGAGGTGAGGGTTTAAGAGTGCTATTGCTCAACACCAACATGGACCCAGCCTCACTCCAAGGGGGAGTCCAGACAAGCCTTGCTTACTGATTTTTCGGTGTGCTCCGCTCTGGGTTAGACTCTCAGCACCATCTTTATTGGCTGTGTGACTTTGGGCAAACTCACTCCCCTCTCTGAGCCTCAGTTTCTTCATCCATGAAACAAGACTATTAAGATCTAGTCTATCAGGCCATTGGGGGGATTAAAGTAGATAAGAAATTGTCTGCCAAGTATGTGGCACATAGTGGGTGCCTGACAGGGAGGCTCATACTATTCCATTGCTGCTAGAATTTTTGGTATTAAAACTTACAAGAATATGAATGATAATATTATTAATATTATCTAATATAAGCATTTTCTAATATCTAGTATTATCTCATGCTATATGATATCTAATAATATTAGAGCTCTAATAGTAGTATTAGCCCCAGTCCAGAGGCTGTAAGACTTCCAGCAAGTGTCTTTCCCTCCCCTGGCCTCAGTTTACCCATCTGGAAGCAGGATGCTGCCTTTGATGATTTCTGAGGGTTATTCCATTCTCACTCCCAGCTCCCTGTGAGGATGCATGTTAACCCCTGCAGGCCTGGTCTTGGCTCCCCTCCCTAGTCAGTGCTTTTTCTCCCCTCCCCCACCTGCCAGATCCAAGGGGCCACCCCTCCCCCACCAGCTCTGCTGGCCTTTGACACTAATTGATACGGAGTATTCCTTCTAATCCTGCCCCTGCCTCTGCCTCGGGGGCCCTTGTTCCTAGGGCATCTGCTTGGTGAGAGGAGGGGGAGGCAGTGCTGACCGCCACCCGCCTGTCTGCCATCTGGTCCCCTTCCCCTCCCTCTTCTCAGAGCCACCAAGAAAAATCTGTAATGAATCTGTGGCCCCCGCCCAAGGGGGTGGGGTGAGACCAGGCGCATGCTGGCCATGTACACGAGCAATCGCGTGCACGCGCGCGCAAACACACACACGCGCGCGCGCGCGCGCAGCTTGTAGACACAATTATTAGCAAAGCTTTTGTGCAACTCTCCCTGGCCCTCTCCGGCTGAACAGCTGCTAAGGAGGGCTCAGGAGCGAGATGCTAACAGGAGGGGAACTTTAATTATCCTACCGAATGGCATCTTTGGCAGCCCCTGGGGACTGGAAGGAATGGGGAAGAGGGAGGGCAGGGGAGAGAAAGACAATTTAAATAAGAGAATCCATCCAGGGGCAAGTATGGGAGAGGACTGACAGGGGAGATTCACGTGGCTCCCAGTCTCAAAAGAGCCAGACCTTCTCAAATCCAGGGGTTGAAGAAAAGATCTGGACAAGTGGCAAGTTTCCTCTCTTTTCCTGGGTCTCTCTGCCCTACATGACTTCCTCTCACTCAGGCAACACGACTGGTTCCCAAAGCTTGGTGTCAAGGGCAGGACTTTGGACTTGGTACATCTGGGTTCTAATTCACAGCTGCTCCTTGCTGGCTGTGTGACCTTGAGCCAACCACTTCACCTCTCTGACGCTTGGGGTTCTGCGTAAAAGGGAGAAAACAGGAATACCTATTCACAGGGCTTTCGAATCAGATAAGATTCTTCATTCAAAGAGCAAGTGTTTATTGAGTGCCTGCTGTGTACCAGGCCCTATGCTAGAGGTCAGAGATAGATGAGAACATAGGACAGATTGGGGTGGGGGGAGGTGCAAACAATGAACAAGGAAGCCAACTAGTAAAAAATAAAATTGTGAATAGGGCCCCAAAGCCAATTGCTTCAGTCAACTTTTCCAGATGCTTCCCCTTCCGCTCATGTCAGTCAGAACAATTTTTTCCCCTTTCTTTCTTAGTTCCTGAGCTGGCGTGTGGCACTGCCGTAAGTGGATGCTCTCATGTTACATGACTGTTGGCCAATGGGAGTATATTTTCTCTCTAACAAACAGCTTCAAGCTCAGCGCCTGGCACGTAGCAGGTGCTCAGAAAATGTTTACAGACACCCTATGTATACTAAGTGGTTGGGGGTGAAAAGGACCAGCCCTTACCTGGGAGGCCAAGAGGGGATTATCCACTTCAAAAATTCTCTTTGTTCTGTTAGAATTAAAAACTAGACATTTTTCACCCTTCAGATTGGCATAAAGTAAAACATGTGACACTAGCATATTTTGGTGACGATGTAGGGCACGGGTACACCTGCACATTGCTGGTGGCAATATAAACTTGCATGATAGTTCAGCAATTGTCAAAGAAAAAACTTAAAGAAGGTTGCCAACTCTGTGCCAAGCTTTTGATATCATTTCTAGAGGAAAAAGGAAGTGAGTTCGAGAGTGTTCATTGCAGCTGGGTTCGTTGTGGAAGAAAGATCTCCAATAGCCCAAATACCCTGCAACAGGGGGTTGAAAAGAATGTGGTAGATCCAAGTGGATCAAAATAGATGGCTAAGAGATTGTGAGAGAAAAAAAGCAATTTGTAGGATGATAACATTTTATATAGTATGCATACACAAAAGCATAACATACAAAAGAATATCGTCTACTGTATGTAAATACCTATGTATAGAAAAATGTCTCAAAGGATGTCCACCAGACCACAGATGATGATGTTGCTGCTGCAGAAGGGAGGTTGGGCATGGGTGGATATTTAGCTTTATCTCTGTGGCTTATGTATTTAATGGGAATGTTTTCATAAATGACAAGATTTTTCTCTGTTTTAGTTATGCATGAAAACATTAATTTTAAAAAAGAATAGATGGAGGACACATAAAGAGCAAAAAACAAATGAACAAAAAAGTCCTATAAAGGAGCTTAGGATTTCCATAATCAGGTTTTTCAACCTTGGTACTATTGACATTTGAGGCCAGATCATTCTCTGTTGTGGGGACTGTCCCGTGCACCGTAGGATGTTTAGCAGGATCCCTGGTCTCTACCCACTAGATGTCAGTAAAATCTCCCCCTGCCCCCTAGTGTGACAACCAGAAATTTCTCCAGGGATTGCCACATGTCCCCTGGGCACCCACCAGTGGGTGGACACTTACTGATCCAGTCCTAGAAATCCAAAATGGCTGGACAATCAAGACTTTAAGACAACTTTTATAAATCAAGAGATGTCTGAAAGTTTTGGAAATTAAAAACAAAAACCAAAAAAACAGAACCCAAACCGAAACAAAACAAAACCCCACACTCAGTGGTCTCCTGCCTCCCCGTGGGATTAGGGAAAAGCAGTTGCCTAGTGGAAGGAGCCCGATTGGAGTCTGACCCTCTGAACTTAGCTCCCTGGGTGGCCATCTTCACATTTATAAAACAGGGAGACGGGCTTCTCCTCCACGTGGGCCACTGTAGGTCTTGGGCATGTTGATGCAAATGGCTTGGGCAGAAATCAATGTACCTGCTTTCAGTTCCCAACTAGGTAACCTTGGGCAGGCCACTTCACCATCCTCAGTCTTTCCTCATCTGTGAAAGGGGAGTGATGATGATACCCACCTCGGAGGTTAGATTTGAGGATTGCATGAGACAATGTCTGCAAGCACTTATCAGTGTCTCAATATGGTTGAGTGCTCGGTAAATGGTAGCCATGATGCTGTGGGCGGCGATGTTTGTAAATTGAACATTAGCCAATGTCCTGATAGAAGCCAGTAGTATTTCCATGGAGAAGGCTGTCAGGGTGTTTCTTTTGCTCCTTCCCAGAAGGCCAGATGCCTGCCGCAAAGTGAATGGGCATCATTCATTCATTTGTGCAGCATGAGTTTACCATGTGCTCACTTCCTTTGGACAGAGATGAATCCCACACACAGTCCCGTCCCTGGGGAGCTCCAACACTCCATTATAACCTGGCATCTGAGCTGGGACTCACCTGGGTGTGTTTCTAATCAAGGTTCCCAGGAGGACATCCCCTGACTTAGCAATACTGTGTGGAGACAAAGCTTTCTGTGAACCATTCTCTGCTACCCGTCTTCCCTGCCTTTTCCACCTGTCTTGCTTTCCCCACTTTGAATTGTAGGGCAAATTGATAACAATCTTAAGAATACAGTTTTCTCTTATTTTTCCTGGTCTTCAACTTGTCTGTCTCCCCCTGCTCCCCTGCTCCCAGCTTTTTTAGATCAACCAGTGAGCTCCCCCAAGATGGTCTTTGTCTGCTATGGTGGCCCTTCCTCTTTTTTCTGCTGCACTCTTGCTGACTCCCCCAACTTCTTCCTTCAACGCCACACGGCCTCCATCTTTGCTCTTTACCATGATTCTTTGCTATTTTTCTGTAAAGACTCTACACATTTCCTTTATTGTCAGTTACCCCCCCCACCCTTCCCTAAGCATCTCGAGTTTTCCTGTCCCTATTGATAACATCTCCCCTGCTTAGTGATTTTCTCTGTTGACATTTCTTAGGTCTCTGTTTACTCCTACCCAAGACAGAGTGTGACCCGGCTGCCTTCTCCACTTTAGGGAAGGCAGGAAAGGAAAATCTCACCAGGTGTTTCACGTCAACACGGGAGGTAATGCTCTTTACTCCCAGCATGCACTGGGGCTACAGGTGGAATTAACAGAAGAATAGGTGAAAACTGAATCACCCTCTGACATCTCCAGATATGCCTTCACGGTGGGGAAGCATCATTATTATTTCTTTAACTAAGTGACGTGAGATCCAAGAACAGAACATCAGATTGATGTTTGCCCATGAGTAATAAACAAAACAAATTTTGGAACCAGGCAATTAAGCTGCTTACTTTTCTGTACCAATTTATCCTTCCAGCAGCATAAAGAAGAATGTCGACCATGACAACACCACCAACAAACTCCTGGTATCTCAGTTCAGTAAACAGAAAATCAGGCCCAGAGAGGTTGAGCAATTAACTCAATGTAACACAGGTGTAAAAAGAACACAAACTGGGGTTAGTGCTCAAATGTGTTGATTTCCAGATTTTAAGCACAGTACTGAATCATCAGCTTTCTGCTAAATATTTTTAAAACAAGTTTTAATCATAAAAGTAACACATGGTAATAGTTTATCAAAAGCACTGCAGAAGTATACAAAAGTGAAAGGCCTTTCACTACTCCTATCTGCTAGAGGCAGTTACTATTGTGCTTTCTTATATATCTTTCCAGAAATGTTTGCTATGAGAATACTATATATTGCACTAGGAAACTTGTCGCTTCTCCTTTAACTTTCTATCTTGGGTTTTTTGTTTGTTCATTAGAGAGAAAGAGAGAGCATGAGTGGGGAAGGGCAGAGGGAGAAGGAGAGAGAGGATCTCAAGCAGGCTCCACACTCAGCACGGAACCCAACTTGGGGCTCAATCTCACAATCCTGAGGTCATAACCTGAGCCAAAATCAAGAGTCAGACGCTTAAATGACAAAGCCACCCAGGTGCCCATGTATCTTGGGTTTTAAAATATATCACTACATTTGGAGCTTCCCTGTTCTTTGTTAGTAGTAGCTGCATTGTATCCTATTGTATAGATGGGCCATTTTTTATTTAATCAGTGTCCTGTGACTCACAACCAGGGTTGTTTTCAGAATTTTTGCTACAACAAAAAATACTACAGTAAGCATTTTGGTACATTTTTGTCCACTTTGGGGTGTGTATATATGCTATAAATTCAAAAAATGGAATTATTAGAAATTCCTAGAAGATATTGCCCAATTGCTCTCCCAAAGTTTGCACCCTCCCCTCCTAAGGGTAGGAGAGTCTTTTTCCTTGGCCTTTGCAAGACAGGAGATTATCAAGCTCCTTCCTCTATGCCCTTCTGAGAGTTAGATGTAGTGTCTGCCTAAGTTCTTTTACTTTAATAACAAATAGGGACATGCATCTTTGCATATTTATTGGCCATTTTGTAATTTTCTAATATTGCTTTACCTCTTTGTGTCCTTCATTTAATAGAATTGAGTTGTTGTTGTTTTCTTTTTTAATTTGTAAGAGTTCTTTGCATATTAGGGAAATTATTCTTCTATCTGTCATGTGTGTTGCCTCAAATTTTATTTTGTTTCTGATGAGGCTAGAGATTCAGAACAGATCAAAAAAAAATCATAGGTAGCTTTCAGAGAAAGGATAAAAAGTGAAGCTGGATTCTGTCTCCCTTCCCAGTCTTGCTCGCTTTCTACCAAGAATGATTTGCTTTAACAGATGGAGAGCCATGAGCCAGAACAGGTATGAAGATTTAATCTCTTCTCCCCCTGTTGGACCTGGGTTCAAATGAGGGCATGTATTAGGAGAAAGGAAAACAGTCTGCAAGGAGGATCCTACTGTTTCCCAGATCCAAGCTACAGTTGGCAGTCTGGTCCTCATTCCCAAAATGCCACTCCATGTTTTTAAAGACCAGACATAAGGTAGCATATGGTCTACAGGAACACCATAGTTTTTAATTTTAGGAAGGCACAGGAAGTGGGGGGTTCCCTGGGACTCCTCAGCTTCAGAAGGTGGGAAGGAATGAGCTCTCTCTGCTCAGTGAGTTCAATGGCCTCTGAACCTATGGGAATATATTTCGGCAAAAACCTAAATCTCATTAGAATGAGAGTATTCTACAACCCAGCTGCACCCCTTCTAGCCTAGAGAAACCCTCGGACAGGTATCCAGATTCTTTTCAAGAAATCGGTTGAAGACACGAGTGATTGGATTAATGTTTCTTATTGTAGTGTTGATGTAACTGTGGGAAATTAGAAACAACCTAAGTATCCAACAATGGGGGAATTTATATATTGCAATCTACCCAAACTATGGAATGCAATGAAGGAGTTAAAGGGACTGGAGCTGAAATCTAAGTTTGGGCATGGAAATAGGACCAAGGTGTTTGTTGAGTGAAAAAATGCCAGCTGCAGATGGACAGATGTATGGTATAATAACTAGGACCACAGGATCATCCTTTGCTTACCCCAACATAGAACTGATTCATCAGCAAGTCTATCAGTTATACGTATAGCCTGAATCCCTTCTTCTCCATCCCCGCAGCTACTGAACTAGTCAGAGTTGCCATCATCTCTCACCTGGACTCACAGGGACCATCTTCCAAATCTCCGTGGCTGTTTACATTGCTTTCTCCCTCCAAGCCATGCTGTGTGTGGCCACCAGAGTGATCATTTAGAAACCAAACCAGTTCATGTCACTCCTCTGCTTAAAACCTGCACTTCTGTGCTATGATGAAATCCCAAGCTCCTGGCAATGGCCTCAGCCTCTTTCTACCCTCCTCCCTTCCCCCACCTGCTCCCCACTTCCTTCTTCCCCATGCTGCTGCATCCACAGGGATCTCCTTGCTGGCCCTCCTACACACCATGTTCATCGCAGACTCAGAGCCTTCACACTTCACCTTGGAGCGTTCCTCCCCCAGATTTGTGCATGACCAGGTCCTCCTCATTCTTTTTTTTTTTTTTTTTAAAGAGTGACTTTTTTTTTTTTAAGATTTATTTATTTGAGACAGTGAGAATGAGAGAGAGAGAGAGAGTACATGAGAGGGGAGAGGGTCAGAGGGAGAAGCAGGCTCCTCGCCGAGCAGGGAGCCCGATGCGGGACTCGATCCTGGGACTCCGGGATCATGACCTGAGTCGAAGGCAGTCGCTTAACCAACTGAGCCACCCAGGCGCCCCCTCCTCATTCTTTAGATCTTAACAAAAATGTCACCTGCTCAGGGAAGCCCTCTCTGGCCCTCTGTAGTGGGCTGAAAAATGTCTCCCCCCTGCCAAATTCATGTCTACCTGGAACCTCTGAGTGTCACATTTTTTGGAAATAGAGTCATTGCAGTTGTGATTTAAGATGAGGTCATCCTAGAGGAGGGTGGACCCTTAATCCAATATGACTGGTGTCCTTATAAGAATAGAAGAGTCACAGACACACAGGGAGGAACCATGTGAAGACAGAGGCAGAGGTTGGAGTGATGCAGCCGTAAGCCAAGGAAACACCCAGGCCACTAGAAGCTGGAAGAGGCAAGGAAAGACTCTCCCTCAGAGTCTTTGGGGGGAGCATGGTTCTGACAACACCTTGATTTTGGACTTCTGGCCTCCAAAACTGTGACAGAATAAATGTCTGTTGTTTTAAGCCACCCGATTCATGGCACATTGTTATGGCAGCCCTAGGAAACTAATACACCCCTCCCCCAATCACCCCTGCCCCCCAAACACCTTCCACATCACTCTATCAGAGGACCCTTCATAGAGATGCATAGGATGTGGTCTTTGCTCCCAACAGGAGTCTGTAATATATGATTTTTTTAAAGAAAAAATAGACTGTTGCACTTTTCCAAAAGGACTAGTTTTCTAATCAAGACTTATGAAAATACTATAACTCAGACTTTGTAATTTTTCTCTTTGTGTGCCAGGAGACTCATACCCCAGTTGTGGTTGAACACCCGTGACCCTGGGAGAGGATACCTTACAAATCCTCCTTCTGTTTTCCCTTTCACTGCCCTTGACTTCTGAGTGTCATTTATTTTTCTTAATTCTGATTTTGCATTCTTTACTTGTATGTTTACCTATTTTGCTGTGGTTTAAAGAGCATATTGGTAGTTTTGGTTTTGGTTTTTTTGTTGTGGTGGTGGGTTTTTTTGTTTGTTTTGTGGGGGGGGGTTGTTTGTTTTTTTGTGTGTTTTTACAATATCATGCTATGGAAGTGTTTGAGAAAGGCAAGGAGGCATAATGCAGCCGGGCAGCCCGAGCCTGAATCCCAGCTCCAACACTTACTGGATGGGTGGCCTTCATCTCTGTATCTCAGTTTTCTCATCTGCAAAATGGGGATAAAGTAGCACCTACCTTATAGGGTTGTGGGGAGGATTGATCGAGATAATATTTGTAAATACTATGAGGTCTAGAACATGGTAAATATCATCATGTTTGTTAAATAGCCAACTTTAATTAATCTTCACGAAATAGTACATCCCCTAAGATGGGAGCTATACCATCTGCAGCCTGGACTATAAGCTCCTTGAGGTTGTTTTATTTCTAGGTCCTGTGACTGGCACATGATAGCTGCTAGAGAAATCGTGGATGGATGGATGGATGGATGGATGGGAGGATGGAAGGAAGGAAGGAAAGAGAGAGAGAAAAGGAAAGGAAGGAAGGGAGGGAGAGAGAGAGAGGAAGGAAGGAAAGAAAGAGGAAGGAAGGAAGGAAAGAGAGAGAGAGAGAAAAGGAAAGGAAGGAAGGGAGGGAGAGAGAGAGAGGAAGGAAGGAAAGAAAGAGGAAGGAAGGAAGGAAGGAAGGAAGGAAGGAAGGAAGGAAGGAAGGAAGGAAAGAGGAAGGAAGGAAGGAAGGAAGGAAGGAAGAAAGGAAGGAAGGAAGGAAAGAGGAAGGAAGGAAGGAAGGAAGGAAGGAAAGAGGAAGGAAGGAAGGAAGGAAGGAAGGAAGGAAAAAGGAAGGAAGGAAGGAAGAGAAAGAAAAAGAAAGAAAGAAAGAGGAAGGGAAAGAAAGAAAGAGAGAGAGAGAGAGAGAGAGAGAGA
>NW_027397103.1:3391209-3418887 GCF_003265705.2 Callorhinus ursinus | reverse complement strand
AAGGGAAAGAAAGAAAGAGAGAGAGAGAGAGAGAGAGAGAGAAAGAAAGAAAGAAAGAAAGAAAGAAAGAAAAAGAGAGAGAGAGAAAGAAAGAAAAGAAAAAGAAAAAGAAAGAGAAAGAAAGAAGAAAAGAAAAGAAAAAAGAAAGAAAAGAAAGCAAGCTAGTTCTTCTACCCATTAGGTGCATGATGGATGATAAGTCATTCTCCCCTTCTGGACTTCACTCTCCTCCTCCTGAAACTGATACACCTTTTAGGTTTCTTCCAGTTCTCAAGTTTCCCCAATTCTGTGCCTGAAATCAGGCACACTAACACCCCATTTCCTTGGGTGAGACATTGCCTTGTCTCTGGGTACTTTCTTCTGAGTTTTCCCCTCCAGAAGACACCTTGGTGTCTGGGCTGCAGATCAGTGGGCAGGCAGCTGATGGGGAAGCCAGGAGGGAAGCAGGAGGAGGTGAGGGTGGCAGGAGTGGAAGGGTCTTGGGAAGCAGGGGCGGAGACATGCTTAGGTGAGTGTGACCATGCAGAGGACCCCGGGAGACTAGATTCTTGGGGACTTCGAGATTCTTAAAAGCAGCCAAGAAGGAGAGTGGCATACATCGAAGGAGGCGAAGAGTGCATGAAAGAGGTCCAGAGTGAGGGTTTCCAGCATCCTCTGGGGAGGGGTCCAGCTCATCCACTCTAGCAGAGACTCTCCTTCAACACCCTCTTTCCCACCCTGGGCAAGCTCAGCTCTAACTCCTCCCAGCAGTCTAAGCTCCCGCCTTACAGCTCCTCTCTGTCCCACCTTCTGGACTCAGGCTGCCCTGCATTCAAGTCCTGCCTCTGCCACTTAGCAGCTGTGTGACGTTGAGCAAGTTACGTAACCCACGTGAACCTCAACTTCCTCGTCACTGACACAGGAGAGAATAACCTAGCTGGGCTGTTGTGTTAGATGGAATAATGTCAACAAAAGGCTTAGCACAGCGTTAGGACATAGTATGAGCTCACAGCATGACAGCTGTTATAATTATCAGAAGGAAAAGAGAAGCAGAGAGAGAGAGAGAGACAGGGAGGGAGGGACATTTGTTCAGGCACCTGAAGAAGGAGAACTGGAATGAATGGGTTTCTTTAAAAATTCTGGATAGGGGCGCCCAGGTGGCTCAGTCAATTAAGTGTCCAACTCTTGATTTCGGCTCAGGTCACGATCTCAGGGTCGTGAGATCAAGCCCGGTGTTGGGCTCCATGCTGGGCACGGAGCCTGCTTAAGATTCTTTCTCCCCCTCTGCCCTTCCCCCCCCAAAATAAATAAATACATCTTTAAAAATACTACTGTATCCAATTTGCTTTGTTGTACATTGGAATTTTATATCCAGGAATTACTTAAAGTGGGGCATACCCACTCTCAAGCCCCCTAGGAGTCATGAGGACCCCCACTCAAGATTCTGGAGCGTCCATCCTGCCATCACCCCCAGTGGTGGCTGAAGTTGCATCTCTTTTAGGATGGTTTGGTTGCAAGAATCCCAGACTCACTCAGTGACACTCAGGTGGAAAGGGGTGTATCACAGAGAGATTCCCCCAGAATGCAACTGTTCCAGATTGCCAGATTCAGCCCTCAGCTCTCCGTAATCTTCCAGGTCTGCTCCCCACAACTGGTAGACTGAGTCTCCTTGTCCCCAGCTCCACATTCCATGAAGAGAGGACCTGATTGGCAAAGGTGATGTGAAAATCAATTTGACGTAAATCAGATCCTAATTTAAATGTTCTAGGGGCCAGCTCCTTAAATATTTAATAGGGGCTTAACAAAAGAAAAGTTGAACACAAAAACCCTCGTGCAATTTGAACAACCGAGCCCTAATCCAAGACACGTCAGCCATCCCTGGGCTGAAGTCACGGGCTTTCTGCAGGTGGGGGCTGCCTGCAGATCCAAGGCTGCTGTCTCCTTTCCTGCAGGCGGCGTGTGTGCAATGGGGACGTCAGTCAGACCCTGAAGATTCCTGGGATTTGAGTTCCCCCAAGCATTTTCCCGCCACCCACCCACCTCAGCTACATTTGTTTTAATTTTTTTGACTCTCAGCCCAAAACCCCAAACAGCAGCTTCTTGCCTTCACTGACAGCAGCTGCTTCTTCACCGTTAGCTCCCGCAGATAACACGTTATTCATTTTTCACCCCACGCTTCATAAAAGCCCCTTTCTCTCTGCATGGACATCCCGCCTCAGTCTCCCTGGAGTCAAACTGCCTCCCTGAGAGATGCAGGTATGGTCCCAGGCAGACATCCACCCTCCAGCTATTTTATTAGAGGAGTCGGGCTCCACAATTACTGAGCATTTCAGCACGGGGCAGGGGGGTATTTGAAATGGAAAGGAAATATGAGCAAACTCACGGAATGGCAGAGAAGCAAGGGGTCCAGGAGACTATGTGAACTAATAGTTTTGAATCCTTTGGACTAGAATGCTTTGAGAAGATGGAAAGGCATTTTTTTCCCCCAGAAAAACCACACATCTATCACAGCACCAGCTTCTGCTTAGCCACAGACACCTTTGTGAATTAGGGAAGGGAGCCCCTTTTCTCTGGATGGGCTTCCTTCAGCCTCCACTTATCCCCCGAACCAGGGTATCCCTGTGTAGGGAGCCATTTGCACAACTGAGGGTGGTGGCCCTGTGTGGACTCCCTGCTAGGTCATTCCCTCTCCAGTTTAGTGCCCCTTTTACTGATGGAACCTTGAGGCTCAGGGTGGGGAAGTGACCTTCTGAAGGTCACACATTGAGTCACTTACCTAGGCTGAGAGCCTTGACTCTGAGTCCTTATTTTATCCCCCACAGCCCATATACACAGACCCTCCCACCCACCTCCTGATTAAATAGCCAATTGATTATCCTCACTCTACTCTGAGGCAAGTGTGGCAGATAAAAATCTGTTGTCTAAACATCTAAATTAAATCCTTGTAGAAGATGCTTACATTGAAGTGTTGGTAAACCCAGTGGCCCCAGGCAGGGAAGAGATTTTCGTCTTATCGGTAGAGTCTGGGTTGAATGATCCATTTCCAACAGTGCAAGGAATGAAATCATGAAAAGGATAAGAGTCCGGATGGAGGGGTGTGAGTCAGGGCTGGTGGCATTGAAAAGGTGCCACTCGGGGAGGGGGGGGTGCTGTCCTGAAGAGGATTGTTCAGGTGTGTTAAAGACAGGCCCAGTGTGAAGGCGCAAATGAATCGCCCAAAATAGATGAGAGTTCTCTCAGTGGTAATTGCGGAGCTGGCAAAAGGTTTTATATCGAGAGTGCAGGAAGGAAAGAGCTGGGGAAATAAAGAGGATCTTATTTTGGAGCCAAGAATGAGGAAGGGCTTTTTTTTTTTAAAGGGGGTGAAGGTGGTCTTCTCCAAAGAGAAAGTGGTCCTGGAGGGTGGATGGGAAAAGGAGATGCTGGTCGCCCCACAGAGGGGCACGGTATGGCAGCAGGGGAGGGACTCCGAGGCTGTGGAGAAGAGCCATTGGTTGGCTGGCTGACCATGCTTGTACTTGCTCCTTGGCCTTCATTTCCCCGTCTGTACAATGGGAATGAGTAAATGACTCTTAGAGGCAGCAACAGATACCAACTTAGTGTTGAACCGAGGAAACCAGGTGCCAGGAGGACCTACTGTGTGATTCCATTTCCATTTAGTGCAAAAACAGGCAAAACTCATCTAGAAGTTGGAAAAGTCAGGGAAGAGAGATGAGAGAATGACCAGAAGTGAGCATGGGAGGGAGTGCTTCTGGGCATGGGAATATTCTGTTTCTTAATCTGGTGGAATTCCTTGAGCTCTGCCTTGATGATCTGGGGACTCTTCTGTAAGTCTGTTTTGGTTTTCTTTGAAGTTTACCTAAACAAAGAAAAAGAACTGACCATGTGTTCATAGTCTCTCAGAGGAGATGTGGAATCTGCAGGCAAAGACCCACTTGGAATTCAAGGCAGACAACGGAAGACTTATGGGAAAGAGGAAAAATGACAGGAGAGATCAGCTGATTTGAAGGTAGTGAAGCGTATGCTTTCATCAGAGAATAAGGGACTTTTGGACACCTTAGGTCATCTAGGCAGGCGGGAGCCTGGGTGGACCAGAACTTCCAGAACTTCCCAAGGACCAGAGACCCATGAGAGAACGTGGTGACCCGCAGTGAGCACTAAGGCCAGAAAGATCTCCTGTAGAGCTGAGAATTCTGGCTTTTGTCCAGTCCCACCAGGGGCCCCATGCCTGAACTGAAGTTAGTAGATACGGATGTGTTTTTATCTCAGTCAGAAGAGGAGAATACTTGTTTTCTTTCCCTAATAGAGAAATCTCCACTCCACCCTCTGATGAAGACTTCGTGTTTATGTGTTCATTTTAGAAATCCTTTTCTAATACCTACTCTGTGCTGGGCACTGGTCTAGATGCTAGGGATCTAGCCACAACCAAGGTGACCCCCCCCCATGGGGCCAAGATTCTAGATGGTTGTTTAAGGCAAAGAGATGATCTTCACAGGGAAAGAGCCCCTAAAGCAGCAGTAAAAATTTAAGCAAGATGCTAAGCAGAACTTCCTTTTTATTATTATTTTTATTATATTATGTTAGTCACCATACATTACATCATTAGTTTTTGATGTAGTGTTCCATGATTCATTGTTTGCATATAACACCCAGTGCTCCATGCAGTACATGCCCTCCTTAATACCCATCACCAGGCTAACCCATCCCCCCACCCCCCTCCCCTCTAAAACCCTCAATTTGTTTCTCAGAGTCCATAGTCTCTCATGGTTCATCTCCCCCTCCGGTTCCCCCCGCTTCATTTTTCCCTTCCTTCTCCTAATGTCCTCCACGCTATTCCTTATGTTCCACAAATAAGTGAAACCACATGATAATTGACTTTCTCTGCTTGACTTATTTCGCTTAGCATAATCTCCTCCAGTCCCATCCATGTTGATAAACAGAACTTCCTGACTGCAATCCAGCTGAATGTCTCCTTGATGTGAAGGTGGGAAGCTTTACTGGACATAGATTGCATGTATCGCAGCTGATTTGCTAGCCATTGCCTACCCAATAGTGGCAGAGGGATTGTGAAATTTGTAAATCATTATTATATACACCTCAGGGTGCCCTGGGGCAAGGTTGGTTAGTTCAGCAACTCAACTGGACCTCAGGTTTGGCTCTGCCATTCTTGGGGTGTTAAAGATGTTTCCCCTCACCACTACAAAAGGGCTGCAGCACCTCCGTGCATTTTGTGCAGACAATGAGACAGGGCATCCTTTCTCGCGTCTTCTTTTAGGAACAAAGAAAACCTTTCCCCTGGCCTTCCAGAATTATATCACATGCTTATACCTAAGCCAGTTACTGCTGAGGAGAATGGGCATCCATGATTGGCTTCAATCAATCAGGATTCATTCTCTGGTGCTGTAGGAGGGCCCAGTCCCTGCTAATGAGGCATGCTATCTTCTCCCAGCCCAAATGCCTGAACAGAATCAGGATTCTGGTTAACAAGGACTCATCCTTGGATCACAAAATGGAGAGCACCTTTGCAAAGGATGAGCACTGTGAACAACTTACCACTTGAGTGTGTGGGGGGGTTGTCTTTAGTCTTCCTTCACTCCTTCTAAACCAGGGGTTCCCCCTAAGGTGGGAGGGATATGACAGCTGAGATCCCTAGAGGCATAGCAACTCCTCTGGTCCTACTTGAGAGCCAGATGACAAAGAAAGAGGCCTTGGGTCTCAGGTCATGTGGCCATGGGCTACTTGTTTTGTCTTGGGGGAGCAGGGCTAGACAAGTCCTCAGCATCATCCCCATAGCACCCCACAGGCACTGAGCCCTTAGTGTGCACCAGGCTCTGGTCTCCCAAAAGCATCCAGGAGGATCTTACATGCAGATCGGATCATGTCACAAAGCTGCTTAAGACCTTCCAACATCTTTTTTATTATTTCCAGAAGAAAACTCTGAACCCTTACCTTACTCTCCAAGGTGCAGAATGATCTGGCTTTTGCCTCTGTCCTCCATATAAACTCATTCCATTTTGTGTCTCCTCCCTTTGCTGGACTTTTTTTCCTTTCTTCGTTGCTCCAGACCTAACACATAATAGGTGCTTAATTAATATTTGTTGCATGGATAATGACTGTTCTCCAGCCAAAAATCTTACCTCCCTTCCTCCACATTCTATTTAACTCCCATTTATGCTTCTTCCTTCATGATTCCTTCTCTTCTTGCAAATGAAACCCTCGCTGTAATTCTCTCTCACAGAACCCTAGACTTTTCTTCACTGTGCTTATCACAATTGTTTTGATGTATTTATGTGGTTATTTGTTTAATATCTCTTTTCTCCATCCATTTGTGCATTTTAAGAGGACTGTTTATCTTTCTGTCTTTCCCGTATTCCCAGTGTCTGGCGCATCATGGGACTTAAAAATAGTAGCTGAAGCCCTAGGAAGGGGGTGGTCTGGCGTCATCCAGCCTATTAGGGGCTGATGAGGGCCAGAACCCAATTCTGCTGGCTTCCAGCCCCGAGTTCTTTCCCGGAGTCTGGCCCCTCCTCACTCAGGGAAGATGATGGTGCATCTCTGTGTGGTTACCAAGGGTGCCCTCTCTGGGTGGTTGAGTTCTGGCTGATGCAGCCTGACAGCAGGGCACACACAGTGGTGGAGGGAACGTGGGCTGGGTTCAGCCCCTACAAGCCCCGTAGGCTGGATGCCTTTGTGCAACTCATCAATTGCACACACACAGAAGCCCAGCTCCTCACAAGCCTCTGCTTTGTGTGTATTCTACTCCAAACATTTCCTTGTATGTCCTGGCTGGCCCCCTCCTCCAACAGGCAGCTTCTCAGCTTTGATCTTTTAATCCAGGATTCTCCAGAGAATGATTGACGTGCTTTTAAACTGAGCCTCCCTGGGGCTGAGACCTGCTCCTGTGGAAGTACAGGGACAGACAAGCTGGCCACGTCTCTAAGCTGGATCTTGGGGTCTTAGGATATTTTCTGGTCCTTCTATATCCAAACCAGACTAGTGTTGGGGATATAACATGCATGTCTTTCAGCGCTCTATCAGGGACTGTGTGTGTCTCCCTAGCCTTGTATTGGGGCTGTAAGAGGAGAAGGTGATCATCAATTAATAAGCACCTACTGTGTGTCGGGTACTGTTCTGGGTAGTGGGAAAATAGGAAAAATGAGAGAACATGATTCTGCCCCACACAGGGCTTGCATTGTATGTGGGGAGGAACCTGAGGGGAAAAAAATACAACATAGGGGCACCTGGGTGGTGCTGAGCATCTGACTCTTGGTTTCAGATCAGGTCGTGATCTCAGGGTCACGGGATCAAGCCCTACATAGGGCTCCGCACTCAGTGCAGAGTCTGCTTGAGTTTATCTCTCCTTCTCCTTCTGCCCCTCTCCATCAGTGCTTGCTCTCTCTCTTTCTCTCTCAAATTATAAACAAATTAATTAAAAAAAATACAACATAGACTAAACAGTCCCTTGATGGGGGTCTGGGAAGAGTGTTCTGGGTATCCAGAGCAAAGACATGGAACCCTGGGGTGTGTGTGTGTGTGTGTGTGTATGTAGACAGAGGATAAAGATCTCCAGAAGCAATGACACTTGTACTGAGATGTTAGCCAAACAGGGAGTGTAGGAGTGGGGTGGTGATGGGACAGAGGAGCAGCATGAACAAAAACCAGGAAGTAAAGGGAAGCTGTCTGTATTTCAGGGTGGTGATCTAATATGAGGAGTAAGTGGTGAGAGATGAGGCTAGACAGGTAGAGTCCAGATCTTGGAGGTGTTAGCTCTGTGATTCTAAGGCCTCCTAGAAGCAGTTGCCAAGACAGGATTACACAGGTAAGGATTTTACTAGGGGAACTGCCTGAGAGAGGAGTTGGGGGAGGGAGACAGGGAAGGCTGAGAGAGAATCAGACCTTGGAAAAGGAGACAGGGGAGGAAGAAAGCTTGAGTGGAAGCATCCTGGCCAACTGTGCAGTCTGTGGAAGTTTCAGCAAGGCTCTTGGGGAGCCCCCAAGCCAAAGTTGGCCATAGAGGAGTCATGTGTGTCCCTGCCTTAGTATCCTGGCCACTCAGCCACTGACCTGAAGCAGCCAGTGGGAAGTATGATTTTCCCTTCCACAGAGGTCAGAGCTCAGCACTGGGGGTCTTGGGTCAGTTATCCTGTGGTTGGAGATCTGGGAGATACATGCTCATGACTGCCACATCTGTGTTTGATTTTATTCTAGATGATTTATTCTAGAGCCACAGAAGGTTTTAAACAATTTATGTTATTTTTTTAAAAATCACTCTAGCTGCTGTAGAGAGGATGGGTAGGGAAAGATCAATCATAGAATGAATTAAAAACCAACAATTGTGGGGGTGGAGTTGTTGCAGAAGTTCAGGGATGATGTTGACCTGGACTTGGGGGGATGATGGGTCGGTCGTATGCAGAGATGGACAAATTGTAAGTTCTGTAAAGACAAATAATTAGAACTTAGTGGTTGTATGTGAGCAATGAGATCAAGGACTCAAAGAAGAAGAGGCAGAGAATGAGGGGAATATTCCTCACATGTCATTGGTGTGCTAAATATAGCATGTGGTACAATGATCTCATTTAATTGCCGCAACAATCCAGTAGATGTGGTTCTAGATAGCAGCCTTGGTGCACCCCAATCCATCCACACCAGGCCAGGTGATCAGCCTAAGCTAACTGTGGGCATCCCATTCTCTTACCTTCAGTTGTTTTAGGAATGGGTGTGTGAAACAGTTTATGCCAGTAAGACATAAAGAGAAGTCTGCTGGGGGTCTCTTTGGAAAGATCTCTCCTTCTTAAGAAGTCACCTTTAGAGATGGTCTTTTTCTTTCTCTGGACATTCTGGTACTTGCGTATGATGTCTGGGACTATCAGTCAACTTGAAATCATGACAGAGCAGCCTGAGAGCACAGCCCTCACATCAGGAGTGGGAGAGCAAAAAGATGGAAGGAACCTGGAACCTCGGTGACACCACTCAGTCACTCAGTAAACCTACCCTGTAGCCTACCCAACCACTGGACTTCTTGGAATTAAGATCCTATCCTTCCTTATGGTTTGCAGCAATTTGAGCCAGAGTGTTCTGGTTTCTAAACTCATACAAAGTATAATCCCTGTTTTATAGATAAAGAAATGAAATCTTAAAGTCACATGGCTGATAGATGCCAGAATAGGGACACAATCCCACATCTTCCTACAAGATCACTTAACTTTGTCAATGACAGCTTTCCTCTTTGATGTCAACTCAAATCAACTAGTAATGATAAAGCTAGAGCTCTTGCCCTATATGATATTAAAATACAGGGCATGGGCGCCTGGGTGGCTCAGTTGGTTAAGCGACTGCCTTCGGCTCGGGTCATGATCCTGGAGTCCTGGGATCGAGTCCCATATCGGGCTCCCTGCTCAGCGGGGAGTCTGCTTCTCCCTCTGACCCTCTTCCCTGTCATGCTGTCTATCTCTCATTCTCTCTCTCTCAAATAAATAAGTAAAATCTTTAAATAAATAAATAAATAAATAAATAAAATAAAATACAGGGCAATGAGAGTCAGATCTGTAAGCCCTAATTGTGCCCTTGCTGTATACTCCATGATGCAACTCATTGTGGAGGACATAAATGACCTAGTTATTAGCCCTTCTTTTGAAGAGTTTATGATATAACTGAGTAGAAATGAACATAACTGGAGACTAGAATAATAGATCATTTTTAAAGGGTACTTATTATGTGTTAGACAATGGGATAAGTATTCAACACACCTTATCACAGTTTATTCCTCACAACAGACAACAGAGTATTTATTACTGCTATTATTGTCTCCATATCACAGATATAGAGGCACAGAGAAGCTAAGTCACCCAAGATCACAAAACTGGTATAAATGGAATTTAGGACAGCCTGACTCCAGAGCCTGTATTCTTAACCACTATGCTATACTGGGCTCTCCTAACAAATCGATTAATGCAAGATAGCATTAAGCCAAGTGGCATACGTACAGGATTATGATAGCTAAGATTCTTAAACACATATGTGCAGGTACTTTGCACATGTTGTTGCTTATCCTTAATGGTTTTCAAACTTAAGCATGCATTAGAAACACCTGAAAAGCTTATTAAAGCATAAATTGCTGGACCCCATCCCCAGTTTCTGATTCAGCAGATATGAGATAGGAAGGGGAGTCTTAGGATTAACATTTCTAACAAGTTTCTAGGTGATACTGAATGCACTGTGAAAGCCACCACCTTAGAATAACTCTGTAAGGGAGGAATTACTACCTCCCTTTTGCAAGTGGGGAAACTGGCTTATAGTAAACAAATCATCTGCCCCTACCTTGCAGTGAGTAAATGCCAGACCTAGGATTTGAACCAGGCTCAGCCTGGCTCCAAAATCCATGTTCTATCTACTGCACCATGCTACCTTGAGATAGAAATGCTTCACAAATTCAAGAAAGAAGACGGTGGGCAGTTCAGGGAAGGCTTCCTGGAGGAGGAGGAGACCTTGAAGGAAAATGAACTTAAATTAACCATTTCAGGCTATGGACATGACCAGAGAAACACTGGTCTTGTCACATTATAGCTATGCAAACATTCTTGCCTGGATTTCTACATGGTGGGAGGCATTGTGGTGAGGACATGCAGTCAGAATTGCTCCATAAAAGGGAGGTCTAGGCAGATTACATACTCTGGAATAGGATAATAGCAGAGGCAGGCAGAGACTGATTAAGGAAACCACTTAAAAGGTAGGCACAGGGGGAAAGTACTATGCCCCATGCCAAATGGTGAGGAACAACTTGCAGTATCTTTTTTCATGAGAGAAGATGGGTAGGCATTACACCACCCCATTCATTCCCTCAAGTGAGAATGAAGAACATGGCTTGGATATGCACCCACCAGAACCTGTTCCCTTATTCCCATTCTAATTTTCTCAGTCAAAGCCAAGAATAAGGACAGTGATTTCTCCTTTGTCAGTGAGTGAAAAGTGATAATATTCTGTGACTGAAGGCACTGCAATTGTTAAGCCTCAAGGAAACAACCAAAGAAGACCCCAAGACGCAAGAGTGAGAAAACATTTCAAAAACTCTACACAGAATAGAGAAGGTTTATTCTGTGGGGTTATCAAGATTAGAAATTGGACCAGTAGGTAGAATTTCCAAACTAAGAATGTGCTGATATTTGCTGATGTCATCTATTAATCTAGTCATCTAGCCATTCACCACCCAGCCTTTAGGAGCCCACTATGTGCCAGGAATGGTCCTAAGAGCTTGGTGAATCACACAGAAATGGTTCTTGTCTTCATAGTTGGTCTAAGTCCAATCTTGTTATAACTTAGGTGTAGATTTGTGGGGTTTTTTTGTTTTTTTTTAAGATTTTAATTATTTATTAGAGAGAGAAAATGAGAGATAGAGAGCATGAGAGGGAAGAGGGTCAGAGGGAGAAGCAGACTCCCCGCTGAGCAGGGAGCCCGATGTGGGACTCGATCCCGGGACTCCAGGATCATGACCTGAGCCGAAGGCAGTCGCTTAACCAACTGAGCCACCCAGGCGCCCATTAGGTGTAGATTTGAAGTTGAAGTATTTTAAGTCCTTTGTCAGTGAGAGAAAATGTGTACAGTCACAATGAACCTGTGTCCTACACCCCTGCTTCTTCCTGCAGTGATAACACATGCTTTGTAATGAAACTTGCCGAATAGGCCAAAAATCACATCACTCATAGCCCTTTCTCCTCCAGGGAGTTGGGGCCTTGGATCAAATGCAGACATTACATGGTCAGGGACACATTAAGGAGGCTGCACCACGTAAACGTGATAGGAGTGCATTCCGACATAGGGGAATGTGTTTCTCCATGAGGACGACCTCCCAGATAATGGCCCATCCCTCAGGGACCCATACAGCAGTCCCAAGGCATTTCTGGGGTCTGAGAGAAAATCTATCAGCCATTCATGACGAATCTGGGGAGCGCTTCAGCTCTCTAATAGGGTCATTAGCTGGGTAACAGATGAATCTGAACAGCGACAGAAGGGCGGAGGTAACTGAAACATGAGAGAAAAAATACACAGTGAGCTTCCACATTTTCTCGGAACACATGTTGTCCTCAGAATTCCCTCTACTGCCCAGCATCATGAAATGTCAGAAACCAAGGGATTTGTAAAGAGCAACTCAGAGAATCTGGGGTACACTGTGGGATGAGAAAAAAAAACCTAACCACAAGGGTGGGATGACAGATTTCCAGAAAACAGCGAGCTAATCCGGCAGAGCTGTTGATGGTATCATAGGGCACTTACAAATGCACTCTTAGTGATTCCATAAGCCCAGGAAATCAGGCAGAATGATTTGTGAGAAACCAGGGACCATGTTCTAAGCAGAAAGTTTAGTTCTGGCTTAGGAGTTTATTCCATTGTTGACTTGTATTAATTAAGCTTGCTTCCTGACTATAAAAAATAAGACATGTTCACTGGGGAAAGTACAGCAAAAAAAGAAAAGAAAAATCACCCCAAATACCATAATTTCAAGATAAATACTGTTAACTTTTTATTGATATCCCTGCAATCTTTTGTCTATGCATATGCATACATCTCTCTGTTTTTGCAACATCAAAATTACATTTTCATACTTTTATAAACTTTTTTCTCACTTAACAACATATCATGAAGTTTTCATGAGGTTCCCCCCATACTGAAAACTATTTCTCATGAATACTATTTTAATGCCTATATTGTATGGATACATCAGGTTGAAATGTATATAATTAGTGATATTCAACCTGTTTTAACCTACAAAGATGACAATTTCATATGGTTCACTGGTATTATAATTGATTTCTCCAGCCTGATATTCATTGACATTTAGACTGTTGCCAAATGTTCTCAATTATAAAAATTTGCAGTGAACTTCATGTGTTCAGATCTTTGCACACATCCATGATTATTTCCTTCTGGTAAATCCTTATGCACTAGTTATATATTGCTGTGTAACAAATTAACTCTATGCAGACTAGCAGCTTAAAAACACGCATTTTTAGCTCAGTTTCCATGGATCATGTTTAGCTGGGTCTTCTGCTTTATGCTCTCTTGCAAGGCTGAAATCTAGGGGCAGGCCAGAGCTGAGGTTTCATCTGAAGGCTCAGCTGGGGTAGGATCTGCTTCCAAATTCATTTAGGTGGTTGAGTGCAGGATTCAGTTCCTAGTTAGCTGCTGACCTGAGACCTCCTTCAGTTCTTTATCATGTGGCTTCTCCATAGAAGAGCTCACAACATGGCAGCTGTCTTCATTAAAACCCGTAAGGGAAAGAGTCAGCTAGGAAGATGGAAGTTATAATCTTAATGTAACCTAACCACAGATGAGACAGCCTATCACTTTGGCCATATTCTTTTGGTTGGAAGCAAGTCACAGGGTGCCTGGGTGGCTCAGTTGGTTAAGCATCTGCCTTCAGCTCAGGTCATGATCCCAGGGTCCTGGGATCAAGTTCCGCATTGGGCTCCCTGCTCAGCGAGGAGTCTGCTTCTCCCTCTACCCCTCCCCACTGCTCGTGATCTCTCTCTCACTCTCTCAAATAAATAAAATCTTTAAAAAAGTAAAATGAAATCTTAAAAAAAAGAAAAGAAGCTGCAAGCCACAGGTCCCAAGGGGAAGGGATTACATAAGGGTGTGAACATCACAAGGTGGAGATCTCTGGGGCATCATTTTAGAGTCTGTCCATCACATTCCAGAAATGACTGCTAGGTAAAATGATATGAATAATTTTTAGAGTTTTGAGATTTATGGATGAATTACCCCCTGCCATAATTGCATGAATTTGTCTTCCCACTAGCAGTAAATAAAAAGACCTAGTTATCTGCAGTCTCACCAATGTTGCCTATTTTAATTTTTTTAAAAATCTTTTCAATTTGATAAGGAAAAGCTGGTATCCTGTTTTTATTTGTATTTTTTCAATAACTTTTTGTTTTTCGTTTATTACCTGGTCATTGTATTTCTTCTTTTGTAAATTGCCAATTCATATGCATGTCCATTTTTTTTTAAAGGGCTGTTCGCTGCTCTAATATAATAAGGGTTTCAATAGCCATTTGTCTGTCATGCATGTTTTAGATATTTTTCAGGTTTTGTCATTTGTTTTAAAATCTTGGTTAAGAAATTTACAAAAATATTTAATATTTTACATGGTCAAATCTGACAATCATGTGCTTTGTTATTTCTTCTTTTATTTTTATGTCTACCCCCAAAACAAATAAATAAATTCTTCTGGATGGGAACAAGGGGCTCCAAGCAGGATGTTAGAGTCTCTCTCAGTGGCATGGACAGGAAGGATGGAGGGTGGAGACACTGTTCCTGTTATTTCAGGGGTTTTTTTGCTTTCTTGCATTGATTAGAACCTTCGAGGGAAATTGTAAAATAAAAGAAATAGTAGCAGGTGTCTTTGTCAAGAATGTTCCTAGTGTTTCATCATGAAGCATGATGTTCTTTTTGCAATTGATATTCTTGATCAAACTTATTCCTAGTTCAGGAACATTTCAAATTTATCTGTAATGAGTGTTGGTTTTTAAGGCATTAATTTTAACAACCCCAACATTTTTTCTTATTTGACTTGTTGGGATAAATCTGATGGGTTGTAGCACATTTATCTCAATAAACTTATGGTTTCCATTTGCTAATATTTGATGTAGAATTTTGGCATTTACATTTATAGTGAGGTGATTTGTTATTATTATTACTATTTTGGTACTAGGGTTATATTAATCTTATTAAATACTTGGGAAAATGTCTCCTTTTTCTGTGTTTTGTTACCTTATAAGGTACAGGATTGCTGGCTTTTGGAAGTTTGAAAGATCTTTCTCTAGAGTTATCTGGATCCAAGGCTCTTAACAGAGTAACAATGTCACCTCTGCCATCACTGATCTAGTCAGTTTTTCTTCCTCTTGTGCTAATATGGTAATTTATATTTCCTCTACAAATGGGCCATTCATTGAAGGTGTTTAAACTAAAAGTTATCAGCTAAAAGTTATAATTATAGTCCTGTCATATTTAAATCTAAATTTTGATCTGTAATTATATTCTAATTATATATATTCATATTTTCTCTCTTTTATCCTTGGTTAGATATGATGAATCATCTATTTTATTGTTGATTTTTCCAAGAATGAATTTTTGTATTTATATATCAATTCTATTAGCTTTTAGTTTTTTTCTAATTCATTAATATCTTTATTTTTATTCCTTTCTTTTTTTGCTATTTTATTATGAAAATGTTAAAGCACACTCAAAATTAATAGTGTAAGGTATCCTTATATACCTATCACCATGTACAACAATATCAAGATTTTGCTACCTTGGCTTCACCTTTCCCTTTTTCCTTTTTTCTTTGTCTTGTTTGCTGAAATATTTTTTTAAAAACCCTAGGAATCATGTCATTTTATCACTGCATACTTCAGAATGCATCTCTTAAAAAGTATTTTTCTAATTTTCTTAGATGTTTTGTGGTTCTTTTTCCACCTTATTGGATTGATTTTTCTTAACTGATTTTTTTATTCTTTCTTATATAATAAGAAAAGCATTTAAGACTATGAATTTGCTGTTGAG
Organism: Callorhinus ursinus; assembly: GCF_003265705.2. Classification (NCBI taxonomy): domain Eukaryota; kingdom Metazoa; phylum Chordata; class Mammalia; order Carnivora; family Otariidae; genus Callorhinus; species Callorhinus ursinus. The sequence continues at coordinate 3,403,353 of NW_027397103.1, read as the reverse complement.
TACAGAACTAGCAGCACATATTAATAATTTGATATGTAGTAATCTCAATACCAGAATTTTCAAAGTTAGCTACAAGTTAACGTTTTGATTCTTGGTCTAATAACTATATGGAATTAATACATATGTTCATACATGTCCCTCTGGCTTTCTTGTTTAAATATTTTAGAAGCAATTCTAGTTATATTGCAGTATGATCTGTTTCTACAGGTTGCTTTTCCTGGGAAGCAGGTTCTGAGATGGAGAATACCGTGCAAGGGATTTATGACAGATCATCTTGGGATCAAGTGAGACCTGTGGAAGGGAAAGGAAAGAAGCAGGACTGGGCAGAGGGACAAGTTGAGCTGCAAAGGAGTCTCAGTGGAAGCCTCACTTAACCCCCACAGAGAGCTCTGAAGTTGGGGGGACCCTTCAGAGTTGTCCGGAGTTGGGAGTGAGGGGAAACCTTTATTGCCCAAATCAATCACTGAGTTCAGGCTGCCTCTGGAAGGGACAGAGCTTTGAACTCTTGCAGTAGGGGCAGTCCCTGAAGTGTCTGACAGCTGAGTGCTCTCTGCTGACAGGACTCCCAGGGGCTAGAAGAATACACTCTTCATTACTGAAAGTGGATCTGGGTAGGACAGGCCAGCCTCCACTACAGTTGCAGAATTTCTAAGTTTTGAGATTTATTTTTTATAAATGATCTGCCAATATTTAAGAATCATGTTTATTCTTAAGAGGGCCAAACATCTAACATATATATATATATATAATATATAATATTATATGTTGGCTGAATTAAAAATAAAATTGTAATAGAAGCATTAAATAATAATATAATAAAATATTATATATAATATATATATTATATTTCAGACTTACTAATTTTTATCTATTTAGTTTGTTGAGGAGTGTTAAAGTATTCTAAAATACTTATGATTTGGCTGTTTCTCCTTGTGTTTTTTTGCCCTCCCCCTTTTTTTTTTTTTTACAATTTTCGCTTAATACCTTTGGAGGTCGTGCCATTTAGTACATTAATATCCACAATATTGTGTCTTCATTATGGCATGAATCTCCTGCCCAAGTAAAACCCCCTCTTTGAATATTGTTTTCTTTTGGTTTGAATTCTGTATTCATTGATATTTTCAGCCTTGGTTTCCTTTGGTTTGTCTGATATATCTTTGGCCATACCTTTATTTTCAAGCATTTTGTGTTATTTTCAAGGTGTGTCCCTTGTAAAAAGCATGTAGTAAATTTTAATTTTGGGATTTTAACTTTTGATGCACAACTGAGAGCATTGGTGTTTTGATAGTAAAATTTAACCCCTTTATAATTATAGTCATAACCCATATAGCATCTTATTTTATGTCTTATTTTAATATTTGCCTCATTTTCTGTTTTCTACTGTATGAACTATATAATTCATTATTTTGATTAATTTCTTACTTGGCTGCACTATATTTTTTAATTTTTTCAGAGTATATAAATTATAGCATTTCATCCTTACATTTTTAAAATGCAGACTTTTTACTCTTCATTTGGAACATTACCTTCATTAAGTATGTAGTCCTTGGATCGTGGTATTTCCCCTCAAAACTGTATTGTTCACTATATTTCATGGTGTAGAAGAGAAGTTTGAGGACTGCCTGGTTTTTTGTTTCTTAACATTAACTTTCCTCCCTGCTTTGTTGGTAAAATTGCTTCATTATCTTTGAAATTGAAAAAATTTCACCAAGATATCTAGGTGTTTGTCTTTTCTCATTTTTTTCCCCTGGAACTTGCTAAGTCTGTTTGATCTGCAGATAAAAGTAATTATTTAGCTCAGCAAAGTTTTCTTTATTATTTCTTGGTGATCTTGCCTCTCCTCATTCCACAATTAGATGTTGTGGACCTATTTTCTGTATCTTTTATTTTCCTTTTTTCCTTTACATGTTTCTGAATTAGGGGAGATTTTCTTGAGCTTATCTATACACTTTTCTTTTAATGCTCCATAATGTGCAACCTACTGTTTAATGCTTCTATTACAATTTTATTTTTAATTCAGCCAACATGATTTTCATTTCCCAGCATTTTCTAGATTTCATAGGTACCCCTTTCTGATTATCTATTTTAGCTATATAAATGCAGTGCCCTCTTTTATCAAGAAAGTTCCAAACTTTTCTCCTTGTATTGCCTCCATATCACTGAGTCTTCTTTATTCCCTTTTTCTGAACTTTGAGTCTTTTCATATGGCCAAACATTATTCTCTGTTTGCCCATGCTTACAGAGTGAGGTCCAAGCTTACCATAAATTGGAAGCTTGTGTGGGTTCTAAGAGGAATTTAGTCAATCTTTGGTTGGATATTTCAGGCCAGATGGAGAGAAAAGGGAAACATTTAGATTTATTGTAATTTTCCTTTTCCTTTTCATAGATTCAGCTGCTTGGAGAGATAAGAGAGGTAGCCAAAGCCAAAGATATCTTTGGCAAGGAGCTTTGTCTGTGCAAAAGATTTTCTTTTTCTTGTTTGTAGGGAAGCCAGAAGTGGCCCCAGTTTTGGTCAGCAAGTGCCTTGACTTTCTTCATGCTCCAAGTATGAAACAGTGCCACAGTGAATTCCATTTGGTGTGGCTATTGGCTCCATTTCACTTTCCAGAGATACCGGTGGGTTCCAAAATTGTCACTTGATGACTTCATAGCCCACCCTGGCTTTTAGCCAGGTGTTTATAAGGTTCAGCCAGCATCTCTTCCATTTGTTTCCAGGCCCTTTGTTCTGAGTACACAGTGGCTTAAAGGTGAGCTTGGACCTTCTTTGTTCATCCTCTCAACCCTATACCTTACTGATATCCTTGAATGTTCTTCTGGCTTGTGAGAGTTGCCCTTCCTCAGCTTCTAGCATAAACAGAGAGTCTCATGGCTGAATACAGGAACAACACTGTTTTTTCTCTATGTTTATAGTCTGTTGGTCTTTTCAAATGGCATTTTGGGGACCACAAAGGAAATAAGATGGATAATACCTCTGGGGAGTTCTTGATTGACAGCAATTGTGAGTAGTGTCTAAGGGAATAATGGTCCAAGTTTAAAGGAGAAAGAAAGGTGAAAAGAAGAAGTTGAGTGCAGAAAGGCAAGGAAGAGAGGGGCAAAGAGAGAAGACATAGGGCAGAAAAGAGAATGAGCCTTCGAGGTGGTCTGTGATGCCCACTTTTGCCTTATGATACCTCCCACTGCTCTAGTCAACTGTGTCCAGGGTTCCTAGGATGGCCCCAGATCCTCTGGTGGTATTTGAGGAGACTGATGATGCTAAAGGCTCTGTTCTGGGTGAACTCCTTGCCAGTCCTCTTCACTTCTGCTGCCTACTGCTCTAGGTAAAGAGGGCACCCAGAGGGATTTTTTATCTTATTTCCAACAGGTCTTAGAAATAGGTTGTGACAGGAGCCACAAGGGATTCTGAAGGTAAGGCAGATGCTCACACCCTCTGCTGATAAAAGCAAGAGGTAACTCCACCTCTTTTCCTCCAGTTCTGGGGTAGATCACTGGTTTGGCCTCTCTTGCTCAGATGGGGATGGAAGGACAGAGGCAGAAGGGGAAAGGGAAGGAGGGAACCAGAGAGAGAGAGAGAGATCTCAGAATGAATGCCACCCAGACTGCAAAGTGCCATGCCATGCGAGGAGGAAAATGCCCTAGGAGTTAACACCGTTATTAGAAAACAGATTTTCCTGTTCAGAATGCAAGACAGAGAGCCAGGCCTTGTGGTTGGGCCTGGAGGGGAGACTGGGAGACCAGAAGAGAGACAGGGCACCACTCACCCTTCAGAATAAGGATTGGACTTCTCTTGAAATTTTTATAGATGTCTCGTGCCTCCCCATCACATTACAGTCAGGGTGAAAAATTATCCCAGGCCTACCAAGGAAAATAGATCTGTGTGAATCAAGATTTTGTTGCCAAGGGCCATGTTATCACATGGAATTGCTTTATGGGTCAACATGGCTGATTTATTTATATGTATACCCTGTGGGTGTCTATTAGGCCTCCCAGACTCTGATCATCACAGGGACAGCTGGCTTATATATGTGTTGCTTGAGCACGTGGTAAAATCCTTGTAACACATTTGCTAAAGATAAGGAGAGAGAAGGCATGAAAATGTATCTGGGCTGCCTCTGAGCAGTTAAGGCCTGAGTCCAGGGCTGGCAACTGAGACACCTGAGTTCTCCTTCAGGCTCCATCAATTGCTGGATACATAAATGGGCAATAGCATCACCTAAGTGAATCTCAGTTTCCTCAACTGTAAAATGGGGTAGTAATATTCCCTGCTGGTACAGCATGTCAGTGAGGTTTGATTGTGGCTGAAATACTGTAGGAGTGACTAATCATAAATACTATAGGAATGGGCAGGAAGTAATTCTATTATATCCATCTAGTTATTCATTCAGCAAACATGTATTGAGCAACTACTATGGGCTATGCCCTTTGGTAGGTGCTGGGGACCCAACTGTGATCAAGGTTGTCACATCACTGTCTTCACTACGCTCACAGCCCAGTGGCTGTACACATAACTAACCTTTCTTCCCTGTCTTGCTTGTAGACTTGTTTCTTTGTCTTTGAAAGTTGAAACATTTACCAAGATTTCTAGGTGTTTATTTTTTCTCATTATTTGTTCCTAGAACTTGCTAAGTGTATTTGATTTGCCAACAGAACTTGTTCTTCAGCTCAGCAAAGTTTTCCTCATTATTTCTGCCTGATCTTTTATCTCCTTCTTATTAGACAGTGTTGAGTGTCCTGCATTCATGCTCCCTCATCTCTTTTTTTTTTATCCTCTTTTCCATGTCTTCATGGAATGCTACAAGGGTGTGGTGTCCCCAGGAACTTGCTACTGAGTACTCCCACTACCCAGTTAGACCCAGGTTATTATCAGCCCTTCCTGGAAAGCTTTGGATTCTCCCTCACTGCCTCTCACCTTCCATGAAGACAGGATCGAAGGGGGTGTAAAAGAGCTGGATTGACCTCTTGATGTCCAGCTGTTTTCTTGGTATCTGGCACCACTTACTGAGAGCAGATTCAGCGGCCTTAGTCCTTCATCTCAATACTGTCTAAATACAAGAGCACTGAACTGGAAGCTGCAGAAATTAAGGAAGTCAGGGATGGGACTTGGCTCAAACACAACAGGCATCACCTTAGCCTTTATTTTTCAGAACACTCATAATAGTTGAACAAAATGAGTTCTCCTTGCCAATCAGCACTGACATTCCATGTTCTGCCGTAGAGCTTTCTGGTGCTCCCCTTGGTACACAAGACCAGTGATGCTGTGGTGGGCATTTACATAATGCACAATGCCAAGAAGGCACTGTTTATGCCGTAGTCCCTGTAAAGGGCATGTCCTCAAGCACACAGGAGTGTCTCCTGGTGGGCCTGGCTGGAGTAGTCCCCAAGTGATGGGACTATGGGTGACTTCAGTTGCCTCCTCTTCCTCCTCCTCCTTGTCCTTCTTCGTTTGTTTCATGTTTCACATGTTCTATGATTTTCATGTTTTAGCACTAGTATCATTAATATTATTTGTTTAGGGAACTTAGCATACTACTCATCACTTCAAAGTTTGGACCAACGTGCTGAGTGACCCCTTGCTCCCAATTTGCTCATGACTTTCCTGGTTTTAGCACTGAAAGTCCTGTCTCCCAGAAGCGCCCCTCAGTCCTAGACAAACCAAGGTGGCTGGACATCTTACCAACATGATATATAAACAGTGTGGCCGATGGATAAGCAAATGAAAAACAGAATACTGAGACATGGGTATCAATGCTGAACTTGGGAGAGCTGCAATCGAAAATGTGACCTGGGTTTGAGATGGAATTAGGACATTTGCCTTTGATACCTGAACAGAATTCCGAAACTTGACACCCATGTTTTCGAAGGGACTGGAGAGCGAGAAAGCTTTCCTCACCCACCTAGATGCAGGGCGAGGAGAAAGTGTGTATAGCATGTGCATTGCCTTTGTATGCAGTGACCCCACACACAGATCAAACATGACCTAGTTATTTCCATACTCTGACCGATTGGACTGACAACATTCACATGGAAGGGAGTGAATATGGGAAGGAGAGAAGACCAGAAATTCTTATAACCTTCCCAGAGTGGGGGTGGGGGTGGAAGTCACCTCCTCTAAGGGGCAAGGCATAAATGTGAGGGAAAGAGGAAAAAGTCGCCTGTCCCAACGTGGGTGGCAATGCAAACAACAGTAATAATAGGGGCTCCCCTTTACTGATTGTTCGTTATGATCCAGATATTATATTAAGCTTCTTACCTGTATTAGCTTATTGGATCTTCATAATAATCTTTACTCTATGAGAGGTACTCATATTAACCCCATCATTCAAATGAGGAAACTGAGGCACAGACAGGTGCAACCATTTGCCTAAGACACTCAGCTAATAAGTGCACAGCTGGGATTCCAGTCCAGTTTTATCTGGGCCTAATGAGCCGATCTGGTCATGAAACTGTAGACCAGAGGAGCTAGGAATGACCTTGGAAATCACATGGCCCAATGCCTTCAACTGGCAGATAACCTCAGACTCCAGGACTTTCCCGAAAACATAAAGCAATGAGTGGCAAGGCCAAAAACCAGAAATCAAGCCTCCTGACTTCCAGGTCAGTGCTCTTTCCACCTGACCAACGGCCTGTAATGTAGTTTGAATCCCAGGTTGGGGAAGCAGGTTATGCAGGGGGGTGAGTGGGCAAAGGGGAGCTGCAGGCAGGCTTGGTGGGAGAGGGAACGAGAAAGAGGCTGAGGGTAGAGGAGAAAGAAAGAGCCAAGAGGGAAAGGGGAGGGAAGACGGGAGATGGGGAGGAAACAGGAGACAGCACCATGTTAGAGAAACAAGATTTGCAATAAATATGAGAGATGCTACAGAAATTACTTTTTGAATGGCATTTAATTGGTTTATTAGTGTAATTCAGTTGCAGTTTGATTTGATTCAAACCTCTGATGTGCGTGATCCACCGCCCACCAAGGACACTGCCAGGCTTCACAAGCAGCAACAAATGAGGGACCTGGGGGGTGGGGGGTGCTGGTGATGGGAGACCGGAGAGAGGAAAAGTAGGGGATGGGGAGAGGGAGGATGGATGGAGATGAGGGAAGGGGATAGGGAGAGAGAAGGAGAGGAAGGGAGAAGAGAGGAGCAGGGTGGGAGGGAAGAGAAAGATGGAGAAAAAAAGCAAAGAGGAATTCAGGATGATCTGGGAGACCAAGGGAGTCAGAAGGCAGCAGAGAACAGATGCTCAGAGACAAAGAGGCAAAAGCAAAGAAAGGGCAAACAAGAGATATAGGATGCCAGGAAGGAAGAAAAAAGTTCAGGCACACCTTGGAGATATTTTGGTTTGGTTTCAGATCACCACAATAAAGCCAGTCAAATGAATTTTTCGGTTTCCCAGTGCATATAAAAGTTTTATTCACACTATACTGTAGTCTACTAAGTGTGCAATAACATTATTTCTCAAAAAAAAATAAAAAACAATGTCCATACCTTAATTTAAAAATACTTTATTGTTAAGGGGCGCCTGGGTGGCTCAGTCGGTTAAGGGTCTGCCTTTGGCTCAGGTCATGATCCCAGGGTCCTGGGATCAAGTCCTGTATCAGGCTCCCTGCTCAGTGGTGAGCCTGCTTCTCCCTCTGCCTGCCACTCCCCCTGCTTGTGTTCTGTCTTTCTCTGTCAAAAAGTAAATAAATAAAATCTTTTAAAAAATAGAAAATAAAAATATTTTATTGTTAAATTTTAACCATCATCTGAGCTTTCAGTGAGTCATAGTCACTGATCACAGATCACCGTAACAAATAAAATAATAATTTAAAAGTTTGAAATACTGTGAGAATTACAAAAATGTGACACAGAGACACAAAGTGAGCAAAATCCTGTTGGGAAAATGGTGCCCATAGACTTACTCGACACAGGGTTGCCACAAACCTTCAACTTGTAGAAAATACAGTCTCTGCCACAGTCAATAAAGTGAAGCGCCATAAAACGAGGTATGCCCAGGTGAGGGAAATGATGAGTTGCAAACACACACACACAGCTATGTCTCAGGCATCTCCTGAGGACCCGTTGGCTGGACATTCTCTGGACTTCTGATATGAGGATGGCACTAGGGGTCTGCCATGCTCCATGCTACTTTCCAGTCTCCTGAGAAGGAAGCCCTTCTTTGTCATTGGTGCTCTGTCCGTCTGGATGGTGGCTGAGAACATGGATGAGCAGCTCCCTCTGGGTACCTCAGGAGACAAGGAGATCCAGCTGGGGAGGTACAGACTGGCAGCATCTCAGCTGCAAAGACACAGTCTCTCTCACAGACGGGGAGATGGGGGCCCAAAGAGGAGAATAGAGTCAGAAGTGAAGTTTCCAAAGCTGCTCATCCTGCCTCCCAGATTGGAGCTGGAACCCTGGCAGCAGGTTGTTGGGGTCATGTCATGCAGTGGTTGTGGGCACAGGCTTTGGACCCAGACAGATCCAGCTGTGCAGCCTTGGCCCAGTGCATTTCCTCTCTGAGATGCACTTTCTGCAAAACATAGATCAAGGTACTCCCTGTGTCTCAAGGTTGCTGTGAGGCACCAAGGGAAATAAAAATATATCAGATGTATCTGGAAAAACCTGGCACATACAAAATACTAGATATATTATGATTTTTATTATTAATAAAAGAGGACACTGAGACACCCAGCAGATCAGGCAGATTCTCCTTAGTGAGGACTTGAGAAGGGCTGTATGGCATTGTGGTTATGAATATGAATCCTATAAACCAGAATGACTATGTTTAGATTCCAGTTCTGCTCTTGAATGACTTTGCGCAAGTTAGTAACCTTGCTGTGCCTCAGTTTCTTCATCTGTGAAACAGGGATGACACTAGTTCCTACCTCATTGGATTGTTCACTAGGATCAAAGAAGTAATACAGAGGAAATGCTTAGAACAGAGTCTGATCCCTAGTAGGTATTAGATACATATTAGCTCTCATTATTCGTATCACTGGGGGTCAGCTATAAGGATGTGGGGACCAAAAACCAAAAGATGGATGCACCCAGAGTCCCATGCAGTTGGTGCAGAGCTGGAATTTGAACCCAGACCTGACTGTTGGCTTAGGATGCCCCAAGATTCCAGAATCCCTGTTCAAGAATCTTCCCACATTGCCATACTTTCCAAAGGTGATGAGCCTCCATTCCAACACTTCCCTACTGCCAACACCATGTAGCTTATTCCTCCTGAATTAAGCCTTAGCCACATCTTTGATGCAGATACCTCCTTTTGAGAAGGAGAGAGAGCAGAGTGTTGTGACCCAGACTTTGGAACTCCCAGGCCTTTGTCACCACCCCTCACCCCCCAACGCACATATAGGCATACACCCCCAGATACACCCACAGACAGACCTCCATTCCCGAGTATAATTACAGAAGCTATATCAACGAGGCTGATAGTAATCATCTGGGAACATGGCTGGATTTGCCTCCAATACTGATTCCAGGGACCAGTAATCTTCATCTTCATCTGTGAAATGGGGATGATAGGACTTTTTATGGAACAGAAAAATGCATGTGCAGTGAATGAGCTGTAATTCAGAAGAGCTCCTGTCTTGATTGGGACTAATTATTTTTATAAAGAAAATAATTAACAATCTCAATAACTCATTGTTGGAGAAAAGAGGTCTGCCCTGGGCACCATTAATTATCCCAGAGCTGGTTTTCAGGACCCCTTTATCTCTTCTTAGCCTGGCCTGGACAGCCTGAGAGGCAAGGAGAGATCCTGCTCATCAAAGAGCCACAGCCGCTGGGGGATGGGGAGGAGGAAAGCACAGGTGTGGCCCCTTAGCCAGGGCAAGGCGATCTCTTGGCTCCCATGCACATTGAAGCTCACCCAGGGAGTTTTAGAGCTGGAAGGGACCCTGAACCTGGGGTTAAGTCTGGAGGTCTGGGTTTAAATTCCTGCTGTGTGGCCTTTAGCAAGTTACTTAATTTCTCTGAGTCTCAGATTGCCACCAGGACCCAGAAGGATCATTGTATGGATTAATTGAGAAAACCTCTGAAACATCATGGAGCTTCATGGACATTTTATAATTATTTTCATAAAGGATTCAGAATTCAGCCTCATTGTTATACAGTTAAGGCCCAGAGAAGTGAAGGAACTTGACCAAGGACACACAGTCAGTTTGTGACAAAACTGGGATCAAAACCCAGGTTTCTTTTGAACTGTTGTTACTATCTTTCATTTGTTTGTGTTTAATTTCACCATGGTACCTGAGCTGTTCTTTTAACCAAACTCTCTTGAAATATCCAGAACACTGATACGGCGTCACTTCAGCCTGAATTATCTGAATACAATGTGGCTTCCTTTTCACAGGTGTGAGGAAGCATAGCCTGGAATATAAGATGTGGGGATTCTGCACTCACAAAATTCAGTGTTTTATGGCTTGACTATTCCATTTCCTTACTGGATGGCTTAGGCAAACCTCTGAAACTGTCCTCATTTCCTTATCTTTAAAATGGAGATAATCATTGAGTCTATCACATATTTCATGAGATAATGTCCATCAAGTAACATTTAGCAAATATGTTTATCAGTTAGCCCTTACCACAATAGAGCTGTGTAACAAATCACCCCAGGCTGTATTAAACCATGAATCATTTATTCTTATTCATGCATCTGCAGGTTGACTGGGAATCAGCTTGTTTAGGTTGAGTCTAGCTGGGCTTGGGTTTAGATCTGCTTCACATGCATTCATTTCCTTGGGTCAGGTGACTACCCGGGACATGTTCTCATGGTAGTAATGCAAGAGAGACAAACAGAAATACACAGTGTCCCTTACGGCCCAAATTTGGAGCTGACACTGTCATCTCCACCCACACTCCATTGGCCAAAGCAAGTCATGTGGCAAACCCAACACCAGTGGGGTAGAGAAATAAACCTACTCCTACTCGGAGGAACTCCAAAGTCCCAAAGGGGGTGGACACAAGGAAGCAGGGAGAACAGAGAATAATAATGCAATCTAGCACCATATATACTGAATGCTAGCAGTTCTTACAAGCAACAGATGTTTGAACTCAGTAATTTGTGCATGACACTTTATAGTTTTCAAAGTTTCCCTTTCTCAAATGTTCTTGTATGTTACCTTCGCCACAACACAAGAAGTATATCACCCATTTTACAGTTAGGGAAACTGGGTCTCAGAGTGGTAATGGAGCTCACCCCCCACCCCAAGATCACACAGCTGGAGAGTGTGGTCAAGCAGGGCCTGAACCCAGGTCCCTCTACCTCAGCCCCAGATCGGAGTTGGATCCACGATCTCATATGGAACGAGATAGTTCCCAGTGTCCCTTACCTTCCTTCGTCTTCTTTCTAGAATCAAATCAGCAAGACATATTCAGCCTACCTTGTGTGACAGGGGAGAAGGAGCTAGACACAGCAACAGGAATAAGCATAAATTGTGTGCTGTGGAGTTTATTCTCACTATCTTCCCATGGTAGAGTCCCTCAAATGCCTCCTAGTGTTGAAGGGCATGGGAACTTCAGGCAAAGAAAACTGGGTTCACATCCTACCTCCAGCTCTTATTTGTAATTTGATCTTGGGTGTGTGCATTGACCTCTTTGAGCCTCAGTTTCCTTACCTGTGAAACGGGGATAACAATAGCTATTGCATAAAGAGGTTGTGAGGACCCATTCATTCATTCATTCATTCAAGAAATAGTTGTTGAGAACCTACCATGTGCCAGACACTATTCTAGATGTTAGAGGTGTAGCCATAAATAGAAGAAAGACTTGGCCCTCGTGGAGCCTATATTTTAGTGGAAGGAAAGAGGCCATAGGCAGATGTACAAAAAAATACACAGCGTGAGCCATCAAAAGGAATGAGATCTTGCCATTTGCAACGACGTGGATGGAACTGGAGGGTGTTATGCTGAGTGAAGTAAGTCAAAGACATGTATCATATGACCTCACTGATATGAGGAATTCTTTTAATCTCAGGAAACAAACTGAGGGTGGCTGGAGTGGTGGGGGGTGGGCGGGATGGGGTAGCTGGGTAATAGACATTGGGGAGGGTATGTGCTATGGTGAGCGCTGTGAATTGTGCAAGACTGTTGAATCACAGATCTGTACCTCTGAAACAAATAATGCAATATATGTTAAGAAAAAAAAAAAGAAGATAGCAGGAAGGGAAGAATGAAGG
>NW_027397103.1:3273298-3391109 GCF_003265705.2 Callorhinus ursinus | reverse complement strand
TGGGAGGGTATGTGCTATGGTGAGCGCTGTGAATTGTGCAAGACTGTTGAATCACAGATCTGTACCTCTGAAACAAATAATGCAATATATGTTAAGAAAAAAAAAAAGAAGATAGCAGGAAGGGAAGAATGAAGGGGGGGGAAATCAGAGTGGGAGACGAACCATGAAAGATGATGGACTCTGAAAAACAAACTGAGGGTTCTAGAGGGGAGGGAGTGGGGGGATGGGTTAGCCTGGTGATGGGTATTAAAGAGGGCACGTTCTGCATGGAGCACTGGGTATTATGCACAAACAATGAATCATGGAACACTACATCAAAAACTAATGATGTAATATATGGCGATTAACATAACAATAAAAAATTTAAAGGGTAAAATAGTAATTATAAAAAAAAATACACAGCATGATGGATGTGGTAAGTGCTAAGGGGAATGACGGATCGGGGTAAGGAGGCTAGGGAAAGCCTGGAATTGGGCAAGGGTCCCAGGTACCTTTTACATCATGTTTAAGGAAGTCCTCACTGATGAAGTGACATTTGAGTAAAGATATGAAGGCAGTATGGGAACAGTCCAGGTGACATCTGGGGGGAAAAGCATCCCAGGGAGAGGATGCGCAAATGCCAAAGCCTTGACGTGGGAGTGTACTTGACCAGGATGGTTGGAGGAACTTGAGGGAAGAGGAATATGGTAAGATCAGAGAGTCAACAGAGGGCCAGTTTGCACAATGATTTCGGGTGATTGTAAGGACTTTGATCTGTACTATCTGTATTGGAGTGAGATGGGCAGCCTGGGTTTGAGAAGAGGAAGGACACACCCTGACTTCTGTTAGAAAGAGAATAGACTTAAGGGGACCGGGGCAAGGATTTGATGAGATACTGCATGTGGAGCACGTAACACAGAGCCTGATATGTTTTAAATCATCAGTCACACATAAGTTGGCTCAGGCTGCCGTAACAAGATACCACGGACCAGGTGGCTTCAACTCTAGTTTATTTCCTCACCGTTCTGGAGCCTGAAAGGCCAAGATCAAGGTGTTGACAGGTTCGGTTTCTTCTGAGGCCTCTCTCTTTGGCTTAGAGATGGCTGCCTTTTCACTGTGTCCTCACATGGTCGTCCCTCAGTCCCTGAGTTGTCCATGTTCCAATCTCTGCTTCTTAAAAGGACACCAATCACACTGGATTAAGACTCACCCGTATGACCTCATTTTACCTGAATTACCTCTTTAAAGGCCTTATCTCGAAATACAGTCACATTCTGAGGTACTGGGGGGTTAAGACTTTGGCATATGAATTTGAGGGGAGACACAATGAGTTCATAACTAGTAGTAATAATAAAAATAAGAGTAAATTATGATTGTTGTCCTGATGCCCCGTTTAGGACCTCTCTTGTTGAGGCCAATCACACACTCTTCATATCTGAACACTACCTCCCCGGGACTGACCCAGGCTTTGAGCCTTTCCCCACTCCCTTCCCCACACTCCTTAGTCAACAAATATTTATTAAGCACATACTCTGTGCCGGGTACTGAGATACTGTAACTAAGCAAGTACAGTCAGGTCGTTCATTTGTTCGTGACATGACATGGTTTTGAGAACCTTCGCCATATTTAACAGACTGTTCTAGATCTGTTCCTGGATCTCCTCTCAAGGAGTACTTGCTGATCACTTACATGTGCCAGACACAGTGCCAGGCTCTGGTGATGATAGTGATGAGCAAGATGGGGCTCTGCTTTCTGGAAGCTCTTAGGGGTTTGTTCAGTGTAGCTAATCACAGAAACAGATACATCAGTGGTTGCTAATAAATTTTCCTCATTTGGAGACCTTGCAATTCAATGGAACCTCAAGCACACATTGTATACCAGCTTACTTGCTGGTGTCTACTAGTTGGTGAGAACAGGTGTTATGTCTGTCATTTTCCACTACATATCCAGTATGTGGCATCATGGTGGGTGTACAGTAGGTGCTCAACAAGTACTTGTAGAATGAGTCCATGGACCTCAAAAGTGCACTATCTAATATGGTAACCACTCACCACCTGTGGCTCTGTATGTTTAAATTAGAAATTAAATAAAATTAAGTTTCATTATAAATTATTATTTGTTCAATATGAAATTTCTTATTAAAATTAAAAATCCATTTTCTCAGTCATCCTAGCTGCATTTCAAGGGTTTAACAGTCACATGTGTTAGTGGTTACCATGATAGATGGTGCAGATACAAGATCCAGAGTGTCTCCGTCATTACAGAAGGATTGCTGATCTAGAATAGTGGTTTTCAACCGGGAGCAATTTTGTCTCCCCAGGGGATGGTTGGCCACGTTTGGAGATGTTTCTGGTTGCCATAACTGAGGGGTTGCTACTGGTATCTAGCAGATAGAGGCCAGAGATGCTGCTCAACAACCCATATCCACAGGACAGCCCCCTAATACAGCAGTACTGAGGTTATGAAACCCTCTTCTGAATTATCCGTCTCCGTGAGGGCTGGTCCACAGGGTATCTACCTGAAGCAGTTTGTATCTACGTGAGACTGAGATGCTACTGTATGGATGACAGCTCCCATATCTACAACACTCCACAGTTTACAAAGTTGAGTTGTCTTATGTAATTCCCCCAACTCTGAGGAATATTTAGGGCCAGGATCACTCCCACTTTGTGGGAAAACAGAGCAAGGCTCAGAGATGTTATATCTCAGGAGGGAGCAGAAATGGAACTCAAGAGTACAAGCCAAAAGGAGGTTGAGTTTTCTCAGTTAAGGAAGAATTTTCTAGCCATCAAGAGTTTTCTTCAAGTAGGAGTTTCCCCTCATTAAAGGTATTCTGACTGAGATTTCTCCATGGTGCTGTGTTGCCCAAAGTATTCCATGGAATATTAGCCCACTAGATTACAAAACGAAGGCCCTGTGGCCACAGATTTTTGAGAAAGCCTGCATAATAACGCATTCCCTGATGAACCATGAGAGACGATGGGCTCTGAGAAACAAACAGGGTTCTAGAGGGGAGGGGGGTGGGGGGGTGGGTTAGCCTGGTGATGGGTATTGAGGAGGGCACGTTCTGTGTGGAGCACCGGGTGTTATACGCAAACAATGAATCGTGGAACACTACATCAAGAACTAATGATGTAATGTATGGTGACTAACATAACATAACAAAATAAAATTTAAAAAATAATAAATAACGCATTCCCTTCTGGGCTTTCCTATTGCAGTTAACACATAACAGGCTCTGATAAGTCCTGTAGCAACAAAACCTGATTCTTTTTGTTTAACCTAGTGTTTCTCAATCCCATCTAAGTAGACAGTCCCGTCCTCATGCCATATAGGGGAGCAGGCAACCATTAACACAGAGCCAGTGTTCTGTGCAACGCATTTCATTAAGGCATGGAGTGAATTATCAAACAATCTATCTGTCCTTGGGTCTGTGTACACTTCTATTACTGTCTGTGTGACCACAGGCAAGTCTTGATGTTTGGGGAGTCATCTAGTGTGTCTGAATCTGGGCTAAATGACTTGCCCAAGGCCACACAACTAGAGTGTACGTTTCAGAGCTTGGCAGCCATTTATTTATCATTTTCCTCTTCCTGACTCTTGGGAGTATATTTGATTCCATGTGAAGTCTTTCTGCTCAAGAGCCTTGAATCAGATGCAGTGTGTCCCAGTCATCTCTCTGATGCCACATTCCCAAGGAGAATTACATCACCTGCCTTGTTTAAAATACATCTCCGTGGTAACAGTGGCTGTTCTTGTGTGGATGTCGATGGCTCCCATGTAGCAGTAGATGTGGGTGGGTGCTGGCTCTTCCAAAAAGAGGGCTAGGGCAGTGAGTTTCAGCTGATAAGGACCATGTGTGTCGGCCAAGTGGCAGTTTGGTGAATGTATATGTCAGCATGCGATACAATGTTTGCAAGACTCACCTGGGGAAAGACCCTTGGGTATTGAAGGCTTTTGTTTTTAGTTTAGCTTAATTCCAACCAAGTTCCAACGAAGAGATAGTCTAGGGTGCCCAACTGATGAAAGACAGAGAAAGAGAGAGAGAGAAGATATGGTGGCGTACACAAAGGGAGGGTCCTTAGAGGATACATAAATTGGAGTTTGGGGTGCTGTGTTTTCTAGAGTTTAGGACCCCTATGATTTTTTGTCTGAGATATTTTAGGTGGCCCCAGGGACACAGCTTGAAATAACATATAATAACAACGTGAGAAAGTGATTGCCCTTTCAATCTTCTTTCTAGCCTTCCTGTTGTCAAAGAGTTGTCTCAGTTTGGGACTATTGTGTTTTCAACACCTCTCAACACTTGCTGATCTTCCTTTCTTAACAAAAGAGGAAGCAGGTGTCAGGCTCCGAGCCTGGGGCAGGTAGCAGTAGATAGCTAGGATTTAATAATGTTCCTTGTTTTTCATCATATCTATTTTTAGGGCTACCTTCTGTTTCTGAACAGGACACTCGTTGAGCATTTCCAGATGTGATGTGGGTTTCTTCTGTAACTAAATGTATTAAGTCAAAAAGCAAGTCAATTTCAAGACTAATATTAAACAAATAGGAGTATAAGAAACACATGCATAAATGGACAAAAATCATGACTGGTCTTGGGTGAGCAGCTGAGGTTTAGGAAATGTTTTGAGGGATATGTGGCTTTGGAGAAAGCAATTCTGGGTTATGGACCAGCTCCATCACATACTAAATGAGTTGTCTTGAACAAGGTTTTGAGTCTCAGTTTTATAGTCAATTAAGTGGGGATAGAAAATTACCCATCTTATATGACTGTTGTGAAATAATCACATATGGTATGTAGTAAGGGCTCAGAAGGGGGCAACTCCCACTATGCATATTTTGTGACTAACATTAATTTGTATACATAGTGCTTGTAAAGGTCCCAGGTTTGGGAAACAAACTTCTTCCTGATCAACATCCTAGTAATAGTAATATTTATTGAGTACTACCTCTGTGCCAAGCCCTGTCTTAAGCCTTAGACATGTATTATCTTATTTAATGTTCCCAGTGATTCAGCAAAGTTAGGGGATATCTGTATCCCACTTTAGAGATAAGGCATAGGTAGGTAAAGTAACTTACCAAAAGTCACACAGCTAGAAGGCAGCAGAGGAAGGCCTCAAAACCAGGCAGACTGATTCTAGCATGCATGCTCCTAACTACTCTCATAGATACCAGAAGCTCCTATATTTTATAGATGCACAGTAAATTTTTTTGTTGATGATGAGAGTGATTGTATTAGTTAGGAGTCCTTTGGTTACAAGGGACATAAACCACACCAAGTAGCTCGAGTAATGAAGAGGATGCATTGATGCTCATAACTGAAAAGATCCACTGGCTTCAGGTCTAGCTGGATCCAGGAGCTTAAGTGTTGTTGTCCCCCTATTCATTTCTTAGGCAGTCTCGCCTCTTGGGGTGACAAGAAGGCTGCCAGTAGCTCTAAGCTTTCATATTATACTTTTTAACAACTCCTAGCAAAAGAGGGTCCCTTCCCAGTGGTTTTAATAAAATTCCCAGAATGGAATTTTACAGGATCTAATTGGCCTTGTTTAGATAGGTGCCTACCTACGAGCCAGTCACTGTGGCCTGGAGCTGGCATAAAGACACCTGTGCCTGCGTCAAATGGACTGAAAGTGGAAAAGAAGGGCTGGTCCCTAAGAGAAGAATCTGCTGCTTGTATCATAAGCAAATGGATGCTCAGCTGGGAAAATGCCGCTTGTAAAGTCTTACTGACGGTCTTCATTGAGAAGATTCATGGGGGGGGGGCACTGCATCAGGAAGTATCAGACTGGGGTTCCATCACCTTTCTTCCACTGGTTTGCTCTGTGACTTTGGACAACTCCATAAGCCCTAGTGGGTCTGTGTCTTCGGTTGTTCAGTGATTTCTCGTCATCGTGCCTTGCAAGATTATTTTAAAGAGCACATGCAATAGTGTTATTTATAAATGTAATTAACATTGCAGCTTTTCTTCCTCCATGGTTTCTATAAAAAACGCACTTTAGTCCAGGTTTTGGGGGGTTGGTTTTTTTTTTCCCAAATGGCTAATAACCCTCTCACGATCCCCATTGAACCAGGCCCTGCTGGATTTTTAAGACTTGCTTTTGTCAAGAATAAATGGCCACAACATTTGGTATGCACTTTGAAATAAGCAGTTTCAAAGAGCACAAGTGAAATCGAGTGACATCTTACCAAGGTGTCTATGTGCCAAGATACGACATGGCAAAAGCTGTGCTGAGTACTTTGCAAGTACCGCCTCCTTTCGTTGTCCTGACAACGATTTTGTCCTGGGTAATAAGAGGCAGGGTGAATAACCCAGGAGAGCTGAGGTCAAGTAATGCTAAGTTCAAATAATACAAATCATGCTGCAGAGATGAGTTCAAATCTGCCTCTTAAATAGCAGCAGGGCCTCAGCAAGCCTGAGCTCCCGTTTCCTCATCTGTAAAATGGGACCAACACAGAAGCTATGTCATAAAGTTTTTGGGAGGACACAATAAGCTGTAGAATGTAAGGTGCTTGGCAACATGCCTAGCGCCTGGTGGACACCTGCCCAAGGTCACACAGGGGGCACCGATTCCAGCGCTGTTTGCCTCCAGGACTTATGCCAAACTGCCTTACAACAGAAGCACATCTCTTCTGGGGTCATTCAGGGATGTCCTTTAGCTTCCAGCAGTTCAGGGTCTGTGGCCCCTCCAGTCTATTTAGATTTGCCCTGTATACTCAGGCTACCAATTGCCTGCCGCAATGTCCTGAAATAACTCTGCTCTTCCGGCCAGCCCCCCTCCCAGCCTCCCTCCCACCAAGCCCAGAATAGCCACATACATCATGGCTCCAAAACAGCCTGCAGGATGCTTCCTCCCCTTTGATAACAGCTCAGCCCTGTCTAAATGCTGGCATAACCAGGGCCACAGTGCCTGATGCAGCCACAAGTACGCTTAGGTATGCCATGCCATCAGGTAGAGATGTCACTTGGTTTCACTTGCAAGGAGATGTCACACTCATCATTATACCTTGATGGAGGTGGTGGCTGGACATCACTGCCTTGATGGAGAAACTAAAAGGCTAGTTATAGGTCCATAGCCATGGTCTTATGTGACATTTCCATGTGGCTTTACCATTTATTAAGAAAGCCAACATCCCTGTCTCACTTATAATTTTCATGCTGTGGCCTGTAAGGTTTGGCCAGACCTGATTCCAGTGACCCTGCCTTCCAGACCTGGTCTTACTCCTCTAGTCCCCCTTTTCATTTTGCTCATGTACTTCTCACCTCTTTTCTGTTCTTCAGACCCCTTAAGCATTCTCTCCTGCCTCAGGGCCTTTGCTCATGTTGCCATCGCTGCCTGGGATGCTCTTACCCAGCCCTCTTTTGAATGGCCATTCATTCTTATTTCAAGCAAGTCTTTCCTAGTCTCTCCCATTACAAATTATAATTCTGTTTTTTCAGAACATTTATTTCTTTAATGTCTGTCTCCCATTATGAGTTCCGTTATAGTAGAGGCCTTACCTGTCTTGTCGACTGAGTTGTCTCCAGAGCATGGTGCTGTGCCTGACCCATAAGAAAAGCTCCCTAAATATTGCTGAAGGAGAAATATGTTGACAACGATGTTACGTGATAAGCATCATCACCCCCCACTCAACAGATGACAAGATAGAGGCACAAAGTATCAAGGAATTTTCCAAAGTCATTTTCAAGGCTAGGAATGGAACAGAAGTGAAAACTCAAATCCTGAGACTCTCAATCCCCTCACACCCCTGCTTTTAGAACAGTGATGCAACCATGATTTTCCCCCAATTGATGCCAAGAAGGTCCACTTCTAGAAAATAAACTCTGAGCTAAATCTTGACTTATGGACCACTGAAAAAGAAGAAAGGGGGAGGGTGGTCCAAGCAGAGGGAACAGGAAGTCCAAGGCATATAAGTGTCTCATAGCAAGCACTGAGCATATAACAAATGTTTCCTTAATTTACTCATCAATCCATTCATTTCTTTGTGCTGTATTTCCTTGAGATCTATATGGCAGACATTTGGTGGGGGGAGCATTAGAAATACATAGGTAAATAATTTTACATTACAAGAAATACATAGGTAAATACATAGGTAAATAAATATATAGGTAAATAGGTAAATAAATACATAGGTAAATAACAAAAGATACTAATAATACTAGTTCATCTTTATTGAGCTGTATTGTATTGCAGACACTGTATGAAGTGCCTTATGTGGACTATCTCTTTTTTAACCATCATAGCAATGAGATACACTCCAAGACTGGTACAGGCATCATGCCCATTTTACAGACAGTAAATAACTTTCTCAGGTCACCCAGGTAGGTAGAAAACCTGGAATTGGAATCCAGGCAGCATAAATCAAACATCCAAGCTCATAACCCAGTGGTCATCTCGCCCCTCCTGTACCTCTTCTTTGGAAGAGGGTCCATTATGATACAGAAGATTTCCAGAGATAATGGCATAAACATTCTTGAAAAGTATGAGCTGCTTGAGAAATCCCTCTCCACCTCTTCTGATACTCCCTGCCATCGGAGACTAGCCAGCCACTGTATTGTCCTTGGAGCATGCCCTCCAGCCCCATTCCTCTGCCCCTGCCCGGCTCCCTTCTACCCCTTTCTTCCAGAGACTTGTCCCCTTAACACCCTTCACCTTCTCTCTCCCATTGTCCCTGCGCATGGCAGGCAGATTCAGTACCATCCACCCCAACTGCCACTGTCTCTGATACTCGGCGGACTCTCCAGTTGAGAGGTCTGTGATCACGTATTCCTCTGAGCAGAGCCAGACATGGAAAAAGTTGCCTTCAGATCCTGCAATTACCTTTCCCTGGATTGCAGCTATTTAGCTGGAGACACCTCCGCCCAGCCCTCCTGCGTGCCCAGCAAGCAGAAGGCCTGTGAACAACAGAGCAGCATTTCAGGGCTTCGACGGCACTTCTCAGCCCTGAAATCACTCTGTGTGGGTCTTGGCTGAAGAAACATTGATTCTATCAATTAAATGCCCCCACCCCTCCCCAGTCCCCTGGGCTTCTACTTCACATTCAGTCCCTGCCTACTCTGTTGAAGAGACTCAGAGTGATGTTTGTTAGTTTGTCCGTTCATTCATTCATTCATTCATTCATCCATTGTGAAAAGCACTGAGCTAGACTCTGGGGATACAATACTGAGCCAACCAGATACAGACACCAGATAAGAATTTACCTGTTTCACCCTCTCTGGGTGATGGGGCAATAGAAGAGGGACATTTATCAAGGGCTTGGGGAACCAGGGACAGCTTCTGAAGGAGGTAATGACTAGGACAAATAGGACAATGGATGATTAGGATATAAACAGGACAAAACTTGAGAGGTAAACAAGATTTGGCCAGGAAAGAGGAGAGAAGTAGTGGAAGGTGCCTCCATATGTGCAGACTGAGGTGAGAAAGGGCCTGGCCCACCTAGGGAAATGCCACCTTGGCTAGAATAGATGGTGGTAGTTGGGAGTTGAAAGAGAAGGAGCTGGGGAGTATAAGGATCCTCCTGAGCATCACAGGGGCTGGATCTTACCTTAAAGGCAATGGGGAGCCATGGAAGGTTTTAGGCAATTGCGTCTTCTGTGTGTCTCATGTCAGTGCTAACCTGGTTCTTGACCTCTCTTTTGTATATTTCTCCCAGGAGATCTTTATCCAGGTCCAGGTCAGATCCTGGTAGCCCAGAGCAGTCCAGATTTCACGACTGAAGTGCTCAGCACCTCTGGGTAAAGGAGAGAGGGTGGCTGGTCCCTTCAGTTGGAGCATCAGATGGGGGTTTGAGCTGATTGGTTCCTAAATCAGTCCTCTTTTTGATGCAAATGCAATCCATTAGGAACATGACTAGCACAGAAGAAGTAGCCGTGGGGTGGACTAAGTCCAGGCACTGACCTTGACTGCCATGTGACTTTGTATAGATTTAACTTACTTTTCTGGACCTCAGCTTTTCCATTTATAAAATGAAGTAATTGGAGGACCTTTCAGCTTTGACATTCCATGAGTATAATGGGTATCAAAGGAGAATAAAATTATACCTGAGACAACTGGGACCTGAAAATATCTCACATGTCAGTCCATGATGCAAAATCCCCTTTTTCTAACCACTTTGGTGGACAAAACAGCAAAACAAAACAAAACAAAAAAATTAAAGAGAACCACGGATCCAAAGGAGAAATGGCTATTGATGTGACACTCCTATCCCACAGTTAAGCACTCACGGACATTTTCACATGTGTTCATGCAAGCATTCCCATACATATGACATGGATGAATACATGTGTGTGCATGCACATACATGCATACTCATATACACCCTCATCCATTTACCCAAACTCCCTGAGTACCTCAAATATTCTTTACAGGGGTCAGATCTCTGTAAATGTTCTGCAGTTGTATCTGAGTTTGGTGTAAGGAGTGTAAGAATAAGGAAAGTGTTTCACGGTTGGATGCACTGCAGCCTTAAATTGTTTAATCGACGACTGCTGTCCTTGGTGCTGAACCACTGTCAGGCTCTCAGGGACATGAATCAGCAAAGCCCCCTGATTTCTGAATACCTGGGAGAGATTCTTATCAAAAACATTACAAACAGTACATGGAGGGGTCAACTAGTTCCCAGTCAGCTAACTCAGGCCTCATCTCCTTAGTCTCCACTGAAACTTGGTTGAACACCTTAGGGCCTGGGACATCCTGCCTTGTGTAGACTCTAAAAAATACAAAAACTGATTCTGCTGTGTGTGTGTGAGTGTGTGTGTGTTTGTGCGCGCGCGCATCAGCATGTGTGGCAGGGCTGTGTACTCAGTGGCAGAAGAGTCCTTGAAGGTTGAAAGGATGAATAATGGAAGGGAAACCATCGCCACCTTGTCAAGCCCCAGACCGAAAATTCTTCAAGATGGACTCAAAAATAGCAATGT
The DNA here is from genome assembly GCF_003265705.2 of Callorhinus ursinus. Lineage (NCBI taxonomy): Eukaryota > Metazoa > Chordata > Mammalia > Carnivora > Otariidae > Callorhinus > Callorhinus ursinus. The sequence continues at coordinate 3,380,212 of NW_027397103.1, read as the reverse complement.
TTCCTGCATGTTAATTAACTTGTTCCAAAGGTGAGGACAATGTCCTTGAGACTGGAGGCTAGAAAAGGAAAAAGGTGTAGCCCCGTGTGTGCACTTGGCGTGTGGGCAGAACTTCCGCTCAAACCCAGGGGTTTTGCTGATTCATGTCCCTGAGAGCCTGACAGTGGTTCAGCACCGAGGACAGCGGTCGTGGAGTAAACAATTTAAGGCTGCAGTGCATCCAACCGTGAAACACTTTCCTGGCCGCAACTCCAGCCATCCTTACCTATTGAACCTACTAGTTACATCACCTTTCACGTGTCTCTCACTTTATGAGAAATGTGGGCTCCTGAAAAATCCTAAATCTATATTTTATAATGTGATCAGTTCAGAAACACGAGTATGTATTTCCAATAATTCTTCCAGGAGGATAGTGTAGGAGTTTTGAAGCCTTGATCTCCCTGATTTCTGAAAAGATAGATGTGTCCAGAGGCAGTATAACTCAGTGGTTAAGAGCATTATAGGATTATATCAAGCTTTGTTGTCACTATTGGCATTTTGGCCCAGATAATTCTCTGTCTGGGGACCTGTCCTGTGCATTGTAGGATGTTTGCAGCATCTGCAGCCTACATGCCCATTGTGCTTCCCCAGTTGTGACAACTAGAAGGATCTCCAGACATTGTCAAATGCCCCCTGTGGGTAAAATCTCCCACATTTATTGAGAATCTATGGAATAGATGTATTGAATCTAAATCCTGGTTCTGCCACTTATTAATGGCCTTGGGTGATTGGCTTTTGTGTGCCATGATTCTGCTTTCTCATATGTAAAATGAAGACAACATTTGTATTTACCTTCTGGGGGTTACTGTAAGGACTGAATGAGATAATCGCTTGTCAACTTATTTAGCATAGTGCTAAGGCACACGGTAAGCCTTCAGTAGATGCTGGTATCATCAATAAAGTGGTTGCCATCATCATCATCATCTCCATCATCTCCACCATTTAACTCCAGAGATTATGCTGTCATATTTCTAAATCATCCATTCAGAAAGCATTACTGGTATCCATTCAATAGTTGGCACTCTGCTAGGCAATGGATGTTCAAAGGTGAACAAGCTACAGTTTCTTTCCCCAAAGAAACAGAAGTTCCAGATTTGATCTCATGGTCATAAATGCACGTGACGCCCATGGTAAGTAAGCATGAGACTTTATCCTGCATGTGTCAGTAAGGATAGGCTTAGTTGTCCTGCAGTAGCAACCAACCCCCAAATGTCAGGCTTAAAACAACAAAGGTTTCTTTTTATGCTCACACTACCTGTCCATCATGGGTTTACAGGAACGTCTGCTCCATGTTGTCCTCTGTGAAGAGCCCAAACTGAATGAACCTCTACCAACTGGAGTATCTGTAGTTACTAGGGCAGGGGGAAAGGGACAATGGTGAACTGCACACTTGCCTTTAAAGGCTTCTATCCAGAACTTATACACATCAGTTCCTTTCACACTTCATTAATCAAAGCAATCCATGGCATCATACCTAAAGTCAAAGGGGAGGTTAAGTGCAATCCTACTGTGTGCCTGAAAGAAGAACTGAGATATTGATTAACAGCCCTAATAACTACTACAGCCATTTCACAAATGCTATTCATTGGCTTGTAAGGGGGTATTGTGAGCAATAGCGAAAGAGTCCATCTAAAATGCTCCCCAGAAACAACTCAATAGTTCCATCCTTCTGGTGAGGAGTAAGAAGCATCACCACACACAAAATATGGCATCGTGTTCTCTTAAGCATGAAGAGGAGAGGGCAGACAGGAGAAAAAGAGAAAGATGGAGAGACAGAGAAATTAATGGAAATCATGGATCTGGCCTCCCATCTCTGTTCCTAAGCCACAACATCAGATCCCTAGGATTTAACATGCAATGACATGAGATTACATGCTTAAAACATCATAAAAGAACTCATACATTTCAGAAGAAAGCAAGAGGCAAAACAATACTCCACATCTGGTTGTTCTTATTATCTTCTTCCAAAAATAATTAACAAGGAAATTTTAATGGGGGGAGGGTGAGACGAACTCCGTTGATTTACAGCTCAAATAGGGATAATCCACATCAAGGCTCCACTGGTCATTTCATTTTGGCTTCCAAGGCTCCATTATTAATTCATTTCTAAAGTGATCTCTCTCACTCCCAAGGGGTATATCCCAGTAACTACGCACTTACAATACTCTATTTGATTAAAATTTAACAAGCTATGTTATTGGCAAATAAACTATTTATTTCAGTGCTGTTGCCAATGCCAAAAGGAATGTTTTGAACAAAGAAATGGAATTGACATACTAAAGAGATTGTCATTAATAATTCACAGTAGCCAAAAATGCATGCATATACATATTTTTTTCAGTGATGGCATTAGAGTATAAAAAAGCAGAGGAGTCAGCCAAAGTCCTTTTGTTTCTTATTTATTAAAAGGGGGAAAACCAAGAAATTGAACTTAGGTTGTTATGTGGTGTAGTGGAAAGAATGTTTAAGAAAACTAGACATAGCCCTGCTATTAACTTGCTGTGTGACCATAGATAGGCCACTTAACCTCCCTAGGCTTGTTTCCTTGTTTCAAAATGAGAGTAAGAAAACTTTGTTTATTTAAAGCTTGGGGTTTTGTCAGGATAAAATGAGAGAACAACATATAAACATGCTTTGGAAATGCAAAAAGTGCTTTATAAATATCAGAATTATATCAATAAGTGCCTCTCTTCCTTGTTCCTTAAATCAGACACTGATTTCTCTGGCAGTAATTTGTGGAAAAGGGGCAGGGGAGCCTGTTTGCTCGTCCCTTTGGGAGTTTATACGTAGCCTCAGGGAAAACCCCAAGCAAAGCTTGGCTTCTGCCTATAATGAAGACATTGATCTGAGCAAATTATCCCATCCACCCTATGTCCCCTGTTCCACTGCTAAAAATAATAGTTATGATTTGTTTAGCATTTAATTAATATACACCAGGAAATCATGCAAACCCCTTTATATATATTATGTATTATCTCACAGCCACCCCCATGAGATAGGTACTATTGGCACTCCCATTTTCTAGAGAAAAAAATTAGGGCTCACAAATGTCCAAGGCTACTAGACTGGTAAGTGATAAGTAATCAGGAATCTACCTTGGACCTGTCTCTAGGACCTCAATTCTTAACCACCTCTCTCTTTTGGTTTTCATGTTGGTTGAGGACACACTACTCTTTGTTGCCCCTGCCTGCCTCCGCCAGGTTGTACTCTGCTCTGGGTGAGTCAGATCTCCTGGATGAAACATGGAAACATGAGCCAATTGGAATGGAATGCCAGAAGGGCACAAATGGTAGACCCACCTGACTGAGGGTTTTTCCCATTGAACTTCCTAGTAACTAGGGCAGTTTTGGTTTTTGGGGGGTTTTTTTGGTTGTTGTTGTTGTTGTTGTTGTTAGTCCAAAGTAGGGGTTTAGAAAAATCTATGGGTAGGTAGTTGGATGGATGGATGATCGATGGATGGATAGAAAAATGGTGGATGAATGAATGAATAAATGAATGAATGAAGGGATTTCACAATTAATAGAGGGATAAATAGATAGACAAGCTGATTTAGCAGCCATGGAGAAATAACTTTTGTTTCCTGTTTGCCTTTGAAGTCTTGCTTGACAAAGAGTAATCTCTGAATATGTGTTACCAAATTTTGTTCCTATTTGCCAGTATTAACTACCTGGAGCTTTCCTGGCCCCAGGTTTTGAGTGCTCACTGAAGATACCATATTGTAGTCCCAGTCCTGGTGGGTCACTGGCCAAGCGCTGGTTTAAGCTTTTTCCCTGGGTAATAACAACGGCTATTATTTATTGAGCCTTCTTTATGTTCCAAGTACTGTAATGAGCTTTTTACCCGATTTACTATAAATATACAACAGACTTGCAATGTTGATATAACTGGCCCCATCTTACAGATGAAAAATAAAACGGATGTTGGAGGGGCTGTCCACGTCCGCTCAGGTTAAACAGGGGCAGAAATTGGATTCAATTCTAAGTGAGTGTAGCTGCAAAGTGCGTGCTTTTTACTCTCTTGGTTCTCAAAATGTGGTTCCCCCATCAGCAGAAGCAGCATCACCTGGGAGCTTATTAGAAGTGCAAATTCTTGGGACCCAGCCCAGACCTACCAAATTAGAGACTCCGGGAGGGGGGCCCCAGCAATCTGTGCTATAACAAACCCTTCAGGTGTTTCTGATACACATTCCAGCCTGAGAAATACTGCTGTAACCCAGAAATATTGCTTCCTTAGATTTCAGGGCTCCATTTATGCTAAATTATCCATACCCCTTCGCCTGATGTTGCCTGTGACCAGCAGCACCAACTGGATTTGGGGAAGGAATTCATGCTGGGGAACAAGTTACATAAACTACCCCCTCTTTCCTCAACCTATCATCTCCATCATCTTGTCAGAATCTCTCCAGGGGTCTCCTGCCTATCTTCCTACCACTGGCTCTGGCCATGCTTCACTAGGCATATATGCATACACACACGTTCATAATATCAAACATATACTGAAGCCAGAGGGGGTCTTTCCAAAGAGTGGACCTGACCATGTCCCTCTCCTGCCCAATAACCATCCATAGCTCCCCACTGCTCTTAGGATAAAATCCAAACAGTACCATGGCCAACCAGGCTCTGCAAAGTTGGCTCCTGCCTGCCCTTCCAGTCTTATTTCACCTCTTTCTCCCTCCTTCTGCTCCAGCCTCCCCTCCTGCATGTCCACCCAGTACTGTCCACGTCCCTTCATAGTTCTTTGGTTTAATTATGTACCTTTGGCATCTTCTACAGGACTGTAATCTCCGTGAGGGCAGAAATCCTATCTGTTTTTCTTAACATCATATCCCCAGAGCCTAGTACCATGCCTGACACAGAGTAGGCGCTCAATACTTTGTACAAACAAGACCTGGGAACCCTATACTTTCCATCACAGCCTCTCATATTCTAACTACCCTAGTATGGTTTGTGACATTTTTGTGAATCTTTTGGGTCAGAGCTTGGGCTCTAGAAGCCAACAGGCCTAGATTTGAATCCTAGCTCCTCCGCCTATACCCTCTGTGACCGGGGCATGTGATTTAATCTTTTTGAACCTCAGTTTCCCTACCTGTAAAATGGGGATAATAGAGTAGTTGGGGAGATCAAATGAGGTGGTGCACTTAAAACTCTTAGCCCAGGGCCTGGCAGACGAGGACTAGCGATCTGTTTGTATTAAATCGGGCCTTCCCAGCTACGTTACAAGTTCCTCAGATAGTGGTGGCATAACCTTACCCTGCAGACGTTCACAAGAGGCAGGTCAACTGGGGATGCCCAAGTGCGGACTGAGTCTGTAGCCACAGCCACATAACCTAGCGCTTCAGTGTCCGCCTCCAGATTCAGACTAGGAAGTGCCTGGCTCCTGCACCTCCCAGCTGCGGGAGCTTGGGCAAGTTTCAGAGCTTCCCAGGCCTCAGTTTGTCAGCTGTGATCCAGCAATGGTAACATAGGACCTAGGTCAGAGCTGCTGCAAGGATCCAAGGCAAACAGGGCACGTACCCGGCTTGAGCCAGCACGTGGCAAGCACGGAATTCCCTGCTGGCTGTCATCCTCATCATAACCACCACCATCGCTAGTGTGACCCAGCCTGGGAGCTGGAGGACAAAAAGGGGAGAAAAAAGCAGGCTTTGTGCAGACTGCTCATCCCACAGCCAAATCCTTCTCTTCTGCCTCTTTCTCCCCGTCTTCCATTCCTAAACTGGCCCCTCCGACCAGCAAAGAGAGGGGCAGGGTCGCTGCAGTGGGGGTGGGGGCTTCATCTGTACTCCTTCTTTTCCTTTGTGTGTGTGCAAAAACACCTTGAAGAGCCGCTGTTTCCATGGCTTTGGGAGTTTTAGATATTTATCTCCCAGCCCCGGTGGACCCCTGGGCGCAGTAATCCACACTCAGTACGCCACTGAGCTTCTATCGTTCTCACTCAGAACCAACTCCTTCCCGGCACCCGTCATGGAGGTGTCTGCAACAGGCGATGGATTTCCAAAGCCCAGAGATAAAACGGCACTTGTTCCCATTAATTGATCCTAAAAAGAAGGCAAGGCTTAGAAATGGAGAGGGCAGGAATGAGAAGGAACAAGGGCTGCAGTCGGGGAGAAATCCCCATGCCAAGCTTCGGGTGGGGGATAAGGCAGTGCCTCTCCTTACAGATACTGTTCTGAGTGCCTTTTTTCCCCTGCTTGTGTAGTACTGTGGGACTGGGCATTTGGGGGTCTGAGCTAAGCCCAAAGGATGTAATTCAACTGGCTGAGGGAGAAAAGGAGGGCAAGAGCCATTAGGCTTAGGGAGATATCCTTGAGGGAAGTTCAAGGTGAGGCAGAAATAGAAACAGGAGAGCCCCATATAGTGCAGTCAACATTTAAAGAGATGGAAAGCAGAGCAGGTAGAACAAAGTGAGTGGTTTGGCCTGTTATCTATGGTTCACACCCCTGGGCTGGGCACTAGAATCACCCGCCTGGAGAGCTTTCTATAAATATAGATACTAGAGTCCACCCCTCCCCCACCATTACCTATTAGGTAGACTCCCCAGGGGTGGGTCCCAGGAATGTGCATTTACAGAAAGCGCTTTTCATGATCCTGAAGTAGCCCAATCAGCACGGGCTGTGGACACACATTTGGCAACCATGGAGTTTGATAATTGAAATATAATCCCAGCAGCGAGAGACCATAGCGTCAGCATCGTGGCGCTATCCAAACCTGATCCGGGCTAAGCCTGCATTTTGGAACCTGGGATTAGAATCCTGTGAGAGAAAGGAGCAAGTGCGTGGCTGGTGGTCTGTCTCCGACAAGGGAAGTGAGGGTGCAAGCGCTGAGCTAGGTGGGCAGCTCCTGGTGCACTCTTGGCCAATGAGATGCACACCCACCCTCTTGCTTCCTGGCTGGAAGAGAAAAGGATGAGCCTCCGTTTTCTGGGCCAACCTTACAGAGGCCAGTTCACTTCTTAGAAGGTGCCTGGAATCACCCCCCAGGTTACCAACTATCACCTATGTTATGGCCGCTTGGCAAGGCCGGGCCCAGGTGTGGCCAGCTCTGTGCACCTTTGACGATAGGAGTCAGGGACTAAGATCAGTTAGGGGAGCCACTGCCACCTCGATCTGGCCCATGGCTCCCTTGGGAGAGGAGTGTAGGTCCCTTGTCTCCAATCATGTTCTAAAATTAAAATGTGTACACAACATGCCTGATTTGGAAATGTTAGCAAGAAATTTGAATGTTTGAAAAGTACTATGCAACACATTCCATGGGCTCATTAGTTCTAGGAGCTTCTTCACACAGGGGAAAAAGAAAAAAACATCTGGCCACTAAATAACAGACTTTGAAATCGCTTGTTTTTACCTGGCAACATTCATCTTTAATTCTGTTACAAGTTCCAGTGTTTGCGCTGTCCACAGTCGGCCATAGGCATCAGACACTGTGGGCAAGAGTAGGCACAAAATGCCAGAGAGGCCTGCTCCCCGACGAGCCACATCCTCAGTGATGGCCAAACACCACAAGCTGGGTAGGCTTCATGTGTCCACCAGGCCCGGCCCTGCGCTCCCCAGTTTGGCTCAGAGCCCTCTAGGCCCAACCAGGATGAGCCCTGAGGCCCCCATTCCTCCTCACCGCTGAATCTCTTGGCAGCTCCAGGGGCCACTTGGGCCCCACAGAGAACTCAATGCCAGCCATGGGCCTTACGGCGCCTGGGGGATGCGCTTCTGCAGGAGGGCCCAGGCCTTCTCCACCTGGCGTTGGGTGACCTGCGGTTCCCATAAGGTGCTCAGCACCACGTGGCTCTGGTCCACAAGCTGCTGCCCACTCATCTGGCTCTGCAACCGGCTTTGAGCCGCAGCCTCACTCAGGCCATCCCTTTCCACGATGCGTTGTGTAGCCTCAGTCTCGGGAATGACAACGGCCCACACCTCATGCACCATGTTCTGCCAGCCGGCTTCAAGCAGCAGAGCAGCATCGATCACGCACACGTGCTTTCCCTCAGCCATAGCCTGATCCATCTCTTCTCGAGCCAGCTTTGCGATAACTGGCCACATAATATCTGTGAGTATCTTCAGCTGCTTCTTATTCCCAAACACCCAGCTGCCTAGGACCTTCCTGTTGATAATGCCATCTTTATGGAAAATATCTGGATGACAGAGACACAGGACTGTTCCAAAGGCCTCCACAACAGGCTGGTAGGCAGGACCACCTGGGGCGTAGGCCCGATGGCCCAGCTGGTCACTGTCGATGATGTACGCCCCCAGGCCCTTAAGCCGCTGAGCTACTGAGCTCTTCCCGGAGCCACTGATGCCTGTCAGCCCAATCACGTACAGGTGTGTGGGTAGCTCTGGCCTCTTATATGGAGGCCGAAGCAGGTTTCCCAGCATTCCCTGGCTGAAGCTAGAGGAGCTGACTTTGTCTTCTTCATTGTCCTTGTGGTTTTGGTCCTTCAGCAGCTGGATCTGATACAAGGCAAGCTCCTCCAGGTCATTCTCAAGGTGGAAGCGGTTGACGGCCATCCCCCCACAATAGGTCTCCTTGCTGACCACCAGGAACTCCAAGGAGGGGTTAGAGCCAGCGGGCCCATAGGGGTCCAGCCGGGGGGTGATATCAAAAGTCAGGGAGGGCTTGACGTCCACCAGGAACTCACTCAGATGTTCCACACGTTCTGCGTAGGGTTGGAGCAGCTCAGGGAGTCACTTGCTCTTCAACAGGTCTTTGTCTGCTACTCCCACCACAAGCTGCTCCTGGGCCAGGATGCATGCGACACTGAGCAACACCTTGTGAGCATTGTGCAGGCGGTCAAACGTGCCACCCACAGCCCCACGGTGGTAGCCACGCACTGGCTGCTTTGGAGACCTGGCCACGGGGGAGGCTGGCCTGATGGTGGAGGGTAAGGGGACATCCAGGGACTCCACAGGCAGCTCTCCGGACCCATAATCGGGGTATAGCAGCACTGAAGCCAGTTGGGGACAACAACTGTAGCAGCTGGTGGCATAACGCTCTAGCTGTTGCTTGACCAGGTTGTACTGGCTTCCATCCAGGGTCTGGAAGTCAGTCAGCACCACTTCCGGTGAGTGGGCCAGGTTCTGGACTGAGCTGGGCAGGGAAGGGAGAGAGGCGCTCTTGGCTCCGATATTGGTCAGCAGGATTCTGACGTCCAAGTGCCTGTGGACGTCAGCGCCAGCGTAGAGGTGTGCGATGAAATCCAGGACCTCAAACGTGGCCTGCACGAGGCTGGATTGGGGCTGAGCTGGGCCCCCCAGGCTCATGCCCGGCTGGCCACGACCCGACGGTCTCGCTTCTCAACATCTATTTATGGGGCGGGGGGTGGGGGGGACAGGCACTGTTGTAGGCACAGAGGATTCAGTTATGAATGAGACAGACTAGAGCCCTCTGAGCCGTGGATTTGTCTAATATTTTAGAGTTGGAAATCTTAGGGCCCTCCTATGTCTGTAGCTTCCAAACTGCATTATGTGACACGATCTCCAAGCTTGTCTTGAAGCCTGAGGAGAAGGTTGAGTGGTCGGGTATCGAAATTACCACCCCTCCTTCAAACAGGAGAGCTCTATTTTTGTCTGTTTTATGTGGGGTGGGGGGAGATTTTAGCTGGCCATCAAGTGTACACATGAAAAGACTAGGGATCCCGCAGAAGAAGTCGGCACCAAACCAGCAAGAAAAGCCTCGGTTCCTGGCTTCATGAGACCCAGGGTGGACTGAGAATTTGCTTTTAATTCCTACTCAGGCTGTCCTTTTTTTCTGGTCCAAAGACCACCCTTCCACCATTCCCCTGGGGTCTGACTGGGCACTATCCAAACCTCAGTTTCTCCATCTGCATAATTGGGATGAATAACAGCACCTGCTTCACCAGATTGTTGTGAGACAAAGGAGGTAAGGTCTTTGCAGGCACAATAGTAAGAATTCGATCAAAGGCAACTAGGAGAAGGTGTTATTGCTGTTCTGTCCGGCCATCCTTTACAAAAAAGTGGGGTTCCTCTCCCCTCCCCCACTTATTCACTCCAAACTCAAGTAGCAAATGAACTTACAAGGGGGTAGGGGGAGAGAGTGAACCAGAGAGGCAACTGACTTGGAGAAGGATCCCTCCGCTTCCTTTTCTTCCCTACCTGCTCCCCAGGCAGCCCTTCCCAGGCGTTCTCAGGCCTCCGTCTCACATCCGAGGGAAGCATGAACAAGGGAGGCAGAGGGAAGACGTGTTTTCTCCCCCAGGCTATTGGGGAAGGGAGGGCGAAGCTGCCCTCTCTGAGTTGATTGATGTCGCGCTTGGGGATCTGAATTCTCTGATGTAATTACACTGTGCTCCGTGTGATAAGGAGATTAATCAGTCCATTACGCAGGGGCTGGTTTACCCACAGATGGAGGTAATTGAACGGAGACGTCGGACATCTCCGAGCCCCCGCCAGCCAGTCTGCTCCGGTTACAGGCAGGTGGCTGGCCCCTGGGCAGCTAGACCATCTTCCCCAAAGAGAAACAATCACTACCATTACTACCACTGACTAGCTTTGTTTTGAGCCTCCGCTTAGATTCAAGGCACTTTGCATCCATTTTCCTCACTGTCCACCCAGTGAACTGGCCACTCTCCCTAGCCCCATTGTACGGAAGCAATAACTGAGGCTCAGCTGCTTTAAGACACTTGCCCAAAAGTCTCAGAGCGAGTCAAGGTTCCGATCTGAATCTCGCTCAGGTGGATTCAGAAGTGCCCACCATCACTGTTGCCTCCGTAAGTAAACAGATAAATGAAGTAGCACCGACACCTAACAGCCAACTTGGCCACTGTCGTGACGCGAGTGAACAGCTGAGACAAGAGGCCTGTGTCACTTCGGCTGGACACACAAAGAAGGAAAGGATATGATGCTCCAAGGAAAGAACCGAATCCAGGGGCGAGTGTGCGGAATGAGTTGTGTGTCCCTGAAAAATAGGAAGGGCGGTGAGGAACACGGGAGAGGGTGACTCTGGGGTTACTACTTCACTGTGCCACCTTTTGGAGCCTTTTTCTCATCGGAAAACCATCACCCTACTACCTATTTCATAGGGTCGTCATTGGCTTAAGGGAACTGTGTATATGTAAAGCGCTTTTTTTGTTTAGTTTTGTTCTTTTTGAAGAGCCTGCCCAGAGTTTGGTCTCGTTAACGATGCTCTGGCTGATGGTGATGGTGGTGAGGTGTGGCCACGTCAAGGGGTAGGTACATTTCCCCCTTAGGTTAAACACTGCTTCTCACCTTCCTTTCCTCTGACTGCTTTCCATGGCACTGACTACAGGGAAAAGAGAGGAACAAATCACATTTTGTGGGCATTTCTGATGTTCCTGGCTCCATCTGGGCCACTTTACCAACATCCTCTCATTGGCCGCTCACCATGAATAGCGCTAAGGAATAGACAGTATCTTCACCCCCAATGTAGAGATGGGGAAACTGAGACTCAGAGGTCACATAGATCAGAAACACCATCTTCACAAAGCAGCAAGGGTCATGGTATTCTGTAGAAAAGACGATCGCCACTTAATTCATAAACATGCAGGCTTACTGTGCTTATTAATCCCTCTGGTAAGGCTGCAGGTGCAAAGACAAATATGACCCGCTCCCGTAGAGCATCCAGCCAGGCGCAGGCTAGAAAATCATGTATATAAATTATTTAAACAGTCTAAAGCAGTACTGGCTCTCTCTGAGAATAAACTTCTGGGAGGAGAGGGGTGCTTTTAAAAAACAACATGAATGCCCAGGCCCCTGCCCTAGAGATTCTGTTAAATTGATGGGAGATGGGCATAGACGAGGGCATTTTTTTTTAATTTTATTTATTTATTTGAGAGAGAGAGTGAATGAGAGATAGAAAGCACGAGAGGGAAGAGGGTCAGAGGGAGATGCAGACTCCCCGCTGAGCAGGGAGCCCGATGTGGGACTCGATCCCGGGACTCCAGGATCATGACCTGAGCCGAAGGCAGTTGCTTAACCAAGTGAGCCACCCAGGCGCCCCTAGACGAGGGCATTTTTAAAAAGCGCCCCTGGTGACTCGCGTGTGCCACCACAGGCCTTGAGGAGACAGGTACTAGTTGAGCGATAGTGACTACAAATAAGCCAGTGAATTCCCCCCCACCCAGTGTGTGTGACCCACCCATACAAGGACAGTTGCCATGCTCGTCCCCAGGATAACTCAGACACGGGGAGAATGGGAGCCATGAACTCCCATATGGGATGGAAGAGAAAGTTTTCTCTAAGACCAAAAGCAATGTGGGAGAAGCTCAGAGGAAGGAGGGATGCAGGAAAATCCCAGGGGGAGGGAGGATTTGAGTGAGTCTTTCCTGAAGGAGGAACAGTGATGGAGAGGCCGGTGTCCCTTCTGCAGGGCCCGATGAGTTGTGTGAAGTTAGCCAGTGGTCATCATCCCTCATCTCCAACTGAAATACATGTTAAGCTGGTCAAAACCTTGAGGTTAGTAATTTTGGGTCTTTCTCATTTGTTCCTAAAACACCCCACCGATTTTTATGGAACCTTTTTATGTTACATGTATATGTTGCTTACCAGGCACTGTTTCTTCTTATTTAAAAAAGGGGGGGGATAAGAAAAAATTTTTTTAAAAATTGAAAGATTTTATTTATTTACTTGACAGAGGGAGGGGAGCACAAGCAGGGGGAGAGGCAGAGGCAGAAGGAGAAGGAGGCTCCCTGCTGAGCATGGAGCCCCATGTGGGACTCGATCCCACGACCCTGGGATCATGACCTGAGCCAAAGGTAGATGCTTAACAGACTGAGCCACCCAGGTGCCCCTCAAAAAATTTTTGATGTCAATAACCACTCATTGCATTTGCAGGTGTTCTGGACCACCTGATGACCGTGATGGTGATAGGCTGCCATTTATTGAGGATTCACTATGTACCAGCCACTGTTCTTAGCACTTTGCATGGATCAACTCGTCCAATCTTTACAATTGCCCTTTGGGGTAGTATTTTTACTGTCCCCTTCTTACAGATGAGAAAACTCAGAGAGGTTTAGTAACCTACGGTAGGGTGTAAGCTAGTCTGGGTGGAGATGAGAATTCCAGGAGGAGCAGCCTGGTCTGATCAGAAGACCCCTGGACTTGGGGGCAGGATGCTGGAGTTCGGGACCAGCCCGGCCACTTGTGTGCTTTGTCAATTCAAATGAGTTACTCTTCTCCCAGCTCCGTGCCTCAGTTTCCCCCATGTGTGAATTAAGTCTTTGAACCCCTCGGGTCTTACAATTTTATGATTCAAAGATGTGAAGTACAAAAACAGAAGAAGAGAGATTAGGGGAAGGAAGTGGGGGCCGGCCCCGCTGGATGGAAGATTTATTTTGGGAAGTTGTCGAGGTCTGGTATTCAGCCACCCAAGGAAGTCGAGTATAGCTGGCACTTTGCTGATTCAGAGGAACGGCTGGAGGGGAGGTGGGAGCCAAATACACTGAGAATCTGTGTAATCAGAGGAAATGTCTCCGTGATTTGCCATTATAATTCTCGATAACAAACTCTGGGACCCCAGCGTCAATACTAATAACTGGTTGAAGGAGGTGGGGGTTAGGAATGAATTTTAAAAAAAAGTTTTTTTTAACAGTTTTTTTTTTGTAAAGCAGTGGGAAATGTTCTGGGCTCCTAAATTTAAAAGGGGGTATTTTTAGCACCTGTAATCAAACCGACTTGCGTAAACACATCTGCTGGAGTATTGGCATCAAAATGTCTTTGCCGTCTTCGCTTTATATCTCTTGCAGCCCTCCTGGGACTCAGGGAGAGTGTCACTGATTTTTTTTCCCCCTTTCATTATGTTTTTCCAAATCAACTGGGTGAGAAAATCAAATGGAATATTTTCTTTTCTGTTGAAAGCTGCTGGGTCCCTACCTCAAGAATGGCAACAAAATTGTCAAGCTTTAGTGAGTATAGGAATTGCCTGGGAACTTTGTATAAAATGCTGATTCCTGGGCCTTGCCCTCCGATTCTGCAAGTCTGTGTGGGCCCAGGATTCTGCATTTTATACTGACGTCCCCAGTGATTCTGATGTAGGTGGTCCAGGGACCACATCGAGAAATACTGGACCGGGGAGTCAAGCAGACCTAAGATAAGATTCTGACTCTATCATGTAGCAGCTACTACCTCTGGGCCAGTTCCTTCACCTCTTTTAATACCAATCACCTCATCTGTAAAATGGGATATTAATAGTCCCTACCCCATAACTCTGTTGTGAGGATTGAATTCAACATAATAGCTTAGCACACTGCCAGGCATGTCATAAATGATCCACAAATGTTAACTATTATCATTATTGTTAATTATAACTACCTGGGTAAGTTATTTTCCTTTCTCACTCCAGGTTCCACATATGCAAAGTGGGAATAATTATAATGATACCTTAAAATCAGCTTTAATTCAAGGGTTGTGTATTAAATGAGAAAATGTCTGCAAAGCTCTTAGCACACTGCCTGGCTCGTGGTAGATACCACATACTGTTAGGTGAATGAATGGATGGATGGATGGATAGATGAATTCAATGAATGGTTCAACATTTGCCTTCCACAAACAACAGATAAGAGTTATTTTAAGAGACTTCCCCTCTCCAACACAATAAGGTGCACCTGTAGCAGACATTCAGTGCATAGGGCTCTTGGCCTCTAGACCCTCACTTCCTGGAGTCGTTGTGGCTGTCACAGCCCTAATCCTAACATCACTCCAAATCCCCACCCACTCCCAAATGCAAGCTTCGCCATCTGAGGAATGATTCTACTGGATCTGGCTTATTGGGTGGCTCTTTAGATTCTCCCCTGTCTCAAGAAGACACAGGGATCTCGAGGGGAGGCAGGTGGGATGAATGTTATTCACACATCTGCCAGGTATCGTATTCGTGTGCCTCGGGCCCCTGCTCCGTAAAAGGAGCCACTATAGGGCATCCCTAATTGTCCTGGTGTGGGGAGCATTTGCACGCCTGTCGTGGATGAGCTGTGAGCTATTGGAGGGCACCAATCTCACCTTAGTCAGCTCTCTGACACTCAGGTGCCCAGCTCAATGCTGGGCAACTGCAGATGCAGAGTAAATGGGGTCTAGTTGACTGAATGACTGAATAACTCAATCAGTGGTGTCCCCGACAGCTCTGGGCACTGCTGCCCACATCCTAACAGGGCCAAAAGAGCAAGCAAACATTGAGCCTTATCATACTCATAGTCAAAAAGGCAAGAAAGCATCCTGGATGAGAGATGGTGGTTTTGATGCTTTACTTTGCAAGGAGGCTGCAAAGCACCCACATTACCGCAACCATCATTGTGAAGTCTCTGCCCACTCATTCAACAACATCTTTAAGCAGGGCTGGACACTGTGCTGGGTTCTGGGGACAAAATGAATGAGCAGACCTAAGCCCCTGCCCTCCCTGAGCTCACAGACAGTTACTATTTCAGGTAATGCTTGCCATCATTGGAGATAGTATCATGGCTACTCTGAGAGCATCGGAGAGGCTGCAAACCCAGCCAGCCACTGAGGGAGTGGTTCAGGAGGACGTGATATCAGAACTTAGTCCGGTGGAGAAGGGAGGGAAGGATGTTTCAGGTAAGGGGAACTGCTTACACAAAGGCATGAAATCATAAGCACATGAAAGGTTTGGGGAAACTCCACTGGCTTGGTATGCTTGGAACAAAGGATGCAGGAGAGAGGAACAAGGACTGGAGATATGATGGTCAGGAACCAGATCCTATCTGGCCTCCTGAGCCATGGTAGGGAGTCCGGACTGCTCTGCCATCAACAAGAATCCAGTGATGGATTTTAATCAAGGAAGTGACTTAATGAGATGTGCTTTATAAAGATGCCCCTAGCTGCAGAGGAGAGAGATTGGAAGGGCAGAGAAGGAAGGGCAGATTAGAAGGCTATAACCCAGGATCTCAACTGCAGATACTTGTCAGAGTAATTTCTTTGAGGCATTTGGTTGCTGATTGCTGGCGATCCTCCCCAGCCCTTTGTGTTTGCAACAACTCCAAACGATGCGGAGAAAAGCCATGTAATCACGCTCGCCTGCTGCATTGCACACTCAGCCCTGCCCAGTGGACACATTCTTTGTCGGAAGCGTTGTGAGTTGTACTGCCTGGAAAGGAGACCCTGGGGTCAGCTACCCCTCAATAAACCCCAAAGCATCCTGTGTTGTCACTTCCTCAAAAAGCCCTGGCTCTTACGCCTGATCATTCCCCCCACCCCCTGAAACTGTCAGGATTGCCTAGTCAATTACTAGTCAAGTGGGGTAATGTGCATTTCATTAGGAGCCTCTCATTTCAGATACACAAGGCCATATATGAAATGAAACGTTCTGGAGTTATTTTTTTTCCAGCCAGTGATTAGGTGCTGTAATTAAGAAGGCATTGTGCCTGATTTCCAATCTTTTTTCTTTATTTAAATTTAATTGATTTTCTCCTTGATTTAATCAACCCGAATTCAGCTACCTGGTGCCCCTCTCCACGCAGATGCTCAGAACTCTGGTGCTTAAAGATGTAGGACCATGCCTAGGAAATGGGGGGTGTTGACTTAGGACCCCCAACTTTGGTTAGCTGGTGTGAGAGGTGTCAGGATGCTCAGCAGCCAACTGGTTCTATTCAGGGCTAGCGAGGGAGGAGAGAGGAAGCGCTGGTTTTAGACCTTGAAACCTGGCTCTGCTGTGTGACGTTGGGTGAATTATTTAACCACTCTGTGCCTCGGTTTCCTTATTTTGAAAACAGGAGGAAGAATAATGTCCTCATAGCCTTGTGATGAGGATTAAATGAGTTATATATAAAAGACTTAGAACAATGACTGGAATAGAAGCGCTAAAAATATTACTTAGCGGTTATTTCTGTATCATTGTCCAGTTACTCATTTACTCCTCTATATTACTGTGGGATTGGGTTATTCCCATTCAAGGCATAGAAACGGAAGCTCACAGCTCGTGAGTGGCTGAGCCAAGATTCAAATCCCCATCTCAGTTCCAAAGCTGACACTCACGTATGCTGCCCCTCCTACCAGGAGGCTTCTTTCTTCCCATGTTGAACATGAGCCTCTATTTATAGAGCCTCTTTAGTCAAGGTCACTCAGCTAGTGGTGGCAGAATTGGGACCCAAGCCAAAGTGCTCTGGGTACCATGACGGTCCCCTTGTTCCTCAGCTATCTCTCAGAGAGGGCAGGCAACTTCTCCAAAGTCACACAGCAGTTAAGGGCTATACCATACCCTAAATCTGCTCATGAATCCTGTTGTTCTCAACCTTTTTTTCCCCCCAGCAGTCCAGACATATAACAGATGATGTTCACCTACACATCACATACACCTGCATAAACCCAAGGTCACATGATGATAAGCTCAGCACACAAACTCAATTCCACACCTTTCTTTCCTGCTCAAGGAAGCGTAACAGAATACAACTCAGGGTAAAGGATTCTATTAGAGGAGGACTCTTGAATCCACTCACTTATTCATTTAACAAATATTAACAAGGCCCTGAATGTGTACCAGGCACTATCCAAGAGTCTGGGGAAACAGGTATGAACACAAGACACTAAAAAATCCCTGCCCTCGTGAAACTTAGATTCTACTGGCGGGGGGTGGGGATCCGGGGGGGAGGGGTGGTGACACATACATTAAACAAAATAAACATGTAAATGGTTATGTCATAGTACAAAGTGTACAGCACTATAGGGGGAAATAAAGCAGGAAGAGAGAAGCATACGGTGGGGAGGGGTTGTGATTTTAAATAGGGTTTATATAGGGCTATCAGGGAAGAAATGTCACTGAGAAGGTGACATCTGAGCAAAGACTTAAAGGAGGTGAGGGAAGAAGACGTGGATATTTGGGGGAAGGATGTTTTGGGCAGTCAGAGGTCTCCAGGAATAGCATATGCAAAGGTCCTGAGGCAGGATTATAATTGGCATGTCAGAGAAACAGCCAGGAGGCCAGTGGGGCTGGAGAAAAGAGTAGGAAGGGAGGTCAGAGTGACAACAGGAGCCAGACTGTGTGGGCCCTGTAATTAGATTGGCTTTAGGGAAGCCATCGGAGGGTTTTGAAGGGAGGAGTACCCTGGTCTGGCTTGAGCTTCAGCAGGATCCCTCCAGCTGCCTTCTGGGGGATAGATTGTAGGAGGACAAGAATGGAAGCAGGGAGATCCATTATGAGGCTCTTGCAAAAACGCACGTGAGAGTTGATGGGGCTTGGGCCAGGTGGTGGCCCCCCGGGAGGAAAGAAGTGATTGGATTCTGGGTATATTTTGAAGGTAGCATCTAGATTTGCTGATAGGTCAGACCTGGGGCTTGGGAGAGAAAAGTCAAGGACAACTCCAAGGTTACCTCCTAAAAGGAGCTGTCGTTAATGGAGATGAAGATTCATATATTTATGCATCTGTCTTAACTGGAAACTGTTCCCAAATTTTTGACCTTCATAATCATTAGTAACACACCCAGGACAGAGTGTACAGTTGATCATGACGGATCCACATGTCACACTGGGCTTGACAAACGCTGAGTCGTTCTGCAGGGAGACATTTCTCCCATGAGTTGGTAGCATCCCTGGCTCTGGCTCGTGGGTCTCAGGATCAGCCTCGTATTCCACAGGAGTGATTGAGAGCAGGCTGAACTCCCAGTGGGGGTCTCTGGAGGGCTCTGCAGCTCTTCAGAACATGAGCCGAGAGTCTCCACAAAGAGAAGGAGCCCTACACCCTGTCCAGTCTCTACCCCCACTCCTCCCGTCCTCTGTTAGGTATGACCGCAGACCGTGGAGCCCCCTTCCCTGCTCCACTGTGGATAATTCCACCACCTGGCCCCTTACCCCTGCCTCATGGCCCCTTCCTCTGTCTCCCCCATCTTCCTTTCAGCTGAGCTGATGTAATTTCGGGGAAATATGGACCTGTACAGGCTTTGGCTGAAAACATTTGATCGATCTTCTCAAATGGGCCATTCTCTGGTGAGAGGGAAGGATGTGTTTGTGATTTCCCTCCTCCTTTTACATTGCAACAAAAGGCAAAATCCTGTTTTCTTCCTGAGACTGTTCCAGTACATAAGGATGCATTTGAAATGCTGAGCCACGCAGACCTGCCCGGGGTGGGAGGAAGGCTTCTTCGCGTGCAGCCAGCCCCACACCCAGCAGCCCGGCCTGACCTCCTCAGCCTTGCACCAGCCCTGCCCTCTCTGGCCAAGGATGTGGTTTCCAGGAAGAGCATTATCAGAGTAGCCTGAAGCCCAGGGTGTCCGGGGACCTGGGTTCTGCCACTCACTGGAGCAGGTCAGATCCCCTCTCTGAGCTTTTTTGGAAGAAGGGTTGAGGCAGGGAGACCTGAGCATCCTGTCCAATCTTTGCCCCCTAAAAATGCTTGGGAGAGCAGAAGCTCGCGAATATCTGGGGAAGGAGAAGGAAAGTGGAAAAGAAAGGGGAGCAGGAAGGGAGGGTCTGATAAGGGGAGTGAAGTCTCCCTTTTCCTGGCATTCAGGAACCCCCTTGTGCAAGTTCCAAAGAGGTGACATATTTGCCGGTGGTTGGCCTTCTTCAGGGCGTTGCCCCACTCAGTGCTAGGCACGGCTGAAACCCGGGGTGCTGGTATTGCCCTGCCGTTGTCCTCGGTGCCCTGTGTTCCTGAGCACACCAGCCTGACTTCACACCAACAGGACCCGTGTCTCCACCCGAGGGCGCTCTCGGGCCACCAAGCCCACTCTGCCCAGACACAGGGCAGGAATTAATGCCCCTTGGGAGCAGCCATCAACCATGACTGATAAGAGTCAAAGAATGAGACTCAAGGTGCCTCAGGTAGAATAACAGAGTTGTGTGCTCTCCTGGTTCTGGGGCTCCCCAGCGGGGTGATGCTCCGGGTGCCCGCAGTGGTAGCTGGCTTGACGACACCCCCGTCGGTGTCTCCTTCCTTCCTGATCTCTCCTCCCCACGGCCCTTACCAGAGCTTCCTGGCATCCCATCACAAATAAACGACTTGCCCCTTAGTCCTTCTCTCTAAGGCTGGATGTAAGGGAATGGTCCCATGCCCAAGCTGGCCAGGGACGTTTGCTGGTCAGCTGGTGCTCCAAAAATGGCCTCGAACCCACTGTGTTCAGACAGACCCAAGTTGACAGCGCACATGCCCAGATGTTGTCAGCTGTCTCCTGTGGCCTTGGATCTTCGCCAGAGGCTATAAAAGCAGCTGGGGTGTCCAGATGCACAGAGGAAGTCCACCCAGTAGGACTTGGCCATGCAGGGACGTGGGGAGAGGGCTTCGGAAGTGGGGAGAACTTGTTTTTAAAGAGTCTTGAAAAGCACTGTTGCACTCTGGCCAGGTACTGGACACATCACAAAATGTGTCACCTCATCACAGCCCTGTGACGTAGGCACAATTACACATTCCATGTTACAGATGGGGAAACCAAAGCACAGAGAGATGAATTTGTTTGCCCAAGGCCCTATAACTAGTATGTAGCAAATCTGGGATTCGAACCCAGGCCTCTGGGTTCAGAAAGGCTGACTGAGGGGAAGATCCAGAGGAGAGAAGGAGGTCAGTAGGGGTGGGGGCTTCTGGACACCAAGCTCTGGGATTCAGTTTGAGCGGAGGAGCTAGTTTTCTGGAAGGTGGAATGGACGGACACTTGCAGCAGGAAACCAGGGGGAGAGCCACATGATAGTTCTGTGTGCAGCGTCCCCAAGGGAAGCCTGGCTGCCCTTCTGTACCTACCTCTCTTGGACAGACTTCTGTTAACAAATCTCAGTGTCCTGGGCCTCGGAAACTGTCCCAAGAAGGCTGTCTGTAGCCACTGGCTTGATAAGGCTCTTTATCCGTTCAGTTCTCCCATCCAACCAATATTTATTGAAGATACACAATGGACCTGGCACTTTCCTAGGTGCTGAGGATACAATGTAGCAAAAGGCTCAGACTCTGCCTCAGAGGACTCACAGTCTGGTGGGGGTGGGGGGATGGAGAGTTAAATAGACAATTGCAATGGAAGGATATTGTGAGCATAGAGAAGGAACACAACAGACTTAGCAGTCTAGGAAGGCTTCCCGGAGGAGGTGACATTCTAAGTTGAAATCTGAAAAACGAACAAAAGGTCCTCAAGTCAAAGAAGGCAACATAAGAGATGTCATTTCTTAATTAGTAAACACAGAGCACTTACTGTGTGTGCCAGGCACTGTTCCAAGAGCTTTACATAGATCCACAATTAATCCATGAAATAACCCTATGAGGTAGGTACTATTACTATCCACATCTTACAGATGAAGAAGTAAGGCCCGGAGAGGTGAAGTCAATTGTCCAAGCTCACAGAGGGGCGAAACAGGGTTCGAACCCCGCCGTCTGGCTCCAGGCTGTGCCCTTAGGTTGCTTCTGACACAGAGAACAAGGCCCTACAAGGGCTCCAGGTGGTTTGAGCACAGTGGCTGAGAAGCCTCAGAGAATGACAGACCTGGAAAGCACCACCGTGGACCTTGAAGGCCACCAGAGCCACATGGAGAAGTTGGGACTTCCTTCTCAGGGCTCTGCCAAAGGGAGTGACATGCTCACACCTGTGTTTGGAAGAAGCCCCTGCCTGCTGCGTGGAGAGTGGGCTGGACAGGGCCGGGGGGATGGAGGACGCTGCCACCACTGTCTGGGCGAGAGAGAAAGCCGGCTTGGACCGGGGGTGGCAGAGGAGGTGGAGAGAAGATGGGTGCCAAGGTGCTCTGAAGCGAGAAGGGTCAGATATGAGAGAGAGGGTGTCCAGGGTGACGGCCAGGCCACCGCGTGGGTGAGGAGCTAGAAGGGGGAGCTGGAGGAAAGTGGGGAAGGGGGGCAGTGAGGTTTGCAGAGGTTAGGTTCGAAGTGCCAGAGACCTTTCATGGAGGGGACAGTTGACATTCAAGTCTCAAAGTCAGAAACAGCAGATAACTATGGTGACCATATACCCCCAGGGCACTCACCGTCAATGCCTTTTTTAATCCCCAGTGTCCCGGTTTGGACTATGAATTGCATGATCACTCTAGGACAGAACTGACCCTGCCACATGATACATCTTGATACTAAGAGCAGCTCGGTCCAGGCTCCACCCTGCCTGATACACACACACATCCGGACACATTTTATATGTTCCTGGGAATAGTCTTAGCTGGGTGCAAGTAAAAAGCGGACCATGAATATGCAGTTCCTAGGGAGGCAGCATCATTATGGCTGAGGAGTCCGTGTGCCAGGCCCCCACACCTATCTCAGACCTCAGCTCCCGCCACCAGAGACTGAGAGATTTGTTCAGGGAACCCAGGCTCTGTCTATACTCTACCAGCCCCATGGGTAATTGGTAGAATCAAGCCGTTTCAGTGATTTTTTTTTTAATAGGATACCTTTCTTTCCCGCTCAAACCATATTCCTAAAGCAATCTGAGTGGCCAGTGTCTCCCTCTATGAAAAGGAGGATGCCCTACTGCCAATCTACAAAGGCAAGTCCACTCTGGGCTTATGCAAAAGGCTGCCACAGGGCCTTTGCACAAGAAAGTTATGAGTGGGACAGCATATAGCTTTCTGGTTGTATGTTTCTCATCTCTGCCACCAGCATATAGCAAAATATCTGTAGGAAAAAACCAGATCTTTGGGTCAGTGGTGGGTCCCTAAGGGCCAACACCCTCAAACAGGATTTTGAACCTAGGAAAGATCCGTCTCAAAGTCCTTGCCACCAGTTTGTTTTGAAGGCTCTGTGTCTTTCAGGACTGCCCATGGTGATGGAGTCAGGAGGCAGCTTTTCCACGACTAAGCCCTGGGCATAGACATCGATCTCACAGCTGTAGGACACAAAGCCCTCTTGTCTCATTGCATGATGCTTTCAGAAGCCCAAAGCAGGAGACACTTTGGGGTTCACAAGTGTCTCCCACAGTACCCCGCCCCAAAGGCACTGTGCTCTAAGGGTTCAGACCATGGATTCTGGAGGCAGACGTGTTCAAATCCTATCTCTCCCACCTATTAGCCTCTTCTCCTCTTGCCTCCAGTTTCTTCATTGGTAAAATGGGGTTGATAACTGTACCAGCCTCATATAATTGTGGGGAAGGTTTGCCAGAGTCAACAAATGCAAAGCACCTACCACAGTGCCTGGCACTTAGCTGACAGGTGCTCCGTGAATAGCCGCTGTTATTATTAGTAAGAGTAGCATTTATAATGGTGCCGTCAGTTAGGATCCAACATAAAAAGGGACCCTGGCGGAAGAAATCGGGAACAGAAACAAAGAGGAGGAAGTGGCAAAGGGGCTTTTTGGTTGCCGGGACCTTGCTCAGAAACCCCCAGGGGTTCATGGGATGACATTTCATTCAGACAGTTTTTTACCAGAATGAGAAATGCAGGTTCTGTGTCAGAAATCATTGCAAATTCCAAATTAGTGAGGTTTCATGGTCCGCGGAAAGGCGCTGGAGGGGAAATTGGTCGACGGGGTGTTTTTTAGCTGTCGGAGCAAGCTGGCTGATTGATTGAGTGCGTCGGTCAATAGACTGCAGACAGCAGCCGGGGAACCAGGTGCAGGCGAGGAAATAGGAAGAAGACAGAGTACCAGTCAGCATGGGAGAGGCGAAGGCATGGTCAGCAGTAGAAAGGGACACAGTTACCCCAAAAGCTTGGTAAACACAGTCTGGACCATGTAGCCATACTTAGTCTGGAGACCAGGGACACCCAGCCACATTTCCTTGAGAACTCTGGGTTCCCTTACTTGCTTGCTGTGTATCCTTAGGCAAGTCACTAGACCTCTCTGAACCTCTGTTTTCTCATCTAAAACCAACCCGTACTCTACCCATCCCAAGGGTTTATTGTAGGACTTATATGAAATAATGAGTTTTAAATGATGAAGTGCCTGAATCATTATTGTAGGTGCTCAATAAATGTGAGGTCCCGTGTCTTTAATACAGTGAGTTAGAGAAGTCCCGTACGCCCAAGCTTCAGCTTGTGCACCCAGAAGATGGGTTTGTAGGTGACAACTCTCATTCTTAAATTGGGGGCTCACGAGCCATGTTGGTAGGTTCTGAGCCCTACTATGCCATCCCCAATGTGTTCAGAAAAAGGTCAGAAGCTGGGAATGATTTAGACCCAAGGAAGACTCTGACTTATGAAAATCTTATAATTGGACAGGTCCTTCAGAGGTGACTGGGGCTGGTCTTCAGGGTCCCAAGCTATCCCAGGCAGCTTGGAAGCCATGCACTCCTCAGAGCGGGAAAGGATAAGCCGTAAGACTCCTCATCAAGCAGAAATTCTTTCTCATATTGGAGCTATCAAGCCTCTTTCAATAAGAGTTGCAAGGGTGCTTAGGTGGCTCAGTCGTTAAGCATCTGTCTTTGGCTCAGGTCATGATCCCAGGGTCCTGGGATCGAGCCCTGCATTGGGCTCTCTACTTGGCGGGAAGCCTGCTTCTCCCTCTCCCACTCCCTCTGCTTGTGTTCCCTCTCTGGCTGTGTCTCTCTCTGCCAAATAAATAAATAAAATCTTTTTTTGAAAAATAAGTATTGCAATTATAGTTACAATAATCTGACATTGTGCTTAGTTTAATGAATATATATTTTCCACAGCCATCTCAATATGTAAGGTATTATCCCCATTGTCAAAATGAGAAAGCCGAGGCCAAAATAGAGGACAGGCCTTGCTCAAGGTCATGTTGTAGTATCTCGGAGGGATTTACAAAGAGTTTCAGGAGCATGGTGGAGTAAAGAATGTGCTCCTGGGGCACCTGGGTGGCTCAGTTGGTTAAGTGTCTGCCTTCAACTCAGGTGATGATTCCGGAGTCCCAGGATGGAGCCTGATATCCAGGCTCCCTGCTCAGTGGGGAGTCTGCTTCTCCCTCTGCCTCTGCCCCTCCCCCCGCTCGTGCTCTCTTGCTCACTCCCTCTCTCAAATGAATAAATAAAATCTTTCAAAAAAAAAATGTGCTCCCTCTGGGGGATGGGCAGTGGAGGTTCAGAAAAGGAGGGTAAGATCATTGAGCTGAACCTGGAAGAATGGGTGGGTTTCTTTTTACAGAGGGAGGAAGAAGGGGCACTGCAGGCAGAAGGATCAGCTGGAGCAAAGGCAGAAGTTGGGCACCTGTGTCCCAAAGTCTATTTACAATGAATAATTACAATTACAGTGACAGCTAACATTGATTAAGTGCTTACTCTGCACCAGGAATGGTGTTAAGCACTTTACATGCATCATCTCTACGAGGTGGATGTTATCATTAACCCTGTTCTGCAGAAGAGAAATGACTTGTCCAAGATCACAGCTTGAAAATGGCAGAACCAGTCCTGAGCTCCGGGCTGCCCGATTCCAAAGCTCTGGGTGGCTCCTGGTTGTTCAGTGGCTGCCCATGGTCCATGAGCTTGGAGAGAAACCTCGGAGCTTAAAAAGACCTCTGCCTGTGTGCTAGGGAGGGGCTGTCCCAAGATCCCCTGACACCTCCTGAGATGTCCTGTGTCCCTGTCACCACCCACCCCTGCTCCCAAGTCCTCCTGGAGTTGAGGGGAACCTATCAGAGTTGGTGGCCATAATCACAAAACTGCCTAATAAAGATAAAGCTCTCTAATAAACCCGCAATCCTGCAGTAATGGGTTTGACTTTTAAGAAGTAGATAAAAGTCCCAGTGGAGGGACAGACCTTTCCCATCAGCTTCTTAATCAGAATTACCGTGGAGGAGCCATTTCCTACAGGTGGGACAGCTGGATGCCTGGGCTGGCATTGAGAAATGGCCACTACTGTGTAAAGCCAGACGTCTGCTCCCTCCAGAGAGCCCTCCCTCCCACAGGGAATCCTTTGTCAGGGAAGAACCATAATGGCAAAGGATGGGGCCTCTGGGACAAGCCTCAGGGAGAGGGGTGGAAGTGGGTAGATGGAAAGGGTGTGGTTTGAGAACTCGCTGGTGATTGGTGCTGAAGCTGCAGGGGCGGAGTCTTCTGAGAGCTTTCTGCTGATTGGTGGAATTCTGATGGACCAACCTCTCCATTCTGGCTCCATCCTTATCACCGTCATCATCAAATAACATATACTGAGCATTTCTTATGTATCTGGGAAATGTGCTAAGCATTTTACAACCACCTAATGAGGCAGGTAACATTAACCCCATTAACATTTCCCATCCTCAGATGGGAAAACTAAGGCTTGATGATAATAAATTTAACTTCCTGTGGGTCACACACCCCGGAAGTAGCAAAGTAGAGATTCAAAACCATGTCTGTCTGATTCTGGAAAATACAGTACTTAACTAACCTTTGTTTTTGCATTTAGTCATTTGATAGAGGAAAAACTTGGTCTGACTCTATGTCTTTGATGGAATTCACAAGAAATAAAGCCCAAGACAGAGATTGGGGTGCACATGACCTAGTGAGGGTATGCTCTCAGGAGAAAGGAAGTGAGGAAGCGGGTTAGGGCAGGGGCAGAAAGCAAAGGGAAAACGTACTTTGGACTGGAGTGTAGCCTCAGCCTGATCCCAGGGGGAGCTCTGGAGTGTGCACTACACCCTAGAGTTAGTCCTACTTTGAGGCAGGGGGGCAGGTCTTTTGTACTTCTGTGTCAGTTAGTGGGCTGTGGACTGCCTTCCTGCCCCCCGCAGGGGTGGACATGACCTTCTGGAAAGAGGCACCTGTGAGGCATTTGCAGCCAATATTCCCATCTGATTAGGATCTGGCCAAGAGCACAGCCTTTACAGAGTACAACAGCAAAGGAACCGAGTGGTGGTCCCTGCTCACCTCCTAATTTGCCGAGTGTCTTTGAGTGTAGCACTTGCCCCCCCTACCCCAAACTCCTCCGGACCTGGGCTTCTCCAGGCCTGGGGTCAAAGTCCCCCAAGGCCTGGCCTCGCTCTGACAAGCTCCGACCCTGTGATCTGGCCACACAGCCACTGCCCCGGCTGGCAGTCTGTGTTTCTATAACCCAGGAGGAGAGATGGGACCCCTCCAGTGGTGCCAACAGTGTGAGGCAGGGTGTCTGACAGCTTCCCCCACTGAAGCCCTTTATCTCACTGCTCTGCTGTGTTATTTTAAAACTAACGAGCCCAGACCTCAGGAGCTCACCGCCTGCTTGCCGCCTGCCATCGAGATTTGTGGCTTGTCTGTTCTGTCCTCTCTGCAGATTTCAGTGGCAGCTTACTCTCTTCTTGTTAGGAATTTTCTTCCAAACCTCAGCCTGGGGAAGGAGCCATGGGCATGTGAATGTGTGTGTGTGTGTGTGTGTGTGTGTGTGTGTGTGTGTGTCTGCAGGAACACAGAGTCCTAATTGCACCATACTCTCACATGCCCCATGAGCCCCAACTGTAGTTCTAGCTGATCACGGAGTCCAGTGGGTGGCCCTGGGACAGCAGGGAGAGACAAATTCATCCCTGAGCTATTGAGATAGAAAGAAGCCGAGACATAGCATGGAATGGGCCATTGCTAGGTTCTGAAGTAGCCACTACTTGGTGGTGGAGAGCCAAGGTCCCGGGGTAGGAAGGAGCTCCTGAGACACTCAGGGGCACACCAACCTCCCTGCCCTTCCCCTTCCCAGAATCCTTTGCCTTGGGCCATCTGGGGAAAGGGGATCCGAGTCAGCAGTGAGGCCGAAGAACAATGTGACCTGCCCTGGCAAGTATGGCTGGGATTTAAAGTGCCGCCATGTAAGCGCCGGGTGCGCATCACGCCATTTTAGTCTCATGACAGCCTCCTGAGGTGCATGCGATTTGTGTTTCACCAGAGAGGTGAGGAGATTTGCCCAAGGTCACCCAGCTGGTGAGTGGCCAGGCAGAGTCTGTTTGATGAATCTGATCACCATGCTCTACCCACCCTCTCCGGACCAGTCACCCTGCCCGCTCTGTGCACGTGTTCCTCCAGCCTTGTCCTCTCTCTCCTCAGGACCTCTCCTTTCCTGGGTCACTTTCACTCCTGAGAGTTCCTCATGAACCTGATCCACGTCTTCCTCTGGATTGTGAGGAAGGCCTCCGTGGGGGAAGGAGGATGTCTGGAGCATCTTGAAATGACCCTCCACCAGAAGTAAAATGATGCTTACCAGAATTAAGGACTAGCTGAGGAATGAATGAAAGGGAGGAGTCAGACGCTTTATGAGCACAGCTGACCAGTGAGCAGCCCAAACAACCGCACAGGATCCACTTCTATCTGGATTCTTTTCCATAAATACAGCATAGTCCTGTAGATGTATTTTCCTTATGATGTTCTTTTTTTCTTAAGATTGTATTTATTTATTTGAGAGAGAGCATGAGCAGGGGGAAGGAGGGGCAGAGGGAGAGGGAGAAGTAGACACCCCTTTGAGCAGGGAGCCCGCTGCGGGCTCAATCCCAGGACCCTGAGATCATGAGCTGAGCCGAAGGCAGCTGCTTAACTGACTGAGCCACCCAGGCACCTCCTTACGATGTTCTTATTTTCTTTACTCTAGCTTACTTTGTTGTAAGAATACGGTCTAGAATACATATAATATACAAAATATGTGTTAACTGACTGTTTTTGTTATTGATAAGGCCAACTGATCAACAGTAGGCTGTTAATAGTTAAGTTTATAGTTAAGTTTAGGGGAGTCAAAAGTGATACATGAATTTCCAACTGCATGGGAATCAGCGCCCCCCCCACCCCCTATGTTGCTCAATGGTCAACTGTATATTTTAAGAGGCAGTCCACCAGGCTGGGACACTCCCATTGAGCCATCTTGTTATTCCAAAACCTCACTGACATGGAGCTTACTTCCTTCCTCAGCTTCCCACCTCACGCTTGCGAGGTGCTCCATCTCACCCCCAAGAAAATCCGATCCCATGGCCTTAAATGCCATCTAAATGCCAACCTCTCTCAAATGCACTTCCCCAGTGCTAATGTCTTCTTTGAACTCCAGTCTTGGGTACTGAGCTGCTAGTTACCACTTCCACATGGGTGTCTAGTTGGCATCCCAAACACCCTTCTGCCCCTGCAACCATCCCCAACTTAGTAACCAGCAGCTCCATCCCCTCAGTTGCTCAAAGCAAAACCTTGGAGTTACCCTTGACCCCTTATGTTCACACTGCCATATAGCCAATCCATGAGCAAACTCCATTGGTTCCAACTTCAGTCTGTGTCCAGAATCTGACCACTTCTTCCCACTACAGCAGTGATAACGGGGACCCCGGCCACCATCTTCTCTTGGATGGGTTGTTGCAACCATCCCAGCTGATCTTCCTACATTGATCCCAGCTCCCTGGCCCACTAGACTCAGCAAGCCTCCAGAGAACCTTTAAGCCTAAGTCAGACCTCATCTTTCCTCTCCTTGGAACCCTCCCCTGGCTTCCCCTCTCACTCAGAGAAAAAGTCAAGTTCTTACAGTAGTCCACCAGCCTGTCCATGATCTGATCCCTCATTACTTCTCTGATACCCCACCCCCCAAATTTTGTCCTGCTTACTCAGCTCTAGCCACAGTGCAGCTAGTGTGTTCCTACCTCAGGGCCTTTGCATTGGTCATGCCCTCTGCCTATCATGCTCTCTTCCCTGGAAGGCACAAGGCTCCCTCCCTCAGCACCTTCAAGTCTTGCTCAGATGTTAACCTTCTCAAGGAGGCCTCCTCTGATCACCCCATTTAAAATTCCAGCCCTCTCCCAGTAGCATCCCCAGTTTTCCTTATCCTCCATTTCTCTTCTCTATGCCCCTTCCAAGAGCCTATGTATTTACCACTTAATTATT
Organism: Callorhinus ursinus; assembly: GCF_003265705.2. Lineage (NCBI taxonomy): Eukaryota > Metazoa > Chordata > Mammalia > Carnivora > Otariidae > Callorhinus > Callorhinus ursinus. Next base: position 3,350,622 of record NW_027397103.1, on the reverse strand, counting down.
TGTATTTTCTGCTCCTCTCCCCTCTGCTCATCCCAGGAGAATGCAAGCTCCACCAAATAGGGATTGTTTCTGCCTTGTTCTTTATTTTGTCTCCAGTGCCTAGAACATGGCCTACACATAGTAGGTGCTCAGTAAATATTTGTTGAATCACTGACTGAATGAAGAATAAGTGAATAAGTGCCTGGTGGCACTTCTTGGGACTTCTTGGGACCAGCCTTTACTTGGCTCTTGAATCAAGGCTCCTCCTACCCTGGGCTGGAGACTTCTGTCCTGTTCCCGGCAGATCTTGCTTGCCTGGTACCTCCTCCGCAGTGGTTGTAGCGATGCCTAAAGGGACTCACCTAGCACAGGCCCTCCCCTGGCAAGAAAATATAGTCAGCTACTCACGCTCCTTGGAGGAATCTAAACCCTGTCTGCAATTCCAGCTGGTAGAAAGGTCCTGAGGGTGCCCTGGGCTGGAGCCAGAGATGTTATTCTTGCCTCTGGTGACGCAGCTGGGCGGGATCAGGGCTTGAACCCGGGTCAGTAGGACCCCAGGACCTGTGCACTTTCTCAGCATCACCAAATTACTTTTTGCAACCCGTTCAAGTGGAAAACCACGGCATTTTGGAACTCGGCCATTTCCCAAGTTGGGGGCAGCCTGCCTGCCAGACAGCCCCAAGAATCAAATGCAGTCCCCCTCTCAACCATTTGCCCTCTCTCTCTAGGCAAATAGGCCATCGACAGCCCAGCCTGAGGAGGGAGAAATTACTGGCTGAATTTGGGGTTGATGGGAGGGCAGAGGATGGATGTGTTCAGTGATGAGAGTCTACAACCCAGGAATGTTGGGGGCCTGACCTGCTTGGCTGAGCTGGTAAGAAATGCTGAGCTGATTTTTCTCCATATGTTTCTTTTGTCCTTTGACCTGAACTTGGGAACTGGACAGTTTCTGATATACAAGAGTGTTTACTGCACACACATATACATGCTCACACACTCACACGCTCTCAGCCCTGAGAGCTAAACTAAAACCATTGTCATCCTGCCAGAAGAGGGAGTGTGCTAGAGGGCTGTGCTTGTCTGTGTTGGCCAGCCCTCACGGTCGGGTCTGAATCCTTTGTAAATCTACAGTCTGATTATTCAAAGCGGTTCCAGGAGCCACAATAGCCCCTGGGCATTGGTTAGAAGGACGGAAGCTCGGGCTCTAACCCAGACCTGCTGAGTCAGCCCCTCCATCCCAACACAATCTCCAGGGGCTTCACGTGCACAGGAAGGTGTGAGAAGCACCTGTCTGTCCCCCACTTGACCCTGAAGGACCCAGCTCCTGTCCCCCTCCCCAGTCTCAGCTTCTTTTCCCCCCACCCCCCATGTCCACTGCAGTGTTATTGACAGTAGCCAAGACGTGGAAGCACCGTCAGTGTCCACCAGTGGGGGAGTGGATAAAGAGAACGTGTTATGTCTACACACTGGAATATTATTCAGTCGTGAAAAAGAAAGAGACCCTGCCATTTGTGGCAACGAGGATGGACCTTAAGGGCATTTTGCTCAGTGAAATAAACCGGTCTCCCCTCTTGCTTTCTACCCTCCCACCCCTCTGTCTCATCCAGCTCACATCCGCCTCCTCTGCAGTTACTCGAAGTTCACTGCTATGTCCTTTGCACTGCAGTCTCCTGACCAGTTTCCATACATCTTCTAGGAAGCCTTCCATGGCCACCTGCCCACATGCCAAGGCTGGACTAGGTGCTCTCTCCGTGGTTCCGTGGCCCTCTGAGATTACTGTACCGTACTGTAATCCCCAGTTGCGGGATCTGTCTTCCCCTTCCAGGCGGAGGGCCGAGCAAGTCTTAGTTACTTTACGGTCCTTGAAATCTGACACCAAGTAGGTGTTCAGCAAACAGCCTTTGCATAAAGGAATGAAATAATGAGGGAGATGCCAGCTTCTTAACACTTCTCATTTCTCATTCAGTTCCTACTAGGATGAGCATTACTAACTCCTATGACATCTCCTCAGTGGCTCTTGGGAATCCCCAGTCCCCCAAGCTCTGACACTCTTCCTAGCCGTGACGGCAAAGCTCAGGAGTCACAGCTTCTGTGGGTGACCCCTCACCAGGCTTAATTAACCCTCAAAGGACTTGGTACCAAGACCTCAGGCCAGGACCGAAGCCCCAGGAACCAAGGCACAAATTAGCCAGACCCATCTTTTCTGTGGGCTGGGTCTGCCCCACGATAAGCCTTGAGGTTTCTGGTGGACTCATGAGCCGAGAGTGTGGGCCCTCATTCTCTACTGAAACAGGCAGATTGGAGGTGTCTGGCTAAGTGCAGGGACAAGGGTGGACCATTCACAGGCCTGAATGCAAGTGCAGAACAAGAACCTGGGGCATGAGCCTTGGATGGAAAGCAAGACCCTTTGCCTCTCCAGGTCTCAGTGCCTTCACCTGTGAAATGGGGAGAAGTTCGCTAAACTGTGTACCTTACAGAGGGTCGTCAACATCAGCTGAGACCCTTGATTAATGCTCTACACCCAGGAGAAGCTATTAGTGGGATGGGACGGGGGCGAAATGTGTCCCCAATCCAATGAGCAAACACCATTCCTCTTTGTGGAATATAACATTCAAGCCAAACTTCTCCAAACACATAAAGCAAGTCTCTGTCTCGCAATGAAATTACCAAGATTCACCCTCTACTCCCACTTATTACTTCCTTACATGTTCAAAGTGTTTTCCAGATTTCTCTCTCTTTTCCTCAATTGATTCTTATCAACAGGCAGGCCAGCTAGTGTTCGTGCCACTTCACTGTCCCCGGGTCTCAGTAGGGATGCCCACGCCTGTTCCTAGCTTTCTGTGGAAGCTTAACGGAGATGGTGTGTGGTCCTGGTGTCTGGCATGGCACAGGTGCTTGATAAATGTTGGCTGCCACTATGATTAGGTGACGTGGAAAGAGCACTGGACTCAGGGACAAAAGGCCATGGTTCCGGCCACAGCTCAGACATGAGTCACTCATTGTGTGGCCTTGGCCAAGTCCCCTTGCCTCTTGGGGCCTTAGTTTCCCCACTCTGTACAGAGGAGCGCCAGGGCTGGGGGGGGGTCCCTTTCTGCTCCACTCCACCGCTGTTTGTCTCTGATTCCCCAGTCAGTGTTTAACTCAATCTGGGGTTTGGGGCACAAGGAGGATCTGTACCCAACTCAGGGACAGATGAGCACTTGGCTGGGAGCAGGGCGCTTTGATGCAAGAAGCAGGGAAGCAGCTAGGGAGCTGCGCATCTTGGAGAGTTTTGTAGAAAGTTCAGGCCTGACTTTTATCAGAGGCTGGGAATCTGCTGGTTGCCATGACTACGGAGAGCAGCATCTAAACTCCAGGTCGCTGATTAGCAGGAACGGAGTGGGAAGGCCTTGAAGAATTCAGCAAGCACGGCCCCCTCCCTCCCTCTGTGGAGTGGAGTGTGCAGGCCCTCGACTGTACTGTTTTAGCTGTCCCCTGAAGATCTCGCCTCCTTTTAAGTGCTTTTTTTTTTTTTTTTTATGCAACATCGAAGGGCCGTGTGGTAAAAACGAGGCAGCTGCTGGGACTTCTCAGCCAAGAGAAAACACGGAATTTTTCTTAAAAGCCCTGCAAGGATGCAGAGTGGGAGGCAGGGGAGGAAGAGGGGTGGGGTGCCGTGGGGAAGAGGGGGCACCATGGCTGAGGTCTGAGTCCGCTGAAATGCTGGGTGACCTCAGACGGGCCCCTCTCCTTAGACCACTGCTTCTTTATAGTTCCCACACGGGATCAGTCATCATGTATCCATCCATCCATCCAGTCATTCATTCAACAAATGTTTATTGAGCCAAAAAGTACACTGTGCCAGGCACTATATCCCTGGGGATTCAGTGGTGAGAAAAGAGGTGAATTCCCACTCTCATGAAGCTCACGTTGGAGTCCAGAAGACAAATGGTTAGCAAATAAACATATAAAATGGTCATTTCAAATAGTAACAAATGTCCTGGAGGAAGGCACAGCAGACTACTATGCTGGAGGCAATGAAGAGAGGGGCACAATCACATAGCGGGTCAGAGAGGGCCACTCCGAGGAGGTGACATTTGGATGAAAGGAAGGAAGTGGCCTTGCAAAGAACTGCAGGAACAGCATGCCAGGTGGAGGGAACAGAAGGGCAAAGGCTCTGAGCAAAGGCCCTGTTCCATGTGAGGGACAGTGAGGAAGCCATGTGGCTCGAGCAGAGTAAGGGATGGAGAGGAAAATAGCAGATGGGGTCTAGAGTGGGAGCAGAAGCCAGGTCCGGCAGAGCCTTTTAGTTCTGGTAATCGGTTAGGACTTCCTCTTAATCCAGAGGAGGCGAGATTACCAGGGATGTTTCTTTAAGATGCATATTTCCTGGCTTCACCCCTTTGAGACTTGTATTTATGGCTGGGATGGGACTGAGATGTCTGTATTTTTACCAGCTTCTTGGGAGCCTCTGAAGGTGTGCGAGGTTTTAGAAACCTGGGACTACATGGTTCTCTGAGTCTCTTTCAGTTTTAAGAAAGCAGAAAAGCAACGTGTCAGAACATCTTTAAAAAGGATCTTAAAAGTTCTATGATATTATGGAGTTTTCCTTTCTTCCATCCCTCACAACTCCCTATCTGCCAGGTAGAAGAATTAATTCTGGTTTTGTTTGTTTTTTGTTTGTTTTATTGCAAGATCCCAGAATGGGTACTTTCTGCAAGGAAGGTGCTACAGAAATGCTATAGAAAATAAGAACTAGGGGCACCTGGGTGGCTCAGTCAGTTAAGCGTCTGCCTTCGGCTCAGGTCATGATCCCAGGGTCCCGGGCTCAAGCCCCACATTGGGCCCCCTGCTCAGCGGAGAGCCTGTTTCTCCCTCTCCCTCTGCCTCTTGGCCTACTTGTGCTCTCTGTCTCTCAAATAAATAAATAAAATCTTAAAAAAAAAAAAAAAAAAAGGAAAGAAAGAAAGTGAGGACCATCCACCATGTCAGGGAGTGTCAGATTATAAATGCAGCAACTCCATCGTACCTTTCCTCATCAAACCATCATCGGGATTTGCCCATCCCTGACGCCAGCAGGGATGGGGGAGGCGTCATCCTCACCCCAAGCCCCGTCCCCCAGTGCCTGGCAGGAGCATTCCCCATCTGTCCCTGCACTGCAGATAACCCGTGCCTCCACCCCCCCCCCCGCCATTAGCCGAAGTCACTGAGACCTTCCACACAATGCCAGCACTTACACTCATCATGGATTAATTCGCTGCCAAATTGCTCACATCAGTTTGTTGTTTTGTTTTGGTTTTTTTTTTGGTTTTTTGTCTTTTTCCTATCTGGGGCTTGTCTCTGATAACAGATTTGTGTAATGGTTTCCTATAATGCCCCAGAGTCCAAAATTCCGTTCTTGTGTGCGTCCAGCTCAAGGCCCTCCTGGGCAATACACTCATATGTTGATAAGTTCACTGATCACTTTTCTAAGAGAAATATGGGGTAGAGTAGAAAATGCATTGCCTGAGCTGTCTGAGTTGGCCGAGGCAGTGGCTGGTTTATCTCCACCAACTGTAACATGAAGGGATTCACTCAGGCCATCTCAAAAGCCCTTTCTAACTTTTTGAAACAAATACCTGTTCTCTTTAGCCAATGCATGTGCTCTTTCATTTATTCACTGAGCAAATGTTGAGTGTTTACCACGTGGTGGGTCCTGGGGCGGTGAGACACAGTCCCACTCCCAGGGAGCTCAGAGTCCAGTGTGAGAGAAGACAATCAGACATCCATAGCACCTATTTGGAGCTGTAGTCATAGTAGCAAAGGGACTCACATCCTAGAACAGGGCTTAGATCGCCCCAGAAATCTGCTCCCAACATCAGCATCTCCACCTCATCAGTGGGGACTCTGTCCTGCCGGTTGCTCGGGCTCAAAACCCTGGAATCATCCTTGACCCCTCCCTTTCCCTTCTTCTCTCCCATCCCGTGTTTGACAAGCAGCAAATGATGCAAGTTCTGCTTTCAAATCTCAGAACCTGACCACATCTCATCACCTTCATCCCTGATCCACTGATCAGAGCCTGGACAGTTGCCTTAGTCTCCCCATCTCTGTTGCTCCTCCCTCTGTCCAGTGTCTTCAGCAACTGGTGAGCGATCCTTGTAAAATTAAGCCAGACCAGGTCACTCCCCTGTTCAAAAGGCATTCCGTCTCAGCCGCAGAGTCTCATGACCTGCAAGACCCGATTTCTGGTCTCCCCTCTGTTCGCTCTAGCCCTGCTTGCCATTCTTTACATGTATATAAAGAACCTGCCATTCCTTCTGTCTCGAGTGCATTTCCCACTTCCCGCAGATGACCTGTGTAGAACTTGTCTGTTACTGGGCCACAAATTATCCCGCCACACCTTTTTGGCTTAGAACAGCAACAAACAACATCACACGGTTTCTGCGAGTCAAGAATTTGGCTGGGCAACTCCCGCTGACCATCTCACATGGGACTGCAGTCCGATGTCGGCCAGGGCCGCAGTCTCATCTGAGGCTTGACTGGGGCTCGAGGATCCACTTCCAAGGTGGCGTGCCCACGTGGCTGGTGGGTGCTTGGCTTTTGGCAGGAAGCCTCAGCTGTTCTTCACAAGGGCTGTTCCACAGGGCTGCCTGAGTGTCCTCACACCATGCCGGCAGCTTCCCTCAAGTGATCAATCCAAAGGGAGCGAGGCAGAAGCTGCCTCTGTGACCTAGTCTTGGAAATCATGCGTTATCGCTTCTACTACCTTCTGGTCATTAAAAGTGAATCACTAAGCCCAGCCAGTATTCAAGGGGAGGGAAATTGGGTTTCATCTTTTGATGGCAGAGCTGTCAAAGAATCTGTGAACACATTTTAAAACCACCACAAACTGCAAGGTTAGTCCCTAATCCTTTAAGCCTCCATCCTGTGACATCCTCAGAGTGGCCTGCCTGATACCCTGAACAAAAGAACAGTCACCCCCTCCCATTCCACGGGCTTATTCTCTCCATAATTTATTACCATCCAATAAGTCATATTAGTACTTGCATATATGCTTATACCTGCTTCCTCATCTAGAATGTAAACTCCATTATCACAGAGGACATCTCCCTCTTATTTGCTGCAGCCCCACACTTAGAACTGGCCTGGAACACAAGTTAGGCCAGGTCAGGTCAAGCATGGGGAAAGGCAAGCCTTGCTGGGGGCTGGGCGGCCATGGCAAGTTCGGAGTCATTTGAGGAGAGTCAGGACAGCATTCCACATGAGTAGACTGGAGGCATGGGAACGGACCCCTCATAGTAGGAGAAGCAGGGCGGGAGGTGTAGGGAACCCGGGAGGTCTGGAAGCCCAGAGGTGGCAGTGAGGAGGGCTGGACAGCCCTGACAAGACTCTCCATCCCTCCTGGGCTTGCAGCCTCTCTCAGCTCTGCTTCTAAAGATGCACTGATAAGCAGCTGACAGAGATGGATTTGTTTGGCTGCCCTTCCTTCAATATTGACTGGATTTGGCCTGCTCTCTGGGCAGCCCTAAGGAGCAGGGGGCTTATCAGCTGCATTCACCCTGAGTCATAAAACCAATCTGGGTTCACTACAGGTGCTTGGTGCAGGAGAAATACTAATGTCTTTGATCAGTGCTTGATCTGGACCCTGTGGGCAGGGTGAGGAGGGAGGGGAGTTTGCTGGATGGTGCCAAATCCACCTGTGCCTCTCCAACTCCTGATGACTCTTGGTTGGGGGCCAGGAGGTGTGAGTGACGGTGTTTTTAAAGACTGAGTACCTAGGCGACTTCCTTCCCCTTTCTGGGACTCAACGAAGGAGGTGGGACTCAGGTAATTTCCTAGAGTTGCCTGGGGCTCTTCTCAGAGGCAGAGGAGGGAACCTCAGGCCTTCACGGGGATTGCATCCCAACTAGGTGGCCTTCCACCTGCTAGGGACACCAGAGTGGAGGTTTGGTTCACAAGGAAGTAAAGGGAAATGGAACGGCCTTTCTGTTTGCTTTATGGTATCTCATTTTATTTTCATAACAACTCAACAATATAAGGACTAATGTTATTCCCTATCTTAATCAGTGAGGATGCAAGACAGAGAAACTGAGTCCTCTATCTACTAAACGGGGAACAGAGTTTGAATCCAGGGATATCCATTCCATACAGAGATAAGGCAGGGAAATGGGACAGAACAGACAAAGGGGAATTGGAACCAATCCTATCATGCTTTGGCCTCCACTTATGTTTTGAGCAAGGAAGTGAAACACTGGTTTCCAGACCCTTCCTGTGGTTCAGTCAGGGTAGGCCCAGCAATGCCGCAGTAACAAGTAAGCCCCTAAATTTCAGCGGCTTAACCCAACTAAGGTTTATTTCTAACATACAAAGTCTGATGCGGCTCAGGCATCTCTCCTCCACCAAGTAGCTTCACCTTTCAGGGTATGTGGCCTCCAACATCACTGCAATAGAGGGAGAGAGAGCTGGGGAAGGTACACAGACCTTATTACCTCAAGCCAGAAGTGACACATGTCATGCCCACCCAGAGACCAGTGGTCAAGATAATCTTTCATTGTCCCAACCTAACTGCAAGGAAAGTTGGGAAATATCAGGAGGTGTGTGAATGTTTGATTAACGTTAAGAATCTGTCCTATCCTGGGGCACCTGGGTGACTCAGTCGGTTCAGCATCCAACTCTTGATTTGAGCTCAGGTCGTGATCTCAGGGTTGTGAGGTGGAGCCCTGAGCTATAAGATTCTCTTTCTCCCTCTCCTGCCCCTCCCCACCCCCACTCAGGTGCACACTCTCTCTCTCCCTTAAAAAAAAAAAAAAAGAATCTCTCATATCCTAACAGTTTCTGTCTCCTTATTTGTTCCCCTGTAGGACAGAACCCCAGAGCAGCCCTCTGGTTCCAGCTCAGGATGGACCCTCGGAGAAGCTGAACCAGCATCTGGCCACTGAGGCCTTGGGCACCAACAGCTGGGAGAGAGACAAGGCCTGCCGGGAGCTCAGTCCTGCCAGAGCACGAAGGTGAGACACTGCCCCCACCCTCTCTTTTGGTCCAGTGAGGAAGTTCAAGTTGAGGATGCAGAAATGAAGTTTGTCTTCCTGGCCACTCTTCCCACGCACTTCTCTTTTGCAAGTTCCTCTTTCAGACCCTTAAATCCAATCAAAAGTCAGCAAATTTTTTTCTATAGAGTACAGACAGCTTTTAGGTGTGAGGGCCAGATGGTCTCTGCCATGCTACTCAATCCTGCCATTGTAGCACCAAAATAGCCACAGTCCATATGTGAACAAATGGGCATAGATGTGTTTCAATAAAGCTTTATTTATAAAAATAGGAGACAGGCTGGATTCGGCCCAGGGGCTACAATTTGTTGCCCCTGTCTTAAATGATAGAGCTAGTTCCTGTCCATTTTTATGACTCTATAAGCCACTGATTTCCAAGTCATGACTTCAGCCTACATCTGTCTCCTGAGAGTCGGATCTTTGCATTCATTCCTTAAATTCAGATATTCAACCAGGATTGCTCAACAGATATTCAGCCAGGCTTGCTTGAGCACCTGCTAGTGACAGGCACTGTGTTGGTATCTGAAGACACAACATTTTACTGAGGCTCAGAGAGATAACATGACTTGCCCAAAATATGGCAGCCAGTGAGTGGCAGAGTGAAGTTTTTTGAACTATGGTCTCTGATCTTAAATCCTAGATGAACACCTACCCATTTTACTTTGATGCTAGTGAAGAAACCAGTCTATCCCCTAACTTCTATTTTTAAATTTTGCACTGTGCACATATAAAGCCTAGTCTGTCTTTGGCCTCTGGAGAATCGATTTTGTTAACAACACCATCTTTATAATCTGGCTTCACCAGCTGGTTGAAAGCTTTGTTCCTACTCCTCAAACTAACTCACCACTCTCTCGCTGCCCTGGGCTTGCACCTACCCCCTCAGTGACAGGTGGGAAATGAATTTAGTGTCCTTGCCAGCAGTGTGCCCCAGATACAATCCCTGGCACTTCCTGTTGAATCAGAGAGTGTCAAAGCCATTTTACAGATGTGGAAACTGAGGGCAGTACATGGTAGGATCAAGATTAACCTGAGGACCCCTGATCTCCTCATGTCCTGGAGTTCTTGGTTTCCTAGGGCAGAGGTTCTAAACCCATTTGAGAATTACATGGAAGCTAGAAGTGCTGTCCCCAGGGAAAGTGTATATGCTCTAGGAATATGCCCCAAATTCCAACTACCACTTGAGGAGTCCTAGACCTCTGAGGCCCATGAACAGGGCTGTCTAGTTAAGAACCTGAATTCTGAAGAAGACCTACTCTCTGACATGATAAAAACACCATAATGGTGATAATGTTAAAAAGTGATCATAAAAGTCACTTGACATATAATCAGTGAATAAATGGTAGCTGTGTTACTATGCATAATTACAATACTAGAAAGGACATTTATGAGAGCTTGCTCTGTGCCAGACCCAGGGCACGTTGCATGAGTGAGGTCCTCATTTCTTGTGACTAAACTTAAGACACAGGTATCATGTTTTATTCCCATCTTCCAAACGATGAAAATGATACTCAGAAAGGTCACTGAGCTAGGAGGTAATGGAGCAGGAATGTAAATCCAGGTGTGGCAGCTTCTAGAACCAGCATTCGTTACTGTTGCATACTCTACTTTTGACCACCGTGTACTAAACCACTCTAGGTCATCACTGCATACTTAATGGCTGCCAATTTCCTGCTGCTTGTGTAACTGCGGTCTATTTACTTAACCACTATCCCGGCCCCTCCAGCCCCACTGGGACAGCACACCTAGGCACACGGGTACAGGAGGAAGAAAAAGGCAGAGGAAATGCAGACCTACCTCAATAAAGGTGTTTGGGATCTATGTAAGGGGTTAATTTTCGCCTTCTCACAGACCTCAAATCTAGCCAAATTCAAGGTCTTTCTCCATTTTATTCCATCACTCAACGTAGGAGTGTAAGACAGTGGTTCCCAAACCTGCTTCCCTGGGAACCCTGGCATTGCAGAAAGCAGTGAGAATAATTGTCTGAAAAAATGAGATCTCTATTTTATAAGACACAGTTTTAAGTGTTTTTTTTTTTTTCCTTAAGTATTTCTCCCTTAAATTTTTTTTTTTTTCCTCTCAAATTCCTGGCAACAGTTACCCTGGGCAGTGTTTATATGAAACAAGAAAATTTAACAAGAGGCTAAATTATTTCATCCATTCATCCCTCATTTGGTCACCCAACAAGTATTTTGGTAGGCTCTTACTCTGTGTCGAGCGCTTGTTGCCGGAAACATTTGGATGTGGTCTACCATATTTACATAAGCAGCCTGTTTGCTTCCTGGATGGGTTTGCTGTGCTTTATGCTTTATAACATGTGAGTGTATTCAAGTAGCTAGGTACTTAATCCCTGTGGTATTTTATCTTAACCTGCTTAAAGTGACTCCCTTAAAAATATTCTACATATAACTAGATGATTTTCATTTATTGCAATGCAGAGGCCTTCCCATGTAGTCTAAGCACTTGGGGATTTTTTTCCACTAACCATAATGATCCACATTCTTAGAATGGAATTCAATATGACCACGTTGCACGATGGTCTTGAAAGAGCTGGGCGATTTCCAAAAGAATGTGCACATAACCAGGGTTGGGAAGGCAGTTGGTTGTGTGGGAAAGCCCTCAGGATGGGACTCACACAGGCCTTCACTCAAATCCTGGCTCAGATGCTTCCTAACTGTGCAGCTTTGGGCAAGCCAATTCAGGATTCTGCGCCTTATGTACCTTCACCTGTAAAATGAGACCCTAAAAATCATACCACCCTCCAAGTGTTTTTGTGAGTATAAAGGTAATATCAAACATTTGGCATATAATAAGCGAATAAACAGTAGTGGTGTTATCACTAATAATGGCGATGGTATTCTTATTAATATTACATTTTCCCAGTCAAGTTCAACTGGGTGGGCATGTTTCAATTCCCAAGCAATTTTTTATCCCGAACCCATCTCCTTTTGCCATGGGATAGTGTTTTAAAAAAAAGCCCTGGAGCCTGCCCCAATTATAAAAGGAGATAAGTTGACTTCATTTAACTGCAGCCCGAGCATTTGAATTTAATTGAATGGGAAATAATTATTCCTGACGAGCAGAGGTTTTTGAGGTTCTATGAAGCGATATAAGATATGTATCTCATTACATTAAACCTCAGCAAATATACTTTAAATAATCAGCTCCTACTTAACATAACTTCCTCCTCCTATTAAATTTCCAGCAGGAACTATGGACATGAAGTATTGGGAAAAGAGGGGGGCTGAACTGCCGATTAATTATTTAAAAAGTGATTTATTTACCAAGGTGAGCCATTTGCAAATTCAATAAATCTATTAAGGAGCAGTTAACCTCTATAACTCTGTTTTAAATAATCAATTGGTGTTTGGGTAACGGGGGAGCGTCTGTCTCATTAGGTCGGTATTAACACCTTATTTGAGGCACTTAATCTGAAGTATGACCAAATCAGCCACAAGGTGGTAATCAGGTATTCGCCATGGGTCCTTCAGCCTCCAAGGAACTGGGTCCTTCTTCCCTGGCTGCAACAGCCCTGGTTGGGGGGCTTGGGGCATTCTGGGTCCTCTAATACCCAACTCCGTGCTCCCAACAGTGCCTCCCGAGACAAAGACTTGACGCCACCACCTTCCTCCAGGGGGAAGAAGAAAAAGAAGAAATCCACCCGGAAGAAGAGAAGGAGGTGAGCGTCCTAAAGGAGCATGGAAACTTGAAGATGGGAGAAAGAACAAAATAGGGGTCAAATGGGTTTCAGAGTCAAACAGTGACTCCCCCTGGGTTCGAATCCCCGCTCTGCCTCTTAAGTAGCTGTGTGACCTTAGGCAAGTACCTTCACCTCTCTGTGCCTGTGTCCACTGGTATAAAATAGTGATAGTACCTACCTCCTGGCGTTTTGTGAGGATCAGATGGAGAAAAATGGATGTAGAAGGAGCTGTCACAGTGTCTGGCACATAGTAAATGACCAGGGTAATCAGCATATTCAAGACCGTGAATATTGATTTTTTTTTTGAGAACTTATTCTGTGTAGAGGGCTATGCTATAAGCATTGTGATCTCCATGATGTCTTTCACCTTTAACCACGATTTACCAAACACTGTTGTCCCCATTTCAGAGATGAGAAAAGAAAGGCACAGGGAGGGGGGAACAGAATTTACAGGGATCCCAGGCTTCTCAGTTGCTTCTGCTACTCCTGCCTAGCAGGTGAATGCCAACGATAACAAACGGACTTTATATTTTTTGCCGGCGACAGACTCTTGTGTACCCCATGGATTTTTTTCTAGGTACAATTCCTTTTAATTTTTTTTAAATTTAAAAATATTTTCAGATTTTCTTCCAAGCTGCTACTCGCTAGACTAAAATCATGTCCAATGTTCCAGACCCAGAGGGGTAGGTTGAAAATCACACCGAACCTGGGAGGCTGTGTTTGAAGAAGCCTGCAGGGGGCAGCAGAGAGTAGTGTCTGGATGACTCGGGCCCCAACTCCAGGTTTTCCGGGTTCTTGCCACCTCCACAGCCTGGTTGGAAGAGGACAGGCCCAAAGAAGACCCAGAAGGGAATGTGAATGAAGACCCTATGTTGTAGGGTGAGGGGAGGAATTGGGGCAAGTGGCTTGAAGCTCCCGATTTTAGGGGTGGGCAGAACATTTGAAAGAAGGAAGTCAGCCTTCACTAATGTGCTTGGGGACAGGTGCTGTGGTTCCCTAAGAGTCAGGTTGTTCTTAACCCTGCATTTCCCCCTGTAGATTTGTTCTGTTTGACCTACAAGGTGTCCTTTTGTCTTTTTAATTCGTGGCCAGCATTCAAAAAACCAGGGCATTTCACATGAAGTTATGTTTTTCTGGTGACCTTTGTTGAAAAGGCCGGTGTTCCAGAAGCCCAGGGCTGCATTCCCACACGAGACCTTCAGCTGATCTGAGAAGCAGATGCTGTCTGGTTCACCACGGTCCCTACTGCTCCCTATTGTCTCTCACCCAGCCTGCTCTCTGAGAGGCCCCCGTTGGCATCCTCACCTGTGTCAACCTCAGTATTTTGTCACTGGGGAAATAAGAGACCCAGAGATGGGTGGTGATATGGCCCAAGGTGACTTCATGAGTTGGGGGTACCGTCAAGATTGGCACTCGGGTCCCTTGAACCTCAGTCTTGAGTCATAATCGTAATCATGGTCCTGGGGTGGCTGTGTTTCTTGGGGAACCCCTGATAGCACCATGCTGACCACAGCCTGATGAGGTCTTCTCCAGGGGTTCGATCTTACCAGGGGGCCAGGGTAAGGCAGAAGAGAGGCCTAAAGTATCTGAGAGGAGGGGCATAGCTGGGGGGAGTGGGGGTGGGTGGAGAAGAGCAGACACAAAGTATTTGGCCTGAGCAGGAGGGATGATAAAGGGATTGAGAGCAAGGCCCCTGGCATCAGTTTGAGTCCCGGCCCATCCACTTCCTAGCTGTGTGTCTTTGGGCAAGTCACTTTACCTCTCTGAACCCCCTTTCCTTGTCTGTAAAAGGAAGGTAACCATCGTACCTGCCTAAGAAGCATGTGGAAAGATGAAGTGAGATAATGCATATAAAACGCAGGGTGATGTTGAAAAAAAATGCCAATCTGATTATAGCAAATCAGTAAATGCAAATACTGATAATATCAGGATTGATATGATCCTTGTGTGTGAGATCCTGTGTGGGGGCTGGAGAAGGGTCTCTGAAGCCAACCCTGGTCCTTAAGGAACTCCCACTGAAGGTGTCTTCTCCCCCCACAGGTCCCCGTCATATAGTCCATCGCCTGTCAAGAAAAAGAAGAAGAAAGGCTCCAAAAAACATAAGCGACACAGGTATTGTCCTTCTGCCTCGGCAAACAGGTCTGCCCAGGTGGGCTGGGGGCTTGGGGTGAGAGTGGGGGGCGCAAAAAGTTCACTGGTGATAAGCTTATCATTTCACTTACGTAAGATACTCATCTGGGTGTTGGTATTTCCTTTTCCTTGTATAACTTGGACCTCTGGTTGCAAGGACCCAAGGCCCCCTAAAGCTAACTCTGGCAGGAAGGGGGTTTGTTTGATGATAAGGAGACAGGAATGTCTCAGGGACCAGCCAGGCCTCAGTGAGGATCTAGAACCAAGGAGTGGAGAGCTGGTAGCACCCAGGCAGGATACACAGTCCCTGTTCCACATGGGGAGACCCGGCTGCACCCTGTGCCCATCCCTCTGTGTGGCCGGCCCAGCCTCAAGAAGACACTGAAGCTCTCTGTCTTGTTTGTTCCTCATTCCAAATTCCCAAGGTCCAACTCTGTGGTTGGACCAACCTGTCCTCGAGGATGGGATCATGTAAAATGTGGCTTCTGGGATTGTCCACCCTTGGTGACAGTAGTTAAGGGGCCTTGTGAACTGGACACACATTCCAAAAGATGCCTCCTACACACACACACACACACACACACACACACACACACACACACACGGAAGAAAGGACTGAAGGATGTACACCAGAGGACTCAAATCTGTGGTCCATGGGCCAACTCAGCATTTTATAATTGGGAAATTGTGCAATGAAAAAAATCAGATTTTCCAGTTCCTCTGTAAAAATCAGCAGCTGTCTTCACTGGACTAATTTTCCCACAGGAAGCCATCAGCAAAGCTGAGGGGTTGCTGTGCATGTAGACAGAGTGTAGGTCTGAGCCCAAGCGTAGAGGGGCATGGGTCTGAGCCCACTGAGCCCCCCTCATTGAGGAAGCCCTCTGGGCCCCTGGGGGCAGGGAGTGTGAAATTCCCCACCTAAGTTGTTTGCTGTGTTTGGCTATGGCTGACAGGGGAAGAGTGGTGTGTGCTCTCTCTTTGCTCAGCCCTATCTTCCAAACTCCCTACATCAGCAGTGGATTACTTCTGCCCTTAGACAGTCACAGTGGAACAAAAGGTAAGGGTTCATTTGGGTTTTTCCTCTGCTTCTCACCCCTGGTTCAAAGTTCCCCCAAAGTGGCTTTTTCCAAGCCAGGGCTGTGGCCACGTCTTGGCCCTTGTTGCCAGAATGGTCTCAACTCAGTTTGGTTTCACCAGCTGTGTCCACTGCCCCAGACATTTCGACCGATGCTGAGTCTGTGCTTAACACAAGATATGGGCAAGCCGATGAGCAAAAGGTTGTTAATTTGGTGTTAGAAGCTTTTCCCAGTGGCCTGCCCCTGACTGGGACTGCCATCCTGTCACCTTCCTGTGCTGACCAATTGCTCCTAGTTTGGGGGACTTTTCCGTATCGGGATTGTGGAATTCAAGTGGCTTCTCCCTCAAGGGTTTCTCCTCATGAAAGAGAGACTGTGCCGGAAGGTTAGAAACAGGCTTTCTCTGACCCCCACAGCCAGCCCAGGAGGTGAAGGTGGAGAGGGAAGGAGGCCCATCAATGGGAGATTAGGAGGAAGAGATACTGTTGCTGATCCTTTCCAAAGCACCTGCTGAGCACTACCCTCCTTCTGGCCCAGCTTCTCCAAGCTCTTGAGATGTTGGGTTAATGATAGTTGACTGTTTTGGAGATAGGAGCAGGGGTGGGGGATGCATACAGATTTTTCTTTTTTCCCCTCAATTAGCATGGCTTCAGGGCTAAAAAAAAAAAAATCACATTTTTCACATCTATTTATTGAATACCCAATATGTGTCATGAATGAGGAATCTGGGCCCCGGGAACAGAGCAGTGACCAAAATCCAGCCCTCGCCCTTGAGTTGCTCACATTCTAGTCGGGGAGATGGATAATGTTAATAGGCAGAGGTGGGTGCTATAAGGCTAAGCTCAGAGCTCACCCAAGCTTGTGGGAGCAGAAAGTTGGCACCCAACCAGCCTGAGGGGATCAGAAAAAGCTACAAGGAGGGGATATCTGAATGGAACTCTGAAGAGTCTGCAGGAGTTACACACGAGCTGTGTGACCTTGGGCAACTTGAACTTCTCTGAGCTTCAGTGTCTATAAAATGGTTGTTAGTAGAACTTCGCAGGGTTTGGGTAAAGACTGAACGGGACTGTGTGTGAGAGACTTAGCACAAAGCCTGGCACGCAGTGAGAGTTCCACATATGGGAGCTGGGTTGTCCCTGACAACGAGGAGGATGGTGAGGAAGAATCCACCACTAGGGAGAGAGAGGTGAAGGTGAGGCGGGGTTTCGGGGAGGAGGCAGAGGACCCCCCTATATCCCCCACACCCACCCCCATCCGAGACGGGCTCATGGACAATTGGGGTGAGGATCGAAGCACTGGTCGTTTAGACTGGAAATTCAAAATGCAAACTAATGTCTCCCATATGGTCTTTGAAATCGGAGGGGGTCCCGACCGACCTCATGTAGCATGATCACACACGCACTGATGACATTTGTCCCAGGAAAGAAACCCTCAGCTCACCTATGTCTATTGTCTTCTTTCCCTCTTATCTTCCCCCTGTCCCTTTCTTCCTTCCTCCTCACTCCCTTCCCGCCCTCCCTCTCTCTCTTCTTTTTAATTCCTTTAATCAGGTCGTTCTCCAAGAAGAGAAGGCACAGGTAAGAATCCTTTCACCTCTGGCTGCTTGCTTCTCTTTCCTGCTTTCCTAAGGAGGTTTTAGGCAGCTTCTGGGGTGTGCTCTTGGTCATGCCCCTTTCATCTTCCTGGGCCTCGGTTTCCTCCAAGGTGAAGGCCTTGGGCTGGTTTCCCTGAGAGTTCCCAGGCAGCTTTTGACTTCAGTGAGGCCAGATGGCTGCTCCTCGACCAGCCCCCACTGCTGCCCCTCCCTGGAAAGTCTCACTACCCTGGTCAGAGTCCGTTCGTTTTGGCACTCGTTGAAATCCTGGATTGGGGCATGTCGGGAAACCTCAGCACCCTGATCCCGCCAAAGCCTCCCCAGATCCTAGCCAAGGGACAGAAGCCAAGTCCACCTGTACTGGAAACACTAAGTGAGCACAAATAGAGCTGTCGCCGACAGGGTCCTCGCTGTAAATTGGATCCTGCACTGAGCCCCTGCTCTGGGTGTGTGCCTGTCGAATCTCCGCTGATCTCCCTCATAACCCGGTACAGTGGATATGTTTATTCTCCCATTTTACAGATGAAGAAACTGAGATTCAGGCAGGAGGTGTGACAGGCGTGTCCACAGACACGGTCAGGTGGCAAGCCCAGATCTGTCAGACAGGGGATCGGGACTCCCTACCGTGGTGTCTTAAGTAACAGCCAAATCTGGAGCAATTGTCAGAGTGCAGAGTCCTTCTGTTTATCCAGTTAACAGGTAGAGAGCGATTACCAGTGTCATCCATCCCCTCAGCCCAGCAGCCCGAGCAATGGCCCCACTTCACGGTCAAGAAAACCAGGTCTTCCAGAGGACAGGTAACTTGCCTCAGGTCATGCAGCGACTGAGCGGCAGAGCTGGGGCGCAAACCTGGATCTTTCAGTGAGGTCCTGGGCTCTTCCACGGCCCAGGCTGAGTCTCAAGCGTGGAGAGAAATCGCACAGTTAACGCCGAGGTGCCATTTCAGTTGGATGAGTTGGATGAGTTTGGATGAGGTTTCCCCCTCTCCAGGACCGGGGCCCATCGTCCATTCTTGGTGACCCTCTGAAGCCAGTACTACCAAACAGCATTCACCCTCTGGGGCCTCTAGCTGATAATGCTGGGACCCCGACTCATCACTGTTCATTGGACCCATACCCCAGCCCTCTGACTTAAAAAACAAAAATGGTTAGTTAAATATCCATGAGCAGAACATTTCTGAATCTGCCAAGCTTCATGAAGCTTCAGAGTATCTCCCTGCATATACCATTCTTCTCTCTTACAAATTGATCGAACATCAGTCAACAGCATGGGCTCTGGGGATCCATGGTCTAGGGCCACATCCCAGCTCCCCTGTATGATCCTGGCCAAGTTTCTTAGCCTAGCTGAGGCTCAGTTTCCCCATCTGTAAAATAAGTACGCGTTAAACGTGCCTCTTCCCATAGGTTGCAGGGAGAATAAAATAAGATTGCTAACAAAAAGTATTTAGCAGAGTATTCCTTATAAGAAGTCCTCGAAAAATGACAGGTATCACCTTTATTTACCACTGTTCTTACTAAGCTGCCAAAGCTTGCCGTGGCCCCCGACGCACCCCATTCTCAATCCGTTTGTGGGTCCCTGTCTGTAGGTGCACCTGCTGGGTGAAAAAGTCAGCGTGGTGACTGCCCTGGTCTTGGAAATGATTAGCATGTGTCCCCACACTGCCCGGATCTGGTGGTCACTGTGTGTTAAGCATTTTAACTACTTGTTTCTTTTTACCTGTAACTGGAATTTTGCATCTTTCAATTAATTGGCCATTTCTCCTTTAGCTCCTCCAGCCCAAAAAGCAGAAGGAGGGATGAGAAGAGGCACAAAAAACAGTAAGTAGAGACCACCTGGAAAATTCTCTCCAGTTTGGGGGAGTAGGGGAACCCGGCCTCGTAACTGCTGGAGTGTTGGAGTTGCCATATAAACAGGGAGAGGGAGAAGGGGGTGCGTGAGAGGAACAGAGGCAGGAAGAGGCGGAGCCAAGATGCACGGTAGTTGTGGGTCTGGGTATGTGTGAGCGCACAAGGCCGTGTATACGACGTGTCTGTGCATGCATTTGTGTGAGCATGAAAGTGAGTGCCGTGCATCTGTGTGCCTGGCGGGCACCATGTATATATTTTTCTGAAGGATGTCTATGTGTAGCATACACCTTGTTTGTAGATCTCTGTACATTTTTCCATCCTGCAAACATTTGTGTGACCGTGGGTACGAATGTATGCCGGGGGGGTAGTGTGGGTATGGTATGTACTTGTGTTCACACGAATGCATTCTCTAGGCTCCTGCTTGTGCGAGCATGAAGGTAGACAGTGTGCACGGAGGTGCTGATTTTCTGCACGCTGAGTGCGCCCTGCTTACTTACCTGTGTTACGCCTAGGGAGGGTTGGTGTGGGGGTGGCTTTTCCCTGTGCACACAGGTGTGCCACGTGTGCGTGAGTGGTGATGGGGGCATGATCACGTGTGAGCACAGGCGTGAGCGTGCATGTGAGTCCGAGCCTTGGCTGATGGCAGTGAAGCTCCTACCCCTGGTCTCGGGGCCCCAGCTGGTTCATGGTTTATGGCTGGTAGTAGAAATTCAAATCAGCTAGCACTGTCTGCAGAGTTCAGTTCCCAGACAAATTAAAAGTAAATGTGGTTACAACCCACCTACTTTATACCCTGCAAATGTTAGTGCATGTGTTTTCCAATCAACTAATATTTTATCTCCCGCCAAGAAGCTTCTAAAGTGAGGATCAAAGGCAATAGGATGAAAGGCGGTTGGCTGTTGGGGAGGGAAAAGAGGAGGCAGGGATGCAGAGGGAGGGCACCCCGCTTTGGTGCCCGAAGGGTCACTTCATCCAAGGTCAGTGCAAAGGAGGACATTTGAGCCATCACCACAGGGGGCCTGGGGAATGCTTCAGAAGGAAGCAGTAGACTTTGAATTAGCTCAGGGAACAACTTCCCTATCATCAAGCTTGTTCAATTCGAGTCAAAAGACAATTATTGGTCATATGTATTGGGTGTGCATTCACGCTAAGTGCAGACAGGGTGCATATTCTCAGAGACCTCTGCATTACTTGTCCAGTGGGGCTGCAGTATAGACAGAGCCGGGGGAGAGACTCAGACTCTGAGAGCACAGGCGGAGGGGGCGGGGTGTGGGGGGGGAAATCATCACGGAGGCAGGGACTGCCTGCTTGAGGGCAGCAACGTGGCCACCCTCCCTGGTGCCAAGAGCTGGAGGAGTCCCAGAAATTGCTAGGTTATGCAAGCCAAAAGACAAGAGTCAGGAGAGGAAAGACCAAGAAAAACAAGGTGCCGCTAGGATAAAGGATGGTTCTTCTTGCCAAGTCCCATGATCAGGGCTGCTTCTAAACAAGTGATCACTGGAGAGATTTAGCCTCCTTGGATTTGACATCCCTTAATAAAGCCCTAATACATGGCAGGCCCTGGGCTGGGCCCGAGGACAGAGAGTAGCCAAATATTCTTCTGGATTCAAGGAGCTCACAGTTCCCAGCGGGACACAGGAGACACAGGACAGGTCACGGCACAGCGGGGACCACCGGGAGCCCAGGTGGTGTTGGAGAGAGGGCTTGGTGGTGAGCAGGGGCGTCCGACAGGAGGAAGTGTCTAGATTGAGGGTAAGGATGGAGGTAACCATTCTAGGCTGCAGGTTAGGCAAGTGGTTTAAACTCGGTGCCTCAGTTTCTTCATCTGGGAAATAAGAGAACCTACTTCATAGGCTGTTGAGAGGAAGAGATGGGTCCACCTAAGAAAAATACTTAGGCTATGGTGCCTGGCAGGCAGTATGTGTTAGATACGGGCTACCTGTCATCATCACCATCACAAGGGCATCATGAACTGGGACATAGATGAGCCAGAATACAAGCAGTTCAGACTTGCTTAAGTCCATCCAGCCAGGGCAGGAGATGTCACACAAGGAAGCTAGAGAGCTTCGTGGGGGCTGACTCCTCCGGGGTGCGTGGGGTTCAAGATGAGAGTGCAGGATTTGACATGAGGGCAACGGGAAGGTTCTAAGCAGGGAAGGAATATGGTCTGCTTATCACATTGACAAGAATCCCTGAGTCCTTTATTGGGATAACGAGACTGCCTCCCGACAGAGCCCTCTCTAACTCCCACTGGCTTCCTGCCTTGGCCCAAACCATTGACATTCCTTGTACATCCTCAGTGACCACTGCCTCTGCGGCTACTACTTCTAAGTCCTTATTATCATTTAGGGGGAAACTGAAGTAATCTGTAATAATACCATTATTAGTGGTAGGGGTAGTTGTTCCTTGTGGTTAGAATTTTTGTTGCCAGCGATGTTTGTAACTCTGAAAGTAGGCTTTTGACTCCATGTGAAAAAGCTGGGCTGAATTTTCCAGGTCTGAGGTTATAAATTGGCAGCCCAAAGGCCTCATTTACTCTACAAATGTGTTTTCTTTTCCCCTAAACAGTGTCTTTAAAAAAAAATAAAAAGAGCTTCCATTTAAAATAGAAATATTTTATATGAAAAAAGTCTGCGTTTCTACATTCATGTGAAGAGTTAGAAGGTCCAACAGCGTGCCAGTGTTCTGGAGGCACACCCACTTCTTTCCTGAGCTCTCGCCTGACTGATTCACACATTAGGGTAGCTGACTGAGATTGAGACCCCCTGCTTTCAGGGGGGGAGAGGTGACTAGTGGGGGTGACACTCCTGTCCACGTGTGCTCGCCATCAGGGCTGCCCCGGCAGGGTGGGAGTCTGAGCCGCCTGGGCCGCTCCTCCACAGGAACCCCTGCCGCTCAGTGGTGCTCTGTATGGCTGGTCGGAGCCCCTGAATGCCCAGGGGGAAGGGCTGGGGTGATGCGGGGTGGGGGGCAGGCAGGAGGAGATGCCTAACTCTCGAGGGACAGTGACTTGGATGCAAGAGGATGATGTGTGTCACAAGATCGAAATCTCTCTCTCCCTCTCTCCCTCCCTCTTACCCTCCCCTCTCTCCCCCTCCCCATCACCCCCTCCAAGATCACGAAGCCGGCCCCGAAAATCTCACCGTCACCGTCATCACCATTATCCTTCCCGGTCCCAGAGCTCCGAGTCCCACTCCTCAAGCTGTGAGAGCAGGTAACCCCTTCTCCCCGGGGGAGTCGCCCTGGGGGGCAGCCCCTACCTGGCCGTGTCAGCACCGCCCTGTAGAGAAAAGGGGACCCCAGCCGCCTCCGTGTCTAGGAACAACAGCAGTGGCGCGTGCGCACACGTGTGCTTCCCAGGGCCCGCCCCCTCCGTCGCCACCATGTGGGTTGTGAGCCCCCTCCCTGCATCACCCACACAATTCCCTCGACTACCCTATGAAGTAGCTACTATTGCTCTCCCCCATTGTAAAGATGAGGACGCTGAGGCACAGGGAGCTTAAGGACCTTGTTAGTCGTGTAGCTGCCAAGCGACAGAGGTAGGATTGAACTGGGGAGTCCGGCTCTGGACTTGGCCCTCTCACTAAGGGTTGCTCTAAGCACAGAGAGGCTGAGCAACCTACGAAAGGCCACACAGCCCAAGTCCCAAGTTCTGAGGCCCTTCCAAGTCCGGTTTCTCCTAACTTGGACCTGCTCTGGGCCGACACATCGGCTGTGCAGGTTGGAGAAGGGGGAGGAGGGCTCTCTCGTGGACGAGACGAAGAATAAGAACGAAGAGTGGGACTTTGTGGATGTTGATGTTTGAAACCGGCACTGTCCAGCAGACACAGCAAGGCCAGCTTCCGGATGTCCGAGGCTGCTTCATCCTTCATCCTTCATCCTTCCTCAAGTGCGTCCCACACACCTGGCTCTGTGTTCGTGTTGCCTGAGGAGATTTAAAAATGCCACTGTCCTGGTCCCACTGCATCTCAGTTAAACCAGTGTCTGGAGGAAGAAGGAGGAGGAGAGGGGGATTATTTTTTGAAGTCTTACTTGGTGCTACAGTTTCAAATACATTTTCCCTCTTGATCATCCCAAGAACACCATGAGGTAGACTGGGGCTGCACTTTGCAGTCACCTTGGAAGAATTTTAAAATACCGATTCCCAGATCCCACCCTTTAGGTGTTCTGATCTTGTTCGGATGAGGTAGGGCCGGGGCGGCGAGATTTTTAAATCTTCCCCCGTGATGCCAGTGTGGAGCCAAGCGTGAGAAGTATTTGAAGAAGAGGAAAACGTCCCTGACACGTGCTGCTATCACTCATAGGCCTCGGTGTTCCCACTGGACACCAACAACTATAAAGAGCGTAGGCATCAGGCAAGGTTGCTCTGTGACCCTGAGTGATCAAGACAAAAACAAAACCCCTCGGTAGTAAGGTCAGAGCCCCAAAGACACAGGAACCTTGTCCAAAACACAAAAGTGACCCAGCATCTCTCTATCCTGGCTAACACGAGGGACTGCTATTTCCTGACCAGCTAGAGCTTTGGCCTTGGTCTAGGCCCCAAGATTTATGAAGATACGCAGTGAGAGCCTCACCTCCACTTAATGCTAGCATCCAATCCAGAACAAAGCCCCAGTTCCTTAAACGCTCCTTAAAGTCACCTGCCACCTGCCCATAATAGGCTCTTTCCATCACTCTCGTACAGAGACGTTCTCCGCTTCCTGTGGCGCATGCTCTCCCTCGCTGCAAGGAGCCATAAACATGCTTTTTCAGCCAC
Source organism: Callorhinus ursinus (assembly GCF_003265705.2). Lineage (NCBI taxonomy): Eukaryota > Metazoa > Chordata > Mammalia > Carnivora > Otariidae > Callorhinus > Callorhinus ursinus. The sequence goes on along the minus strand of NW_027397103.1, from coordinate 3,326,538 downwards.
AGGCATGCTCCTGCTGGCCTTTGTCTGGAGGGCATCGGTTCACTGAGCTTAGTTGCATTACTGATGTGGTACAGCCGAGAAAAGTGCATCATGGTGAGCAGAGGCATCTGAGCAAGGTCGCAGGGACTGGCAGGGCTCAGACAGAGCCCTTGACCTCCAGCCCATGCTGAATCAGCTCTCAGCAGCTCAGCCCCATGGGCCCGGGGCCAGAGGATGGTGCAGAGAGCTTGCTGCCCTCTGTCCTGCCCTCTGCCTTACCGCTTAGGGAGATGGCTCCCACTGCAGAGCCCAGCCTCGGTCCCCTTCTTATGTCCCCTCTTCTGGGGTGTTGCTGCTTGAGCTCCCCAGTGCCTGTTGGGCTGAGGGACACTCCAGGGGGCATCGAAGCAACCTGAGAGCCAGCCCTGGGGCCACACACCCAATAAAAATGATCTGGAGGCCCCAGAGCACAGAGGACATTCCAGAGCATGACCAAGAGGCATCGGTCCCTCTTGGGGCAGAAAACCCTGCCCTGGTCCTGGTTCTGCCACTCGCAAGCTGTGTGACTTCCGGCGGGTCCCCAAATAGCTCTGAGCCTCAGGGTCCTCATCTGTAAAATGGGAACTACCTGCCTTGTTTGTGTTGTGTCTTCAAATTGGAGAGAGGACTGAGAAGAGGGGATTGCAAATCAATAGGGTGTTACCTTTATTACTCCTGTGGCCCAGAGCTAATAGGCCAGCAGAGTCTAAAATCTACCCTTTCTGAAGAGTCAGAGATTCCTTCACTTTCCGCAGCAGACAGGGCAGCCCAGGGTCTGACAGGCTTACAGAAGGCCTCCTTGTTATTTTTGTCAGCTACTCTTTTTTCAAAAGTTTTGGGTGACAGTCACTGGGATGCGTCTATTTTACAGATGGTCAAGTCACATACTTGAAGACATACAGATAGGCGCCATCATATTTATAGACAAACACAGATGGACACACCCAGACATACACACAGTCACGTACAAACATACCGACAGACAGTCCCGCACACCCAGGACATGAAAGCAAATCAGGCTGGGACATTTTCTGTCTTCCCAGCTGCCTTCCCAGCACCCCGTACATTTGTCCAATGAACAAATGAGAGAAGGAATGAATGAACGAATGAGCAGGTCGGGGGCGGGTGGATGGAGAGATGGATGGAAGCACGTGTCGTTTATGTAAGCAGTACCAGACACATCCTATAGCCCTCCGATCCTGTGGGCCCTGCAGCCACCCCTCTGCCACACTCCCCTTCCGAAGACCCTCTCATCTCTCTCTCCCGCTCCCCCAGGCACCGCGGCAGGTCCCCCGAGGAAGGGCGGAAGTCCCGCCGAAGGCACTCCCACCGCTGCTCCAGGACCCTCGGCAAGGCCAGCCCCGAGGCCCGCTCCAGCCACCCGCCCAGCCAGCCCCTCCGGATGCTCAGCCTCCTGTCGGCCAGGGGTGTAGTAAGTATTCCACACGGCCTCCTCGGCCAGTCTTGGCCGTGACCCTCGGGGCAAGGTGAAGGCGCAAGTTCAGGGCAGTGTATGGCACATTTTAACTCAGTTTTGGGCAAACACCCCACTGGCTTTCAGACCTCCTTATTGATTAACAAAGTGGTCATTCACCAACCTTTGGCAGCACTCGGTTGGGGGGAGGAAGCAAAGCTAAAGTACCCAGGCTTTCTATTGGGGGGAGCACTGAAAAATACACGCTGGTCTCCAGAGTGACATCTGCAAGGAATGCATGTGTGAGACACCGTAGCAGGTTTCTTTGGGGAGGAAGGAAGAGAGGGGGGTCTTTGATGTAGCCCAGGCATTCCAGCTTTCCAGTGAAGTCTGCATCTTTGATGCCAGCTAGGCTGCAGCTTTGATTAGTGGCCAGGATTTGATTTCACCTATAGAAACACGGCCTTGAATGTATATGAGAATTTTCCTTCACGGAGCTCCTAGCGCTTGATCTGTGTCCTCTCGTGTGTCCACATAAGGTCTCAGGGCATCGAGGGCGTGACTGCTCTCCCTGGTCCCTTCCACAGATGGGACAGAAAAACCAAGGCTCAGAGAGGTTACGAATCTGATTTAGCAGCCCAGCATTGAATGGAATCACGTGACGCTCCCTCAGGTCCACAAGGAGGAGCTGGAATATGACTTCAGACAGTCTGATGCCAGGAAGTTTCCTGAGCAAGGGATTCAGGGTTGGAGCTGAACTCAAGTCCTAGCTTTGCTACTCCCTAGTTGTGTGGCTTTGGGCAAGTCACTTCCCTTCTTTGAAACTCAGTGTTCTCATTGGTAAACTTGCAATAATACCACTTTCATGTGGGATTGGTGGGGACATCCAATAAGATAAAGTACGCGAAGGCCTTTTGTTGATGCTAAAGGGACAGATACACAAGCAGGAAGAGATGCAACATGGACGTAGCCTACAACCACGGCTGGCCGCTGGAAGGGACCTATCTCCTCTAGCTATGGGTGAAGCTGTAAATTTCAGGCGAGATGAAAGTGTGGAGAAGCTCGGGGTGCTTGCAGGAAGGTCAAGGAAGGGAAGGCAATGATAAACACTAGTTGGGCCTGGTTGATGCAAGTTATCACCTGCAGTGCATTCTGGGAAACTCTTCTTTACCATTCAAGGCACAAGGTCTCATTTTGTGCCAGCAAGGTCTCATTTTGTGCCAGCAAGGTCTCATTTTGCCCAAATCCTCTGCCTAGCATTCACAACGTTCCCAGGGCCCCCCTTTGAAGAGGTGTCTTTGGTTGCTGAGTATTTTGCAGATGGAAAATGCCCACCTGCATTCCCCCTCCGCTGATGTCCTATAAAAGGTCTTCCCAGCATGGCAAAGAGTCTGGAGGCCTGGGTGGGAGTCTTGGCTTGGCTGGACAATTCCTTCTACCCCTCCCGGCTTCAACTTCCTCACCTGGAAAATGGGCATGATGATCTCATTTGTCTCCCAGGAGAATTGTTGCGAAGTTAGAAATCAATTCAATATAAGAGCCGTAAGAGATAGAAGAAGCAAGTCAAAATCACCCAGTCTTTCTGGTCCTGGTATTTGTGGTAGCCCATTTGGTGGCCCCCACTGACCCTCACTAAAAAGAGCCATTGCGAGCAGCTGGCTTATTTGATCACCTGCCTGGGATGGTTCCCTCACAGGCTAGGTCTGTCAAGATGTTGCGAAAGGCTGGATGTTCCTAAAAAAAAAAAAAAAAGTGGGGTCCTCCCACACCAGCTGGTGAGGAACCAGACTGGCTGTTGGTTCTTGAAGACTGAGTGTCTCCCATGGGCCCAACCCCTATCAGAAGAGCTGAGAGCTCACCCGTACCTAGAAGGGACAGGCGTTAAGAGCTCACCCAGCTCAGTGCCCTGATTCCAAGAAGAGAGACTAAGAACCTGAGACTCAGAGAAGAGAAATGACTTCCATGGGCTGTGTCAAGTTGGAGTCTTTCAAAACACAGGGCTATGATGATGCCGTCAAATCCTAGCTCTGAGATACGGAGAGTTACTTAAACCTTTCTGAATCCTTGTTTCCTCATCTGTTAAAAAAAAATGCAGAGAATAAGGCTCTTCTTCAAAAACCCTGCTGTGTGGACAAAAGCAAAGTAATATTGTAAACGGTTGACCCCGGTGCTTGGCACAGGGGAAGAACTCAGCAAATATTCGTGGGTGTTACGACTACAGCATCCTGGGTGCTCCCTCTACACTTACCAACCTTGGGACCTTGAGCAAGTTCCATAAACTTTCTGTGCCTCAGTTTTCTGTAAATCTGCAAAACAATGAGACCTGCCTCCTAGGAGGTATGGTATGGAGATTCAGGGACTTGATGTAAGTAAAGGTTTTATTTTTTTTAATATTTTTATTTATTTATTTGACAGAGAGAGAGAGATAGTGAGAGCAGGAACACAAGCAGGGGGAGTGGGGGAGGGAGAAGCAGGCTTCCCGCGGAGCAGGGAGCCTGATGCGGGGCTCGATCGCAGGACCCTGGGACCATGACCTGAGCTGAAGGCAGACGCTTAAGGACTGAGCCACACAGGCGCCCCTAAGTAAAGGTTTTAGATTGCAACAGACAAGTGGGGTAATGCTACTTCGTGCTCGCTGCTAATAATAGTAGTGGCAGCAGTGAGAGTAACCATGGATATAGCAATGGGGTAGCGACGATATTTAGCAGCACTGGTGATAGTAGGAGTAGTCGTAGTAATAATAGTACCGCTCCAGGTCCAGGCTAGCCCGTGCATGACTTGGGACCAGAGCCAGCCCCCCTCCCCTGCTTCCTCTGCTCTCAGCTTCCTCTGTCCTAAATAGCAGCTGCAGCCCTAATGGCCCACCCCACCCCATTCCTGGTTGCCTGACTTCTGGGGGCATCCGATACCCCCAAGTCTAGCTCTCTGAGTGCCCTCCACGCTAGACCCTTTCTCCTCTTCTCTCCTGCAAAAGGCAGAGAGGGACAAAGGTGCCAGGTTGGACCCCAGGTTTTCTGAGAGTCCTGGCCCAGGATTTTCCTGAGCTCCCTCTTAAAGAGAACAGCAGAGTCACTGCACCTGAAGAATCCATCCAATCACTCATTCAAATCTACCAATTATCTCCCAAAACATCTATCAAGGGTCAGCTCCGCCATGGTTCTCGGGATTCGGTGAATATAGAACAGTCTGTGCCTTCTTGAGAGGGAGACAGACAAGGTAAAAACTGTAAAAGACAAGACACAACAATTAATGCAGAGATGCTGAGATGGGGTGGGAGGTGGCAGGCAGGGAAGGGATGCTAGGGTTAGCATTAGGTTGGGGCAGAGAAGGCAACAACTGAGAAACTAGTGGTGAGCAAGAATCAGCCAAAGGAAACGGGAAACAAAGACTGGAGTCGGGGATGGAAGCAGAATTCCAGGGCAAGAGTTGGGGTTCTGGGCATAAGCAGGAGCCTGAGTGTGGAGGGTCTTCTATGCCCTGGCTCCCGCCACACTCCACTGCAGGTATTTCCAACGCACGGCTCTTTAAAAAATCAAGGATAGGCACATTACATCAGGGGGCATATCTGCATATATGAATATGCAAATTTAGGGTTGTGTCTTATTGAAATCCTAGTTGGTGAGCTAAAGATAACCTGAAGCCCTCTTGCTCAGTCAGAGCCCAAATCCAAATGGAGGGTCCCAAGGAGATGATTTAGGGACCCTTCACAGCCTCATTCATGTTCTTTATCTCCATTCAACCATCTTTGTTCAAGGCATCAGGGAGACAGAGTTGAATAAAACACTCTTCCTGAACTCCAGGGCTCAGTCTGGTAGTCAACAGAAGACTGCACTACAGTGAGATAAGTGTTGTAATTAGGGCTGAGATTGAGTCAGTGAGCACCAGTTCCTCCTCGGTTGTCGAATATTCAAAAACTTGCACACTAGTTGGTTAATAGACCCTGTCACCACTCTATCCCCCCGAGTCACCAAAGCCACCCCCTCCCTCCCCTGGTACCTGGGGACCTCCTCACAGTTCAGCAACTAGAGTGATACCTGACAGCCGTCAGCACCAAGGCCAGCTACCTTCAGATGAGGCAATGTCCACACCCCACCAGTTGCTAAATATCCAGACCGTCAGCCCTGGTGGTGATGGAAGTCAGTACAATGTCGAGTAAGACCGCAGAGAAGGGACAAGACAGTGCTGTCTTGGCACCTGAGAGGGCTTTACAAATAAGGGAACATTTGAGCTGGGCTTTAAAGGATGGGTTCCCCAAATTGAGATGACTGATGAATAAAGGGAGGGGGAGATACCTCTATGTACCAGGCACTTTTGTTAGAACAAAAGTAAAGCAGCATTAGAAACTATCCCATACTCTACCCAGTTGTTGTTGTTATTGCCATTTGATCCACAAAGCAGTTCTTCGAGATAGATGCAATTATTATCACCATTTTTCAGACAGGAAAACAGGCTCACAGAGCTGAAGTGACTTCGGTAGGTGGCCCAGTTGGGAGGAAGGGGAGCTGGTATGAATTGTGGCTTGTGTCTCAGAAGCTGACTCTGATAGCCAGAGTACCGACTGGATGACAGAGGGGTTGGTGGCACCAAGGTTTGGCCAAGCCTTTTCCCTGTTGGCATGGGGCTCTCTGTCAAGTCTGCTCTCCCTGGAGAGGGAATCTGGGAGAGGGCTCATCACAACGGAAGCTAGACCAAGGAGAAGCACAGGCTCCTTTTCTCCTCCTTCTGCCTCCAGCTTGGGCCAATAGTTGCCATGTATTCTTTACCAACAAAAACCTGCAGATGCCATGACAAGAAGAGGAAGAAGGAGGAGGAGGAGAAGGGCAGGAAGTAGAAGAGAAAGAAGAGGAAGGAGAAACAGAAGAGGAAGAAGAAGGAGAGGAACAAGAACAAGAAGGAGAGCAGAAAGAACCTGGGGCCCATAAAGGAGGGCCTCATGAAATCTGTCAACAGGAGGAGGCAGTAGAGTGCAGTGATGAAGTCACGGGCTTTGGGGCAGATCTATAGACTCTGGGGTTCTTGATCTTGTCTCCCTGGGCAACTCCGGGTGACCCTGGGTAGCAACAACAACCAGTGCCAACTGAGCACCTACTGTGTGCCAGGTGCTAGACTAAATTCTTTACATGTACCACCTCATCTATTTCTTATAATAGCCCTTCAAGGGAGTTTCCACTAATATGCCCATTTAAGTGGGCGCCTAGAAAATGGCAGCCATGTTCTGTGGCCTAGAACAATTCAGTGAAGAGCAGCTAAATGAAATGGAGAGGTTAGGATCCAAACCCAGAAATTCTGCCCCCAGAGTCCAGGTGCTTAATGACATGACTTCCCTTCTGTCATTTCACTTCCCTGGGCCTCAGTGTCCTCATCGATACTTGGGGCTAATATGATTATTAGAGCTGCGTGGAGAGCTTTTAGCTCAACCTACTTCATAGGTTGTGAGGATGGAGTGAGTTGGGGTATCTGTTCATTTGAGAAATATGTATTCAGCACCTACTGTGTGCCAGGCACTGTTCCAGGCACTGGAGGAACAGCGGTGAACAAGACAGACAAGGATCCTACCCTCATGCCGTTTCAGTTCTGTGCGAGAAACTTAGCCCAATGCTTGGGACATAACTAACACTCAATATGCAATCGTTGCTAGCATTATTATTTGTCATCTCAGTGGTTGTATTAAGCTTGCTCCTAATAAACCCAGATGTGATGTTTTTGAAGTATCTCTGGGTTCAAAAAGCTTAATCAGATCCACAATCTCAGGTGAATTTCAGAACAAGCCTAGGAGAAAGGCAGGATGGAGGTATGCATCCCATTTTGTGGACAGGGAAAAGGAGGCTAAGGGGAAAGCATATGGTGGCCCTGGCCTTCAGACCCCTGACCCAGGCTCTCACACATTCTGCAAAAGCCTTCAAGCTCTCGCTCAGCCAAGAGACTCAAACGTGCCACACCGTTCACTGCAGTTTCGAGAGGAGAGGGACCAGAATGCAGAGGAAAGGCAGTATGAGACGGGGACTTTGCGGGACCTGTTGTGCTTGTTGGGTTTTTTTTAAATGGAAAGTGGGCATAGCATTGTCAACTTTTACTTCTACCACGTCCATTCAGAATAAAAGAAAAACACAATTTTCTATCACAAAGTGACATCTTACCACCAGAAAAGGTAGTACCTACATGGCCTCCGAAGAAAGGATGAGCCCTTAAATCAAATGCATTTAGCTGGATGGAAAACTCATTACATTGAACTTAACTTTTCTCCATTTCAATTTGGGCTGGTACAGAATTTGTCTGACTGGATCCCTATCGAGATTTTTGAGAACCGGTGGGCTGGGGGCCCTCAAAGCTACCATTTCCCCTCAGCTTCCTGCCCAGGGTGGGGAGGTGCAGAGACAGAGGTGGCCAGGCCATGTCCTGTGGCCGAAGGTCAATGGCAGTGCACTGCTCCGTGGGATCGCCCTAGCCCTGAAGGACTCTGTTACCTTCTTGCTGTCCCCACATCCTGCCTCCTCTCACGCAGACTCCCAAAGGTCAACGAACCCATTCTTTTTCTGTCTCCCTAATTAGTGTACAAAGGAAGATGAACAACAGCAAGGAAATAAACTTAATGTCTTTGTGGAACAAAAGGATTTTTTTTTTCTTTAAGGAATAACCAGAACCGTTGAGCTAAAAGCTCTCCACGCAGCTCTATATTCACATGAGAATTCCCAGTCCCCCATATGGCAGGGAGGGGAAAAAAAATTTATAGCCATTTCTCTCCATGGGGCCATTTGAAGCTCAGTAAATGGACTTGTTCAGTTTAATTGGAATTCTCTTCTTGATTGTATTTTTGTAACCTATTAGGCCGTGCTGCCTCTTGATCTCAGAATTCAGCTGAAATTAAATTTTGAAGTGTAAGTGAGAGGTTGCCTTTTTTCCCCGTTCTTGATTAAATAATGATTTGAAACAAAAACAATAAATAACAGTGCAGGCCTCCCTGGAGGGCTGAGAGAGACTCCCAGTGAAATGCCAGGAGCTGGAGTTTGTGGTGGGGGGATTTAATTACTTATTAGAAAAACCCAAGTGTTAATATGGAGTATATTAAGGAACAAGGAGATGAGTCAAGCTTATGATTTCAAGAGAGAAAAAAAAAAGAATCAGAGCTTCACATTGGAGGGGGCCAAGGGAGTAAAGGGGAAACACTTGTTTGCTTTCTTCCAATGGCCATTAGTTTGTGAAATACAGTATATCCTTAGAGGGGAAAAAAAGTCTGAGATTGGCCATCCTGATCCAGAAGGGAAGAGCTTGTCATAGCTCCAGGGTCTGGATGTGGCTTAATGGCTCTGGTCTCCTGCTTCCTTCCACTGGCAAAAGCCCAAGAGGGATGAAAAGGATCAAGCTGGGGAAGATGGAGCAATCGATTTTCATAGTTTTGGAAGGGAAAGATGGAGCATACAGGAAGCACTGTGTTTGTGGTGACTTTGGAGTGGTCAGGGTGGCAGCAGACACTTAGAGGGTTACAGACTCAGATGTCTTAGGGGCCAGGCAGTTAACAGATAAAAGCAACTGAGATCTCGTGGGGCTGGGCACCAGAAAAGCCTAAAATGGGCAGCTGCAATTCTCTCGAGCTGATTATTAGCAAGCAAGGATGTGGACCCAGCATTGTCAGATCTTATTCTTCAGCACAAACTAGAAATAGAGCTGTTATGTGAAACTGCCCCATTCTACAATGTTGGTAGTTAATTCAGAGTTACTGTCAAGCAGGCTGTGTATTCAAGTACATATATACTAAGTGGGCTAAAGAAAACGTAGCTGAAACAAAACATAACTTGGCCTGTCAGTTTTCTAATGGTGATTTGGGGGGTTGAAGCAGATGCTGTTCATTTATATCCCTCCACCCTCTCCGCTTCAGGGCACATGGCCAACCTCCAGCTTCCGGAAGATGCTCTCTGGCCGCCATAGACTGCTTTGCTTGGTTGTGTGGCAGTATGGACGCCCTAGAGAATTGACACCCACTGGGTGCAGCCTTCAACCTATGAGTGATGGGGCATGGGTGTATAAATACCCCAGCTCCCTCCTCGGTTGGGTCAGTTCCTCACTGGCTCCCAGAGTGTCTTCCAGCTGCCCTCCATGGTAGCTGGTTTGATAACCCATCTTTCATTGGTGCTTCTTCTCCCTCATCTCATTTTCCCACTCCCCTATAGAAGTTCCTTGTCCTCTCAAATCAACTACTAGCATTCAAATTCCTGTCTTGATTTTAGGGATAATCCATATTAAGACAGATGTTTTGTTTTGGTTTGGTTTTCACTTGGTAATTAAACAGATCTTACAGGGGCTGAGTTTTGAGGCCAAGCCCCACAGGTAGGCAGGCCTTTGTGAAGATAGGCAAAGAAGAACAAGGCCGATATGGAGGAAGGGGCCAGAGTAGACCACAGAAGAGTTTCCTGGTATGAGGGTTCCAGGTCTTAAACAGGGGCCCCGTGTACCATGAGGGCATTGTTACTGGACAACGGTGGGTCTAGAATGACTCCTCCTAGCAAGTGTCTTGAGCAGTGTTTTGCAGCCTAGCTGGGAGGACAAGGGCAAAGGTCAGTTAATGCTTAGAAGAGAAATTCCCAACGGATGAAGAACTCTTCAAAGATGAATTTTGAGAGGGCTGTTATGTAAATGAGGAGCAAGTAGGAGCCATGTTGTCATGTCAACGAGTAGACAACTGTTGGCATCTTATGTGAGTGAGTACTTGTCTAGGAAGGAGCAGAGACAAGAACACAGAGGCCTCTGTTGTGGGCCTATCATGAAGGTCTCCTCTGCATTATCGTGGCTGTCAGCTCCCCGCCCCCCCCGCAAACACACACACACACATTCTGTCTTTGGCTCCCCTCGATATATTTCCTCCTCTTTGCGTAGAGTGAATAAAGAGCTCTGGAGAAGGTGGAGTCTGAAACAAAGAGGCCATTAAACTATTCAGATTTGTCTGGCCAGAGGGAGCATCTTTCTATAATCTGAACAAAGTACAGGCTAACAGCCCTGTTGTGTGCAAATGGCCAGCCCCAGCCCATTTTTTAAGCTGACTTCCCAGGGTAGTAGACCGTGGAAGGGAAGTAAGGAGACCAATCTTAGCTTGTCTCATCTGGAAGTCTTCTCGATCTGGAGCTTCCCACCTCAGCCTGGAACTTAGGCTGTTGAGAATGTGTAGACAGAGCCTCTGGGGGCTTTCTCTAAGGATGCTGGATCTGAGGCGGGGCCAGGAAGGAGAGGAAGAACAGAGGGTATTCCTTCTCTCTGCCACAGGCCTGCACCTGGAACTCAGTTCTAAAGTTTATCTCTTGATCACACAGCCAGCCCTGAGCTGGTCTTGGGACACCAGCCGTCAGCCAAGAATCCACCTAGTTTTTTAGAATGATTTTGAATATGATGGGGGCCAGTCCCTCCTTTAAAAAGCCATCAAGTTGCTGAAGTTGGCAGTTACCCAATTGGACCTCACCAGGGCCTGATCACTCAGCCATATTAACCACTGAATCAAATTAGGATGGGCCCCGGCTTCTGAGCTCAGGCTTGTAAGGGGCTATGGAGCAGCTTTGTTCATTTAGCCAGATTTAGTGAGCAGTTACTCTGTGCCAGGCACTGCTTGGTTACTTAGGCACAATATTGAACTGGTCATGCATGGCCTCTGCCTTCAACAGACTCCCACTCAGATGGAGAGACAGGCAATAAAACAAGCAGTTATCCCACTGAGTAACAGTGCTGTGGCATACAGAAGCCACTCATTTTTTTTTTTAAAGATTTTATTTATTTGAGAGAGAGAGAATGAGAGATAGAGAGCACGAGAGGGAAGAGGGTCAGAGGGAGAAGCAGACTCCCTGCTGAGCAGGGAGCCCGATGTGGGACTCGATCCTGGGACTCCAGGATCATGACCTGAGCCGAAGGCAGTCGCTTAACCAACTGAGCCACCCAGGTGCCCGCCACTCATTTTTGAAAGAGTAAAATGAATGAAAGATCAAATGAATGAATAATGGAGTGTTGTGCCATCCTGACCTGGGGGGTTAGAGAGGGCTTTCTAGAGGAGGTGATATGTAACCTGGAGGATGTATAAATTTAGCCATATGAAATGAAGTAATGGGGAAGAGTGGCAGGGGAAATGGCATGTGCAAATGGCCTGGGGTTGGGAGAGTGAGCTGTGGTGGCAGAACCGAGAAAATTCTAACCGATCGGCTTCGGTTATGGGGGCCACAGTGGGGGTATTTGGAAGAGATGAGGCCTGTGAAATACTCCAGGTTGTGTTGTAAATTATATTGTCATCATGTCGAAGAATTTATATTCATCCAAAGAAATGGGACTTTTAAACAAACAGGAGATATTGGTATTTTCAGGCACCAGGGTCAACCCAATGAGAACATTGCAGAGGACCTTTATCTCTGTTTCCTGGAAAGGATGGAAAAGCATGATGCTTGATATAGTTCTCAGTTCTAATCACACAAGTTACATGTGGATAATGGTCATGGTCAGGTGGAGACGTGCTGAAAGTGTGTCTGTGATCTCAGGGTGTAGGGATGAGAAGGTGAACAGGGCAGAGTTCCCTTCTGTATCTACTAGCCTAGAGGGGGCTCACACTCAGGAAATCCTTGCCCATGGGGGCCCATGATGCACCAGGGCAGATGCTTTGAAATTGGTAGTCAGGGCTGGGAACAAGGACTTGGGGAGAGGAAGGCCAGCCTGGATGCCCCCAGGTAGCAAGTCAGTTATAATGGATAGATAATGGAAGCTGTCATACTCACAGGCCCCTTCATTAGAGATCTTCCAGCCTGGCCCCCTCCAAAAGGGCTTGCCTAATTCACTTGTGATATACTGGCCACCAAACATTCACCATCTCTGAGGCAAAGATTATCCATACCCATCCTTGGACCAAGGCTCAGTCCGAGAACCCATCAGACCCCATGATGCTTTCTCATTCCTGACGGAAGTGGTAGAGATACACATGTTGCCATTGAACTCCCAGAGCGGGGAAAGATACAGCATTCATACTGCAGACGGGAAGACAAAAAGGAGGAGCTGAATGGGAACAGGGCCTTTACATTGTTTTTAAAGAAGTCTCACTCAACAAAACTCCAGTTGAGCAATATACTTTTGAGGTCCCTTGTCCCAAAGCAAAGCTCGCCAGATCACCAGGCAGATAAAGCAGCAGCTGTGCTGGGTACAACTTGGTAAAGCTGGACCATCACCTTGTCTGTGTGCAAAGCCTCATGGGAGAATGCACAAAGGAAGTTCCGCCTCCCCCGTCCAGAAGCTGACATCCTGAGCTGCCAGAGTTTGCTGTTACCCTCGCAGCTCTGGTGTCTCTGCGTCTCACCTTCATGACCAATTGCTAAGAAGACAGACACAGTTCTCTAAGAAAGCCCCAAAGTCCCGCTCCTTTAGGCCCAAGGTACAAGGAATGAGGGGTGGGAGGGAAGCAGACTCTTGATGGTGAGGCCTTGCTAATATGCATGGGGCCCAGGGCAAGAGTAGAAAAGGAGTCCCACACACTATCCGTCTCAATGTTTATAAATCAAGCCAGCAAACATAAACATAATATGTTCTCCTGTCTTGGCAAACATACCTTGGAAATGGATCTGGAAAGTCAGGTTTGATTTTAGAATCTCACACCCCTCGGAGTGGCCGGCCACAACATGGCAGTGTGGTGGGGGGGCGGGGGTTGGGGACCCTGCCTCAAGGCCCTGGCCCCTCCCTTTCTCCTCCTACCACTTGCACCAACCAACACCATGGGCCTCCCCCACATACACGTGGACACCTCAGCCTGAACATCGAAGCTCTGTCCAAATGGCCACCCTTGGACCTGAGAGCGTGCACACCTGAAGCATGGTGTGTCCCCAGTAGAAGAGATCCATGGATGAGCCTGCAGAGACCCTGGAACGGGGCTCAGAGGCCATTTAAACAGAGAATTCTGGGATCTCAGAGACCCATAAGGTGCTCTCAGGGAAAGTGGTTTCCAGGTAGTGTCCTCCCGGCCCCACAGATTTCTTGCTGCCTGAGGATGGTTATCGCCTGAGGATGGCTATCGCCGGAGGAGGCCCAGGGCAGGAGTCCCTCTTGCCCACAGCTAAATAAGCACGCTACTGTTGGCAGGGACCACGGTGTCATCACGGCTGTGACACTGGTCTGAACGTTTAAAGAAAACCATGCACTGTGCTTCTGAATACATCACTGCCTTCCCAAGGGCTGGCTCAACTTCCGTTCCTCCTTCATCTGTCCCAGATCAGACCCACACAGGACTCTGGGAAGACCTCCCCATTCCCACTCACCCCAAGGCCAAATGTCCCAGTGCCTCCCAACGCCCTTTGTCCCAAGCACATCCTCGAGATCTTGACACCTCCACAGAGGCAAAGCTCTAGCCCCACTGCATTTTCAGCAAGGGTTTCTTGATCCAACTTGGGCACCAAGGGACTGACGAGGTTAGTGTTGATGGCTTGAGGTCCCCTTGCTGAGAAAACCAAAGAGAACTGATGCCTCACCTAGTAGGAACACTGAAAAACCAAAACTCAAAGCTCAGGGCCAAGTGTGAGGGTGTGCAGAAAGGTGTGTGTTTTTTCTTGTCATTTTCGACTCTAATGATGGACTCACGTTGCCCGCTCTTCCCTTTCTCTTACACCTTACCTACCTACTAAAGGAGGAGCTCTTGCTTGGTAAGTGGATATAATCCGCAAAGACATGAGAGAATTTATTAGAAGCCACTCGAGAGCCTTAGCTACCTTCTCCAGGGGGAAAAGGACACACACAAATATCCGTAGAGAGCTTTTTTTTCGTTTGTTTTCAGTCAGACTATTTGACTTCCATTTTTTTTGCCCCCCTTTTTTTTCCCCTTTAGTTGAAAACTACTAAAATGTCATTTTGTGACCTTGACTTTATATTTAAAAAAAAGAAAACTCTCTTTATTTCATTTCTTTTCCCCATGCGATATTTGTTTAGGGTTCTGTTCAGGGAACTTTTTCTTTAAAAAAAAAAAAAAGTCAAATTCATTGAGGATTTGGTTGAAGTTTAAAATTTTGGCTTTATCTCTCTTTTTTTTTAAGTTAAAAGATATATGTTTTTCATGCCCATTGTCCCATTTCTTTTCCCCTTCCCCTTCCTTCATTTTTATTACTGTTTTAGGTTAAGGGTGTGACACACCCCCCTTTCGATTGAGTTGTCTCTTTTGTTTGAGTTAATTCATTAGAAATTAAATTTTGTATAATTTCCTTTTTCTTTGGTTTAATCTGGATCGCATGCTTTTTCTCTGCATGATACCTAAATCTTCCAGTTATTCTAACAAGGGGTAAAAAAATATCTCCTTTCTGTGGAATTCTTTCAGGAATTTGTGCTTTTGTTTTTTTTTGGCGTCTCTCTTTCCTCTTCTCTCTCTCTCTCTCTCTCTCTCTTTCCTTTCGTTACAGTGCATCATGACGGTAAACATTTCTTGGTTATTTAGACACAGTGCACAGGCCCAGCGATCAGCAGTGTCCAACGGGTGTTTTTGCTTTCAGATCACTGGGTCGGGGTCTGCAGCTGACCTCTTTACCAAAACAGCCAGCCCGCTCACCACCTCCAGAGGACGCTCCCAGGAGTATGACTCAGGCAATGACACCTCTTCACCACCCTCCACGCAAATCAGCTCAGCCAGGTCACGGGGCCAAGAGAAGGGGAGCCCCAGTGAGGGCCTCACCAAAAGCCGGGAGCTCAACTGTGGCAACACCTCTGATTCAGGGAACTCCTTCACCACCTCCTCACCCCAGAACAAGGGGGCCGCTTTGGAGAATCTCTCCCCCACCAGCAGGGGCAGAGAGTCAAGGTCAGTGCACCTGGGCTGGAGGAGGGGTCGGGGGGGGGGGGGGGGAGGGTTCTGCCTTAGCTCTACCACCTCAGTCTCTCACCTTAGCCCTGTACCCATGCACTTCCCACCCCTAACCCAGGAGGCTTTGATTTGCAAGAGAGAGAAAACTCAAACTGGCATAATTTGGGGGCGGGGGGGGGAATCCGAAGATATCAGCTTCAGGTACATCTGGATCCAGGGACTCAAAAATACATCCTTGAGATTCTGCCTTCCCCATTACATCTCTCATCTCTGCTTCCCTCTCTATTGGCTTCATTCTCAAGCAGACCCTCCCAAAGCATGGGCACATATGCCAACAGCATTCACATATGCTAACCATTCTATCTGTTTAGCCAGCCAATGGAAGGAGAATGCCCCTTTCCCAAAAATTTCAGCAAAATACCAGGGCAGATTCTCCTTGTTTCTGCCTGGCCCATCTTGGGCCAGGTGGCCAAACGTGCCCACCCTTGGACCAGTCACTCTGGCCCAGGAGATGCTGTGCTCTTGGCAAGAATATGTCACATGCTACCATCAGGGTTAGTGAGTAGTCTTCCCACATACACAAAAGTTGGGGGAGGTCCAGTTGTCTGAAGGAAAAGTCAGGGTACTGATATCAGGAAGGATGGAGATGGGCAGGCAAAAACAAATATCAGTTTTACCAGTAATCTCAGGAGAAAGTCTAACATTAAATTCATTTAAAGTTGCTGTCATGTTAAAACATTTAAATGTACTGAAACCTTGTGTCAACACAAATACCTGCTCCTGGATGTTTGTAGCAGCTTTATTCATAATGGCCCAAACTTGGAATCACCTAAGACATCCTTCAGTAGGTGAATAAACTATAGTACATCCAGACAAGGGAATATTATTCAGCACTAAAAAGAAACGAGCTATCAAGCCATGAAAAGACGTGGAGGAAATTTAAATGAGTGAAAGAAACCAGTCTGAAGGCTACATATGGTACAGTTCCAACTCCATGACATTCTGGAAAGGGCAAAACTAAGGAGACAGTAAACAGAGCAGTGGGTAGAGATGTAGAGAGGGCAGGGGTTAGAGAGGGCTGCTTAGGTGGAGCACAGATCCATAGTTTCCGTTTCTCAAAACCCATTGGGTTCACAAGAGTAAACGCTAATGGAAACCGCGGACTCCACGTGATGATGTGTCAGTGGAGGTTCAGTGGTGGTAACCAATGTATCGCTCTTTTGTGAGATGTGGAGAGTGGGGGAGGTGGTGGGTATGGAGAGTACAGAGGGTTCCCATATACCTGCGGCGTGTACATGTGTGCCTGTGTGTGAGTGTGTGTACCTTCACACCTTGCTAGATGCAGTTTTCCTGCAGAGAACCTTGCGTGCAGTGGCTTATGAGCCAGTTTGTAAACTCTACTTCATTACCCCCTTACCCTCTCATTCAAGAAATCACAGCAAAATGCTAATCACCGAGGATAATGTCACAATTACGGCTAGTAGAAATCGCTGCTCATTGACTATCATTCATTCAGCTACTTACCCTCTCCTGGTTATCAGGCACCTCCTAGAAGCCAGCCACTCAGCCTGGTGCTGGAGAAAGGGAAATGGCACAGTCCTTTTCCTCAGGAGCATATAATGAGGCAGATGCAGGAGGGGTGGAAGAGATTTGCTGGTACATTCTCATGCTAACGTGGGGTCTTCTTTCTTCTGGAGGTGGGAGTCTGCTTTTGTTCAAAGTGGCCAAGATGTCAGAATGATAAGCAAAGCCTTAGCAGTGAAGCAGTTAACGGCTTCTTCAAGGACAGAGCGCCCTTTGTCCCCAACACATAGCCCACTTCAGTTCTTGACAAACAGCTTAGCATCTCCACGGAGCCTCTGGTTTGCCTGCCCTGGGACATCCCTGGCCTCAGTTCACACCCAAGCCTGCCTGGGAGCCAGGGCTGGGTCAGAACAAATGTCAGTATCTCCGAGAACAGGCAGTGAAATTCCCAGATGAGACAGGGAGGACAGGTGTCTACTTACATACTCCAAGGCAAAAAAAAAAAAAAAAGAGAGAACCAGAATAGTAATAGTAATAACAACTGATAATAATAACGACTGCTCATATGTCTTGAGCCCTGATTATATGCTAGGTGCCATGCTGAGTGCTTGCCATGGATCATCTTCCTTCACTCCTCATAGAACCTTTATGGGATAAGTATTATCAGAGATCTTTTTTAGCTGGTGGGGAAACTGAGACTCAGAGTCGTTAAGAAACTTAAGATCATAAGGGCCAGCGCCAGGATTCAAACACAGATCTGTCATAGCATTGAAGCTGAAGCCTGAGTGGCATCTAGCAGTTACCTGCTTCATTTGATCTCTATGGACAGCCAAATTAAATCATTTAGACCCAGCCTTTCATTTTGAAATATAAGTGATCTCTAAATCCATGGCTATTTATGCCATGTCAGCAATGAGCAGAGAGCTGAGAGGAAAAGACATGATCAGCTCTAAATCTAGGGAACCTTCAACAGTGAAGATAGGGGACTGGTGGGGTGACAGGGGCATAGGCTTTGAAGCTGGACAGATCGGGGTTTGAGACTCTGGGTGGCTTTGAGGAAGTAACTAACCATTCTGAGTCTTCCCTGTAAATCGGGGAGAATAGTGCCAGTTTCCTAGGGTTGTTGGGAGGACCATACAAGATGATGCTGGTGGAGCACCAGGATACTAAGAGGCTCAAACGTTTATTTCACAACTATTTATTCATGACCGACAACAGATGGTATCAGGCTCTGTCCGAGGTGCTGGGATACAGTTTCCAGAGATTTGAGTCCTCTCCCCAAGGAGTTCAGTGACTGGGGGAGGAAGAGACAATTGTAAGACCAAGTGAGTCCTTCTAGGGACAGGGGGTGCATAGAGGCTGGCGGCCGTGGTAACACATTGAGGGTCACCCAACTAGACTCAGGGAGATGTCAAAAAAGGCCTCCCAGAAAAGGTGAGGTCGAACTAAGGCCTGAACCATGAGTAGTTATTGTCAGGTGAGGAGGGAAGGGAAGAGGGCTCCAGGCAGTGGGAATGTTCTAAGGCCTGGAGACAGGGAAGGAACAGGGATATTTCAGGAGGAACAAGTAGTCCATTATGGCTGGAGTCAAGAGAGGAAAGTGCCAAGAGCTGAGATTGGAGGGGTGTGCAGGGGCCAGATCATGATGAGCATGGAAACCATATATTAACGGGATTAGAATTTGACTCTTGGCCCAAACCAAATGAACATGCCCTTATTGAGAACCCAACAGGAGCTTCACATGGCTCCCGGCAGGGTGGGAGCACAGAAGACAGGACCCTGTCATTGGGTGATTTTGAACAAGCCTTCACTCTTCTTTGGGTCTCAGTTTCCCCGTCTGCAAAATGGGCTACATCAAAGTTTCCCAAATGTAAACCACCTATATGGCCCCTTGTTGATTTTAGCCATATCCCTGTACCTACTGGTACTCTTACTTTAATAAACTCACTTTTTTATACAAGGAAACTTACACCACTATCTTACCTAGAAAATTTATAGCACTCGTCCTAAATAGAAAGCACCTGCAAAATACATGATTTATATATGAAAATACATAAAGATGGTGTATTTAATTCTAGTTAGCAACAGTTGCCCTGCCCAAGGCACCAGATCTGGGAGACGGCAGTGTTGAACCCACTAGTACCCAACCCGGAGTTTCCCATTAATGTAATCAGAAGGACTGGAAAAGACTCAAAAGGGAATAAATCTCTTTGTGATTGGTGTTATTTGCCATTATGCCCATGCCCACTGACCTAAAATGCTCCAAAGTGCCCCCTGTGGTATGTGTCCCCCTCTGTCCTTATTCCTCTGACATCTGTGGCCTGGAAAGTTTCCTCGAGGCAGTAAGATGGGAATAGGCGGAAAGGGGTTTCTGAGAGTACCACAGCCTAGGCGCAGGTAGGGAGAGGAGTATCAGCTCCAGATGCCTGCAGACCAGCGGGCAGGCCATTGCTAACAGGCGTTCTGCCCACATCTGCAGAGGATTTCGGTCGCCATGTCTGGAATGCGCAGAAGTGAAGAAGTCCAGTTTGGTCCCATCCACAGCCCGGAGCTCCCCCATGAGAGGGTGCTCCCGCAGCCCCTCCTATGCCAGCACCCGTTCTTCCAGCCACTCCTCCCGATCCCCAAACCCCAGGGCTTCCCCCAGGTACACCCGAAGCCGATCCACCTCCTCTGGAAAAAGGTGAGTGCCACTTTGACCTCTGTTCTGCAGCGCTCTCCTCCTTAGGGAGCTAGTTATGGTAACCAGAGATGGCCTTTGGCCCTGGGGGCGGGGGGCAGGGGGCGGGGAAGGAGTCAGACGGACTTGAGTTTTGAATGCCCACTATACCCGTTCCTAGCCGGTGGCCCTGGGTCTCAAATAACCTCTCTGAGCCTCAGTTTCCTTATCTGCAAAGTGAAAACATTCACCTCTCTGTGCTTTGGTTTTCCCATCTGTGGAATGGGATTGATAATAGTACCTAACCCTAGGATGTGTTGAGGATTTAATGAGAAAATGCACACAAAGCATTAGTGCAATGTCTGACATGTAATAAAATACACAGTCATAGCTAACATTTCCTGTGTGCATTGAACCTAATGAGACCCTAATTTGTGAGGTATGTGATTGACTCTAACTTACTCATCTAATTTACAACGCTATAGGGTAAGTACGATTATTTATCCCCATTTTATAGATGAGAAAACAGAGGCCCAGAGAAGTGAAATCACCTGTTCAAGGTCATACAGCTAATAAGTGGCCTTAAATGGTAAGAATTCAAGAAGAAGTTGTCAATATTATTATTAATCGCCCAGAAGAGAGGGAATTTCATTCTCAGGAGAGGGCCAGACTCCTCGGCCTGGCGTCCTGAAAGAAGAAGGTCTCCCTCAGGGGACCCGCTGCATAAAGCCCTACACATCCGGGACGACCCCGTCGAAGCCCAGCAGGCCCCTCGGGGACTGTTTACTCTCCCGCAGGTCCTACTCGCGCTCTTCCAGCTATTCCTCCAAGTCGGGCAAGAGGAGCCCACCCAGCAGAAGCTCCCGATCGCGCCGCAGCCCCAGCTACTCGCGTTACAGCCCTAACAGGTACCGGCCCCGCCCCCAAGCACAGGCCCCGCCCCCCGGCCTCCTCCCCCACCCACCTCTATGGGGAGCTTCACCCAAGCCCCGCCCCTGCTCCCCCATCGTCCAGCATTGCAGGAGTAGGGATGGGGAGACGACCCAGCATCCTTGTAGTTTTCTTCGTCTCCGCTGGAGTGGATATGTTTGGGCCCCCAAACATATCCTTGAGTCCTAACGTACCCCCATAATATACAGCGAGCCACACCCCAGAATTCACAGCCCGGCCCTCAGCCTCTTCACACACCTAATACTACCCTTCTTCCGCATATTCAGAGCCCCCAGTTCTTACGCATGCGCCAGGGCCCTCTTGACGTCCGCATTCTCACCCCCGCAGCACCCGCGCCCCTGTAATGCCCACCCTCGAAGGCTGACACCCGGGCACACGCCCGCCCCCCCCCCCCAGTATCGAACCACAGCCCTGTCCTTTTCCCTCCCGCATTCCCTGGGGCCCCGGGAGAAACCACCCACTGCCCCAGTGGGGTGCAGGGCGCAGGGGAGAGGAAGTGAGTGACCCTGGCTCATGCGGATCTCCCAGCTCCCCAGTAACCCCCGCATCCCTTCAGGGAGCGGGACCCCAAGTACAATGAGAAGGACTCCCAGCAGCGGGAGCGCGAGCGAGCGCGTCGGAGACGGCGGTCCTACTCGCCCATGCGGAAGCGCCGGAGAGACTCCCCGAGCCACCTGGAGGCGCGGAGGATAACCAGGTAAGGCCAGGAGGGCCGGGGGTGCCCACCTTCACCCTCACTCCCACCCCTCACCCGCTGGGGCCCCGGGTTCTCCCCGTGCCCCCTTGGAGCTGGATTTCAGGATTGTGGGAGCTCAGACACACTTTGCGGGCTCTGCTGGGAGCGGGCAGGGCCTCCGGGGCGGGGCTAGGATGGGTGCCTGGAACAGGGGTGGGACCAGCCTGAGGAATCCGGGTGTGGACGGGGTCTGCGGAGGGGGCTGGGAGGTCACGTCGAGGCAACGGGGGCCAAAGCAGTGGGGACAGATCACGCTCAGACGCACAAACAAGGCATTAATAGACCCTGATCACACCCTGCACCAAGTGTGGAGAGGGCAAGAAGGATCATTTAGGTGCCAAAGGGACTTAGAGGGAGCCCTGGTGGGTGAGGGGGAGAGGTGGGTGAGGGGCTCTGGAGTGGAATCCCGGCTGTGCCACTTTTCAGGTAAGCTGGGAAAGTCTCTTCACCTCCCAGATCTTCAGCCCTCACCCATGAAGTATGGAAGGAAATAATTCCCAGGAGTATCATAAAGATGAAATGCAAGGGGGCAAAGAGATGGGAACCCACTTTGTAAACTGAAATGCAGAACACTAGAACCCTCAGTGTGCCGTTGTTTCGGACTGAATGGTCAGACTAGGTGGATAAGGTTTCCTGTAACAGGTAAAGTCTTAGATGAGAAAAGCCCTAGAAAAGAAGCCTGAGGTCCGAGTGGACACGTATTTCTTCGGCCTGGAAAGCAGTAAGAATGGCTGAGTCTTGCCCTAAAATTGGCTGCTGACAATCAGTCGGGCTCTTCCTCCTGGCCCTCTAAGGGTCAGCCACTCCATCCAGAGACTCACGGGACTGGGGCTGGGGTGTCCTCCTGGCTGCCTAGTGCCTCCTCCCTAGAGATGACCTGGAGGAGGAAAAAGCACCTGTGCCCCAAACAATAAGATGGGGATAAAGCATCACCTTCTCAGATATCCCACAGAACACCCTGGTACACAGGAAGTCCTACACCCACCGCGTTGACCAGAGGTGTCCTTGAGGTTGACTTGGAGGAAGGCTGAGATAAACAGAGTGGCATTTCTAAAAGGCCCTCTTGTTTCCTTAGTCAACCTCAAATAGTCCATCTTGATGAACCCATTCAGTGTTTCCCAAACTTCAGTCACCCCGCAGCATCTGAGCACTTTTGACTTGTCTGTTTAGTAAGCGTACTGTAGCTTACTTAATTTTCTTTAAATAGATATGCTCTTTCTTAGAGGTCCATACATTTAATTCAAAAGGAATACACCACAGTACACTATAGTAAATGGACAACCAGCCTCTCTTACCGTAAATAGAAGGTTCTAGTAAAAGTAAAAGTAGCACAACAAAACTGCAATTAGAGTCTAGGTGTAGATCCTATTGACAGCTGGAGGTTCTGAGCCCCAGCCTTGCTTTATTAAAAAGTGAGATCGGTGACTTCTCAAGACCCCAGCACTAGGCTGAGACCATCCCCTGGATGTGCTCGGGACAGCACGAGGAGCGTAGGCGGAGGGTCTCCCCAGGGGCCTGGGAGGTGGAAGTTACTGCTCCCCCTTCTCCTGCCTTCCCCTCCCGCCGGGAGGCTGCGGAAGCTGGCGGGTGCCCCCGGGGCCGGGGTGGGCGGAGTCTGGTCCTCAAGCGCGCTCCGTCTGGTCTCCGCAGTGCCCGGAAACGCCCCATCCCCTACTACCGGCCCAGCCCCTCCTCATCCGGCAGCCTCAGCAGCGCCTCCTCCTGGTACAGCAGCAGCAGCCGCTCGGCCAGCCGCAGCTCTTCCCGCAGCCGCAGTTATTCCCGCAGCCGCAGCCGCAGCCGCAGCCGGACCCGCACGAGCAGTGGCTCCAGCTCGCGCAGCCCCAGCCTGGGCTCCCGGAGCCGGAGCCGGAGCCGGAGCTACAGCTCAGCAGACAGCTACTCCAGCACGAGGCGCTAAGCAAGGGCCCTCCCTTGAGCCGGCTGCCTGCAGCGGGGCCCCTTTCACTCTGCCAGCCTCTCCCCCTTCCCTGCCCACCCTGCCTTCTCCTTGGGGACGGACCTTGCGGGCTCCTGGACCCTGTCCTTCCTGCTCTCCTGGGGAGGAGGAAAAGAGGGTACGGGGCCTTCAGCCTCTATGTCAAGCCGCTAGGAGCCTCCACCAGCACCACCCCCGGGGCTCAACTCGGGCCTGGGCGGATGGAGAGAACCACCCTCTGTTGGCACAAAAAACCTCAAGGTTCTGTAAGAAGCAATGGGTCCGTGACTCCAACGCTTGGGCCTAGCCAGGAAAACAGAGTTCTGCTCACCCACTGCTCCTGGGATGCCTATGGAGGCACCTGCCCTCATTCTCCCCTCATTCAGCCTCCTGAGCGGGTGTGTGAACCCTCGTGGGATGGGAGGTGATGAGAGGAAACCAAGGGCAGTTAGGCCCAGGAGAGGGGGTCAGGCCTTTCACACACGCACGCACGCACGCACACGCACGCACACACACGCGCACGCACGCACACACCCCACGAAACAGGCCGGAGCAGAAGTAGAAGGCAATCAGAGGGGGGAGAGAAGGGATCTGAGTAGGGATCACGGAGGTTTCAGTGGGGAGGAAGTGTCAGGAGAGAGGAAAGGGGTTCTCTGGTTGTGAGCATAGACGCAAAAGGGCAGGGGTCATTCTGCAGCACCCCCCCCCCATTATCTTGGCGTGGTCAGGAAAAGCAGTCCAGTAGGTTCTAGCAATGGAGAGGCCCCCACAAGGCTTCGACAGCCTCTTGGCTGTTCACAGGGCCCCTGAACCTCCCTGAGAAAGGACACAGTAGACAGGACACCTTGGTCCACAGCCCCACAGCCCAGATTTGCCTCAGCCCCCACTAGCTGGCACCAGCTTAATTCCACGAGACCATCTGCTGAACATCCCCCAGTGCCATGGCCAGCTGCCAGTCCCCAGCGCCGGCCAGTCTGGCCTTACCCTCCCGTTGGTGCCTGCCTGCCTGCCCCCTCCCCCGCGGCCCCGACGGCCACACCCTGGAGCCCACCCAAAGCAGCCGAGCATCGGCTCACCCGCCCTCAGCCCCAGCCAACCCCTTTGCCTCTCAGGAATTTTGCCAGGATGGGGCACAGCAGCTCCGGTTTTGGGGGGAAAGACCCAAATCCAGAGAGTGTGAGGGGACAGGGGCGTGGGTACTCCAGAGCCTGGGATTCTCCTGGCTTCTGAGGCTTCTCTGTCAGCTCAAGCCCCACCTTCATCTCGGCCCTCCCCCAATCGTCCCTCCGCCCGGGGCTGGGCAGCACGGGTAAGCTGATCTCCAACACACAAATACCACCAGTTGCTTCATCCACAGCAGGCACTGAGAACAGGGGTGTGAGGGAGAGGATCCTTAAAATAAACCCCTGGGCATCCCCCTCACCAGCTGACTGGTTTTCCGGAGCCTTGTGGGTGAGTTTCAAGTTTGCGGCAGCAAGGGCAGCGGGACAGGGCACGGAGGGGGATCGTGAGGGGGGACAGTTCCCAGCTCTGGATACTGGGGCCGGCTACGGGGAAGCAGGGACCAAACACTCTTTATCCTTCCCACCCGAAGGAAAACACTGGAACGAAAAAATCCTTTTTCTCGAAAGCAGTGACCTGTCCCCCCAACTCCCAATCTTTCCCATTACATCAGCCCATGGGGCCAGAAACTGCCCTGCAACCACCCACAAGTCCTTCCTCCATCAGGAGAGCCGAAAGCGAGGTGCCCCAGACAGCACTGGACGACCTGGCCTTCCCATGATGCCCTCTGGCCCAGCCCTGGGCCCCACCCGCCCAGACTGGCGGATGCCGACGCTGTCACCGCAGAAGGCCGGATGGCAGGTGCCTGGGACAGGGGCAGGTGCCCTGGGAGGGCATGTACAGCAACTGTAAATAACCCTCTTCCCTGCCCAGGAACGCAAACTGGGCTCCAGTCTCCCATCATGGAGCCACGGAACCTCATTAGCGGGACAGCAGTGAGAGAGGCCCAAGAGCCTCCCATCAGACTGCCTTCAGACAACTCTAGGGGACCATTTTGCCTGGGGCTCCTAGCAAACCTATTATTTATTTTATTTATTTATGTTTATTTATTTATTTATGTGATGACTTCTCTCTCTCTCTCTCTCTCTCTCTCTCTCTCTCTCTCTCTCTCTCAGTTGCCATTAGCAGTATTCAACTATTTATTTATATGGAGAGGTGTGTGTGTGTGTGTGTGTGTGTGTGTGTTTCGGGGTGGGGGGGCTTCTAAATTATTTTTGCGCATCTTTTTTCCCTTATATCTTTGTGGGTGGAATCTGAGAGGTCGGGTGTTGAGTAGGGATGTTGGCTTTGTCCCTGCAGGGGAGACCCACAGATCTCTAAGTCCAAACATCCTGGAGTTGGCCTGGGAGGGTGGGGGGAGCACTTCAGACCCAAGGTTCATCGTTATGTCAGTGAGGTTCAGGCTTGCGCCCCAGCACCCTGCCCACCAGCTGCACTGAGGTATCAGAAAGATGAAGAACAGCCACGAGCTTTGTGAGCTAAGGCCCCAAAACGGTACAGTGGAGTCACAGCTCACGTGGGGGTTGAAGTCCAAAGTTAGCATAACCTAACTAAGGCAAAATTTGCAGAGTCAGAAATCTCGGTGTGAGCGCTGTAGGGAGGCACCTGCTGGGAGACAGCGATACTGGCCCTTGCCAACTGAGGAGGCTTTGTTCAGTATTTATTGAAGTAGCCACCTTGGGTTTGGGCGGTCATGGTGGTTAAAGCGATGATGTCTGGTTTAGCACTAGGATTGAACTTCGAGTTGACAAGGAGAGTATGGCAAGAATTAAGCTGGCTGAGGGGAGAGAAGATGCACCTGTGGTCTCTCACCTCACTCCAGGGCATACGGTAGTGGGCAGGATCCCTACTAGCTTTTCGGAGCATGCCTGGTTGGTTCCGTGTAAATTATACATGCTTCCGCCTCCCCTGTAGCCCATTTCTCCCCATCCCCTGAGGTTTTTCCAGGCTGTTCTATTCCTTCTGCAGTGGACGCACACTGCTTCCCGGAGCAGTGTCCACCATCCTAAGAGAGAGACACAGACCCAATGCAAAAAGCCTTTTACTGTGATCTTTTGCTTTCCATCAGAGGAGAGTGCAAAGCTATTTCAGAAATTAGACAAAGGGGGCGGGGAAGACAAGAGGAAAGGAGCAGCCAGAGGTTCCCCCAAGAAGGTCATTTCGGGGCCCATCGAGCCAGGATCTAGAGGCCTTTACCAGTCCTGCCTCTAACTGCAGGGTCTTCTTGCTGCTTCCCAGAGGGGGCCCCACCCTTTCCAAAGTCACCACTCACTGCCTTGAAATCGCCAGCTCCTCTGGGTCCAGCTTTTAGTTTGGTGAGATTTCTGCAACATCCCTGGTTGTTTCCCTGGCAATGTGATTTTACCCAGCTCTAACCCCCAGCCAGGGGAAAGTTTGCAAGAAGGCTGTTTAAATGCCTCCTGGGGTGGGGGGTGAGGGAGGGAATCTCTGTCCCTCCCTCTTGCCGGATATGCTTCTCCAATTTCCCTTACATTTCCTTTCTTATGCATCCAAAAATAAAACGCTTGTTGAGGTGCTGGTAACCTTGCTTAACCAGAGCCCCCCGTTCCTGGCATCAGTGTTCCTCTGCCTACTTCGCCCACATTACCTTCTGTTTCCAGGGAATGAGACAAATTGCCTGAAACCTGCGTGTGGTATGCACTTATTTTTAAAAGCCAGCATTGGGGGGTGTGGCACACGGCCCAGCAAACATGCAGCCTTCCTGGATGAATGAACCTGGACAGATCGCTCAATTTTTCCAAGCCAAAAATTACCCCTTTGAGAAGTGGCGGAGTTTTTGAGATATAATCCAGAATGTTGACCTGAGGCCTGGGAAATTGTCCAAAGACCGGGTGAGTTCACCAGGATTGAGAAGAAAAAGGAAAACAGCCTCAAATCTTTTTAGGAGGTTCTCAATCATTAGAGTAAAACTTAAAGCAATATGTGAGTTCCCTTCGGTCAAATTAAGAAAAGCTAACTCCCTCAAAGCCCCCATCCAGGAACATTCTAGTTCCTCGAGGATCAACTGCCTTCCTATCTCTGTTTCTTCCCTTGTTGAAGGAAAGGCAATATTTCAGAAGCCAAACGACATTTAAGATGTTTGAAAGACACAAGGGTCTTGGTCTCAGAGAGCCCCCATCATCCATGAGCTCAGAACCATCCTCTTCCCCAAAGGCTTTGCTTGAAGAGGACCAACGTTTGGGTGCTCCCAAAGGTTCCCAAGCACTTTTTTTTTTTTAAGTCCCACTCCCATCATTTCTTCCGCTGTATTCTTTCCAACGAATATTCAAAGTAGTCTCACAAGCATGGGTCTTGCCTTGCTTCACTCTCCAGCTAAATAGAAAAGTTTGATTAAAAAACAAACAGCATTCCTCAAACTGCTCCCTCCTCCGTTAGCCAGCTGCATCCAGCTGAGGAGCTCATGCTACATCCAGTGTCATCAAGCAATGCTTTATTGCAACCTCTTCCTCCTCACTTCTGCACCAATGAGCCAGTGATACGGATAGACTTGGCATCTCCCCTCTGTGGCTGCCGTTTTGGGCTTTTTTTTCTTTATTGAGGGTTTTTTTGGGGGGGAGTTGTTTTGCATTGTAAATACCATGATGGGGGGCCCCTCGTCAGAACATGCTTATTTAATAATTTATTGCCTATTTATTGAGTGGTATCGGGAGAGGAGAGGGACTACCTCTTCCCCTGAATTGCTATTGGAAATCAGTGATCTCCCAGCTCTGGGTGCGGCTGTCTGCAGCAAGGGGCATTATCAACCAGGTAATGAGTGCTAGAATCACCCAGCAAATTGGAATTGGCAGAAACGGAGTCTTCAGTCATACAAATTAAGTTCAAATGGAACTAAAACACTGGTTATCTCCGGGAAAACCTCATTTTGATGGAAATTAATTGCAGAATAAAATGCCTATGCACGAACCAAATTCTATTAAAAAGTCACAACTCCTTGAAAAAAAAAGAGAGAGAGAGAGAGAATTGTAATTCCTTTTCTCTGGCCAAGAAAAGATATGCCTCATCTTCTAACAAGTTGAGCCAAAGAGACTGGAATAACATTCCTTTGTGATTCTCTGGCCTGTGTGTGTGTGTGTGTGTGTGTGTGTGTGTCTGGATGAAATGGAGTGGGTCTCGGGCCTCAGTGTTATCATCTGTAAAATGGGACTTGGCCTAAGTGTTCTTGGCAAGGGAGAGGGCGGGGGTTCCACCTCTGATGCTGTGAGCTCCAAACTCTCAGGTATACGGTCCCTGGTGTCTTCTGCCAACTGTAGGCCGAAGGATGTCTCCTAAGGAAGGAAATAAAACACCAGGGCATGGACCTCATTTGCAGGGTAAGGTGGTAATAGTTGAGTCCTGCAGTCAAAAATGGGAGGCCTCCAGATGCTGCCACCTGATGTAACTCTTGTAGCCTGGGTCAAAGAAGCCTTCTATCTTAGCTTGACCTTCTCTCCAAGCCCAGCCGTTATCAAAGGAGAGACCAAGAAGGCTTCGCTGTTCTCTGGAGTTCACCACTGTTCATCATGTCAGACCACATTTTGTACAGTTGTTCGAACAAGCCAGTGACCTAGGTCATGCTGCCATTTGTCGGATGAGAAAACTGAGGCCCGGGAAGGGGGAATCTGGTTTGCCGAAACTCCCTTGAGCTCAGACCGTCCTGGCTCCACGCCCCACTCTCTCGGTAGCTCTTTCTCGCCAGGCCCCTGCTGTGAGGACTTTGTGCAGGGTCTTTTCTCTCTCAATTCTCGGCTGCTCCCTCAAGCAGTCATTGGCCAAGGACCTAGCAGCATCCACCCTATCAGCCTGGCAGGCTCGGTGCACCCCAAGGCCATTTCTCCACATCAAGGGGCTAGAATTCCCATCTGGAAAACCCCATGCCAGGGGACCCACCACCAGCCCAGCTCAGCCCGAGCAGCCAGCCTCTGTCTGGAGCATCCACATCAGAGCGGGGAGAAGCTCCTGTGTCCTCCAGCATCCCAGGACCCCGTCCTCTACCCAGTGACACAGCGGCCGTGGCTTGTTTGATTTCTGGTGTCCATAGCTAAGCATAACCTTCCCGGGGTTTCCGATTTTTCAGCCTGTACGAAACATGTCTCTCTGTTCTAATAAAAGGTTCCATGGTATGGTGTTCTCAAACGTGGCCCAGCATCCTCTGTCTACGTGGGGTGCCCAGAAGCGGGGAGGGCCGAAAGCCCCTGGGCATGACCTGCTGCTGCTTGTGCACACCGTCGCATTGCTCATCTCCTTTCTTCAGTCTTCAAAACAAGCCTGTAGGCACTTTGGTTTTACATAGACATTCATAGCATCCACGGAATGCTTCGGGAAACCTTTCTGTAAGCATTTTACGTGCATTATCTTAGTCTTCACCACAACCCCAGGAGGTAGGCCTTAGAATCTCCTTCCTACCAGGAAGGAAACTAAGGCCCTGCAAAGCCAAGTCCCTTGCCCAAGGCCGTGGCGTCAATGATAGGATCCATGCGGGCTGAGTGCAGACCCCAGGCTGTGCACGGCTCTGCTCCGCTGCACTTCAGCTGATGCAGAGAGGACGCAGTTGTCTCTGGTAGAACCGTGTTTCTCCCAGGCCTTCATGGGCAGGAGGAAGTTCAGTGTGTAGGGCACAGATGTGGGAGTCCAAACACCTGGATTCTAAGATAGACCCTGCCATTACTCGCTATGTAGCGCTGAGCAAGGATGATACCCCGTTGGGGCTTGGTTTGCTCATTTATAAAATGGAGGCAGCAACGGTTCTCTCCCTGGGCTGCTGTGGGAACTAATTGGAATGTGGCTCTAAAAATACATGATGCATGGGAAGCACTCAGTGAATGTTAGTGAGCATGACTACTATTCCCTCACCCGAGACTGAGCTATGGGAGCGGGGCTCATGGAGACAGCCCTAAGTAGCCAGCTGGGAACAGTGGGGTTCCTGCAAGGCCCTGTGAAGGCCCCCCGGATATGTCCTCAGTGTCCAACTTCAGAGTTTCCTGCCATAGGGAACAGAGGTTGAAAACACCCACAGGGGCAGGCAGGTGGGGGAAGTGGGCAGGGTTAAGACTGTGGGGACCCAGGGAGTCCAGCACACCACAGCCAGCTAGCTAGCTCAGCTCAGTGTTGCCAGATCTCCCCATTTCTCAAGAGGATGATTTTTTAGATAAAATGTACTGATTTTTAAAATGTGGGTAACTCATTCTTTTTTTCAAACATTATGCAAGTCAAAAAAAGTTATACAAACACGTGTGTGGATAACGTAGATCATCCCAGGGGCCAGACAGCCCTCCCCGCCATCCCCAGGGCTACAGCCCCTGGCCTGTAGCACAGCCCTGTCTATACCTGACTAGGTTCTCAGCTCGGAGAGAAAGAGCAAACAAAATAGGTTACCACTGTCACCTCCCCTTGTATCTTGCCCCTCTGGAAATCTCCCTTAAAAATCATCTGAATGGGACAACCTCCCTGGGGTAAATCCATTGCTATCCACCGGGGACCACCAACACCACCACACGCACGATTTCTTTCTTCCCAAACAGGCTAGGGTGAGGCCGCAACCCGTGTCCCCTTATGAGGCTTCATCAATAAATAATAGTACTAGTAATAATAAAAATTAAATTTTATGGATCAGTGATCCTGTGCCAAGCCCTTTTCATGCCTTAACTTACCTCCTTTTCATAACAACCCTGTTTAGCCCCATTTGACAGATGAGAAAGCTGAGGGTCACAGAGAGGACCACATAGCTAGAGGGTATTTGAACCTCGGTCTGTGGGCTCCAGGACCGTTTCTGCTGCACCTCTTTGCCTCTGAAGGTGGGAGCCCCATAACTCAGAGCTAGCCCTTCGTAAGGGCCCCCCAGGACTTTTTCTGGAAAATGTGGCTGCCAGGAGGTTGTGAGGCCAGCCGTCCTTCAGTGTCTCACGGAGGAGGGCTCTGCCTTTCTACCTCCTGCTCTGGCTCCCAGTCACAGGAATCGGGTGTTCTTCTGGCTCTTGGTCCCAAGAGGCGCCCCACCCCCTCCCAGCCAGCACAGGGGAGGCTGGGCGGCCCTGCGCCATGGCTCACTTTCAGCCCAGGGATGGAGCCAGGCAGCCTGCGGCCGGCACCCTTAGCTTCCACAGTCCCAGGGACACGCACAGCCTCTCCTCAGGGTGAAGGCAGGCAGGCAAGCAGGGGAGTCAGGAGGACATCAGAAAATTGAGCTTCACAAGAGGCAGGGGCTGAGGGCCCCGGTTCGCCTTGTGACCTAAGCAAATCAAGCCCCTCTGGGTCCTAGTTATTTCGCCTGTGAAAAGAAGTTGGGTCAGGCCGGTGGTTCTTAACACTGGCTACGCCTTGGAGTGAACTGTGACCTTTACAAAGCCACCCACCCTTGAGTCCCCTCCCCCATCCCCAATAATAAGGGCTGCTGAGGGTGGGTGCCAGGGGGCGGGGTTTTCAAAGGCTTCCTCGGTCATCAGCTGTGAAGCCAGGATCGGGAACCACTGAATTACCTGACACCATAAATGTCGTGTGCCGCTCGGGTGTGAGAGCGGAGGTGGGCTCTCAGCCGTCTTAGCCGTAACGGCAGCACGACCAACAACCCTCCACACTCCCGTGAGACCGATTCCAAGCCCTTGACGTATATTAACCTAAATTACTTACATTATTTCATCCTTGCAACGGCCTTATGCGGCAGGGACTGTTTTTATGCTGATTTTACGGATGCAGAAACTGAGGCACAGACTGGCGGCCCCACTGACACAGCTCATAAGTGGCACAGCTGGACCCCAGGATGCGGGGAGTCCAAAGGGACACCGAAAGCCTAAAACCACCTCGGAAGGCATCACAGAAAAAACCGACCCCTTGGCCCGGGAAATGAACAGAGTGGGTCAGGCCAGGAAAGGGAGCTCAGGAAAGAGGAGGCCTGGGGATCCCAGGCAGGGGCTATTGCGTGTGTACAGGAACAGAGCAATGACTTCCAAACCTGCCAAAAGTAGGCTCTTGGTCCCCCGCCTACCCCGTGCATTCCTTCCATAGTGCTCTTACTGTCCGCACCTCGTTCATTTGTTGACTTGTTTATTGCCCATCTCCAAGAGGACGGAAGCCTTGTCTGCCTCATTCATCCTCCATCCCTGTGTGCCCGGAGTGAGTGCCATGCCCAGCACTGGCGTCTGCCAAATGATTAAGTCTGCCTGGGGCTGCCAGATCTGCTTCCTTCTACGTCCCATGCATTTTTGAACTGGTTAATTTTTACTTTAAGTTGCAGGTGGGGAGGGCAGCTAGGAGAACTGTGGCAAAGCAGCAGCGTGTCCCACGCAGGCACCCTGTCTCTCAGCACACGTTCTACCCATGAGGAGCTGTGTCCCTCCCTGGGAGTGAGAGAAGGCAGCGTGGGGATGAGGCAGACAGATGTGAGCACCTCCTATTCATCCAGCACTGTGCCAGGCTCGGGGGTATAGTCCCTAGGGTTAGAGACAGGGGTGATCTTTAAAAGGCAGTGGCTTGGGAGTCACAAGACCTGGGTTTGAGCCCGACTGCTGCTTCCTAGCTGCACATAGCTGTCTATGTGTAAGCGGCTTAACCTCTCTGAGCCTCCCGTTCCTCATCTTTCCAATGGGGATGCTAAAAGTACCAATCTCATAAGGGCGCCATGAAGGTAAGATACACGTAAAGCACTTAGCCCAGCACCTGACTTAGTATCACTGTTACTGACACAAAAGGGGGTGGGAGTTGGGTAGGTTCAGTTGCCTAGGTAAGACCACGACAAGTTTCTGGGAGGGTTCCAGGTCACCTCAGCAAAGGTCCAACATTCTGTCACCTTTCATCACCTCGAATACCAAATTCTCAAGAGAGGCACTCCCAGCTGCCTCCCTCCATGAGTATCTTCTCCACTCCAGAGAATCTAGAGTCTCCCAAGAACTTGGCGATTTCCCCAAGTATATCTCCACCCTGATATTTCATCAATATTTTCAACCCGAGTAGTTCTAACGTCCACCTGCCAGGGGAAGGACACGTGGCACTGTCCAGGCCTTCCCACTCACAGCCACAGGGTTTCCACTGCCTCGGAATGCTGGCTCCAAAGCATCCCACAGCTATGGCTGTCCCACGATGGGATGACTCATGGCAGTTTTTCTTTCTTTTTTGCCCACTGCCAGTGAAACTAGTCAGATGCTTTCTCAAGGTGTAGCACTGGGTACCTTTGACAATCTACTCTCAAATCTAAACCCAAAATAAACAACACCAACCCACATCATATAGACTTATGTTGCCAAATGGAAAGGGGTTGGAACAGGTGTACACAGGTGTACACACACGCACACACACACACACAGTTTTTTCCGTTTGGTTTCCCTCACCTTGAACCCTATTTCTAGATTCAGAAACCATGGCCTCCCATGCTTGGGCTTCAGAGAGTCTGTGAATCCTTTGAAATCCCAGGCAAAGTTTTTATGTATGAAAATAGCAACATGTTGGTGCAGAGAAGGACATATTCCCCACTAGTTTTCCAGAGGAGCCCAACTTGAAGCCTTTAGGATGCTTCGGCAAAATCTGTCCATACACTCTCAGGATACGGTAGAGTTTCTAGTTGCCTCCCAACAGCCACTGCCCTTTCATCCATAGTAATAATTTCAACTAGGTTCATTGCTACCCAGAATAAAGACTGCATTTCCCAGCAATCCTTGCGGTTAGGTGTGGCCATGTGGCTAATTTTGGCCAATGAGAGATAGGCAGAATTTTCCACGGTAGCTTCCAGGTATTTCTATAGAAATCATTTGTCATGTGCTTTCCCCCTTCTTCTTCATCCCTTTTTCCTTCCTGCTGGCTGGAATGCAGACATGATGGCCAGAACTCAGGCGGCTCCATGGTCCATGAGGTGGCTTTGGGAATTGAACCCATACAAACAGAGTGATAAGATGGAAGAGTCTCAGTCTCTGAGGACTTTGCAGAGCAGGGGCACCATGCCAGCAACAAGACAGAATGTCTCTGGACTTTAATACTAAGAAGAAATAAATTTCCCTTTTCTTCCAGTCACTGTGATTTTGACTCTCTGTTGCTCACAACTAAAATTAACCCTAACTCATATTCAGGGTGAAACTAAGTCCCCGGAAGGAGATATGTTGTTTACGGCTCTCCCCGTCCATCTCTATGCATCCTCCTCAGCTCCTCCAAACTTCCTCCCCTCCCAGCACAAACCATGAGAACCCTCTCAGGCTAAACTCTCCTAGGAGCTGTCATTCCCAGAACTAAGAGACAAAACAAAACAAACAAAAAACAACTTTCCAAAGCAGTTGCCTTTGGACACCAACTGGTCGAACCAGCTCCCGCTGGAGAAGGAGGGCCTCAAGATTACAGACTCTCCAGGTCTCCCGCCCTCCAAAGATCTCAGAGCCAGCCCTCTGCCTAAGTGCCTCCAACAGCACCATCTAAATGTCCCAAACTGAGAGGAATAGGTACCACTTTCCCAGCTGGGACTTTGGCAGGAAGCAGACAGACTGGTTTATTAGAATGATATTAACATTGAGGAAGTTTCCTTTGAAACAATACCAACAACCACGAAAGGACAGGGTTTGGAAGCCTCGCCGTCCGAATTGTCTGCGTTACGATGGAGCAACAAACAAATGCAAAATTTCAGAATCTTAAGAGAATAAAGGTTCATTTTTCACCCATGTCCACTGTGAGCCAGCGGGGACACTCTACTCATCAGTGATGTTGTGCAGAAGGAAGAGATATCGCCTAAGGGTCCCCCCCTTGTGGAGCTGAGGTCTCCCATGGGGCTACTCACATGCTTTGAACTGACCACGGCAGACCTCACTTCTGCTCACAACTCATTGGCCGCACTAGTTACGTGGCTTGGACCAACCACAATGGCAGCA
Organism: Callorhinus ursinus; assembly: GCF_003265705.2. Classification (NCBI taxonomy): domain Eukaryota; kingdom Metazoa; phylum Chordata; class Mammalia; order Carnivora; family Otariidae; genus Callorhinus; species Callorhinus ursinus. The sequence goes on along the minus strand of NW_027397103.1, from coordinate 3,291,614 downwards.
GGAAGTACATTGCTTCGTATCTTGTGCCCTGAATTTTACCGAATCCCAGCTATGTGCCAGGTACTGTCCTAGGTGCCAAGGACACAGCCTTAAACCAGAGACCAAAGTCCCTACCCTCGGTCCCCCACGGAGCTGACGTTCTAATGGAAGAGACGGATAACAAAAAATCATCGAGGCATAAAATATAACCATCAGTAAGTAGCCAGTGCTATGAAGAAAAACCAGCTGACGGAAGAGAACCTGACTGTAGATCAAATGGTTGGAGAAAGTTTCTCTGAGTAGGTGGAATTTAAGTAGAGACACAAATGAAGTGAGAGACCAGTCTTGAGGAAATCTGGGGGAACAGTGTCACAGGCTGTGGGAAGAGCAGGAGGGAAGTCTTCAGACAGGAACAGTCCGAAGGACAGAAAGGAGACCACAGGACTCAAGCACAGTGAGCAATGGGTGGATGGCAGCAGGGAATCAGATCAGAAAGGTAGCCAGGAGCCTTTATGTTCTTCGTGAAACTTTTCAGTTTCTAAAATTATTTTCATTGTTGATTCAACTATTTGTTTGACAGATGTGAGAACAGAGACTTTTGTCTCATCTCTAGCCCCTAGGCCAGTGCTTTGTACATGAGAACTTAATAAATATGTAATGAATGAATAATGAATGGAGTCTCCCCACTCCCCACATCTGCCCCTCCTCGTGTGTTCATTAATTGGCACCACCACCCACCGACTGCCTACATCTAAACACTGGGTGGTACATCTGATGTGCCCTCTCCTCCCCTCCAGTGCAGTCCCTCAGTCAAAATGCTTCTGCTTCTTTAATATATCTTGGATTATGTCCACCCTTTCCCTCTCCTCAACCAACAACCCAGCCCAAGCCGCCATTTTCCCTGGACCCTACTTTGCTGGTCTCCCTGGAGTTTTGTCCCCCGGTGCCCTCTCCACCAGTGGCTGGTGATTTTCCTAGAACTCAGATCTCATCACACCCTTCTCCTTCTCCAAACAGCTCAATGGATACTCAAAGTGCTCAGGACAAAGCCTAACTCCTAAATGAGGTCCACAAGGCCCTATATCATCTGGCCCATGCCCACCTCCCCAACCATTTCCCACCTCACAACCCATGCCAATTACCCAGTGACATCGGTACTGTTGTCGTCCCCCTTTTACAGATGACAAGGCAGAGGTTCAGAGAGACTAGGCCACTGAACCAGAGCAGCACAGCCGGGTCTGTTCAGGTTCTTACCCACCAGCCTTTACTGTCTTTCTTAAGCTGGAAGTGCCAACACTTTTAAAGAAGTGTCATTTCTTTAAAGACCAGGTTAGTTGAGATATTATTTCCCTCACTGCAGAATAATTATCCGGGCCCTGAGAGGAGATTTCGGAAGCCGTGGTAGGCTCAGGAGTAAGTAGAGGGGCCCCTGAGAGCCCTTGGCTGGGGGAGTCCCTCTTTGAAAATAGGTGGGGGTGGGGGTGGGATGAGCCTCTCCACCCACAGCTGACCCCTGACTCCCTTCTCCCAGAGACACATGCAGGTAAGGGGAGCCCCTACGGACCTCTGACTCCCTGTCTCCCACTGAGTCCACTGAACCCCAGGCCCCCAGCCCAGCTCTGAGCAGCTTTCACACTCGTGACACATAAGGATCCCGCTGGCTGACACAGTGATGGCTTGTCCCAGGCAGCCTCCAGGCTCCCAGTGTCAGTGGGTTCCTGGCATCACCTGTTCTACTGAGAAAGTCTGCAAGGGCTAAAAGAAGTTTCCAGACCCAGCGAGGAGGCAGAGGGAGAGGTAGGCTGGTGACCTGAAGGTCAGCTGTGGTCTGTTGGGTCCCTTTGGGTTCGGAGAGCCCTTGCTCCCCACTGGGCAGCAAAGAGTACGGGATTAGCCGTCAGCACAGATCTGACTCTGTGCCTTTACTTTTCAACATAAAATGGGGTTGGGGCGTTTGGGTGGCTCAGTCGGTTAAGCGTCTGCCTTCAGCTCAGGCTATGATTCCAGGGTCCTGGGATTGAGCCCTGCTGTGCGGGGCGCCTGCTTCTCCCTCTTGTGCTCCCCCTGCTTGAGCTCCCTCTCTCTGTGTCCAATAAATAAATAAATCTTTAAAAAAACATAAAATGGGGTTAACAATATACCACCTCCTCATAGGCTTATCACGAGGATGAAGAGAGGTAAGGTATACAGGGCATTTAGTAGAGGTTGGCACATAAGGGGTCTCAAGTAATGGTGGGGACAAGTACTGTCGTGTGGTTTGGGTGGTTGTTATTCACAGAATCATGTGGTGGTAAAGAGCACAGGCTCTGGAGCCAGATTGCCTGGATTTGAGCATCAGCTCTGCTACTGAGTAGCTGTGTGAGCTTCAGTGAGTTCCTTAACCGCTCTGTGTCTCAATATCGTCATCTGTGGACAGAGATTATCATTCTTATCTTAGAGCAAATTGGAGTAGGAGTAAATAAATTGATTTATGCAAAATACGACTCTTACAAAGTGTTAAATAAGTGTTATTATTATTATTATTACCTATAGAGGCCGTCAGAGCAAGCAATGCCTGGAAAGAACTTTGGAGATAATAGTAAGAGGAAGCTAGAGCTCAATCAATAAGCATTAGTTGTGTGGGATTGTGAGGGCATTGACTTGGGTAGGGCGGGAGCATATGGGTTGTTTATTTTATTTTACTTATTAATCATCTGTTTTTGCACGGGTGTTTGTTGAAGGAAGGAGCACTGGGGGGCTGGGCCTGAGGTTGAGACACGGCGGGGTTTAGAAGTCACAAGCTGGTGGTCTTGGACAAGTTCCTTCCTGTTGAACCTCAGTTTCTTCATCTATAAGATGGGGATGTTGAGAGCATGAACCTCTGGGAGGGGGCTGTCGTGAGGAATAAATGAACAGCATGCTTGGAAATCATTTCACTTGGTCCCTTCTAAGTATCTGGGAAATTTTAGCTGCTATTCTAGTGCTGTTACTGTGTGCAGGGTCTGTCCCACGTGAGCAAGGCGATTCAGACACAGGGTTGCTAACACGACATCATCTGCTCGGCCAAGATCTGCTGAGCTCCTACAAGGCACCAGGCACCCTTCTAGGCACAGGGGATGCTGTGTGAACAAGACACCCAAGGGTCCTGCCCTCCTGGAGCTGAATGTGCTGGAAATTCCACTAATGTCGTCTGTTGGGGGTTCTGAGAAAGGGAAGGAGAAAGGACATGAGCATATGCACGCCCCGCCATTTGCTGGAGCATGTCTTGGGCTCCGGGGGTGTCCACGGAGGGAACTCTGAGACGGGGCTTCCTGGACCTGGAGGCTGAGTGAATGCGGGAGGCCACCAGGATCGCCCCCATGCCTGGAACGAAAGCTCCGGAGCCCTAGAGTTGTAGAGAAAACAGTAAGCAAAAATGCGGTCGCGAAAGCCATGCATTTGAAGGAGCCACAGAGGCTCCTCCTTCAGTCCGATAAGACTCCACCCCACACAGGGTTCGGGCTGGGCCTGCAGGTGAAGGGGTGTGAGGCTGGGCAGGGCCAGGGACTGGAAATACCTAGGGGAGGAGGGAACGTGGGGTCTTACTGCTGTGGAAGGGAAGAGCACAGAAGTGGGCAGCCAGCCAACGGTGTCTTTGTCACTACCTGGGTGACCTCAGGCTGCTGCCATTTCCTCTGGGCCCCCCCCCCCCATTTCCCAACTGCAGGGTGATGTCATCCTCCCCCTGGGCTGTCTGTTCGAGGATGAACGGTGGTCCTTCCCAGGTGAAAGCTCTAAGAGGAAAGCAGCCCAAAGAACACTTGTTCTGGAACCTGGGGCCTACTATTGCCCCCCACCCCTGCCCCAACAGGCACAGGCATCCCACAGGGGCTTTCCTTCCCAGGGAGAGCCAGCCTGGCGGCCCCTCTCCCTCCCCAGCTCCTCCTGGGCCTCGCCCCAGGTTTTCATCTGGCTAATGACAGCCTGTAGGGTTTACTGACCCCTCTCCAGGTGGCTGGGCCAGCAGGCTGAGCATCTACCTCCTTCCTCAGCTTCCCAAAGCGGAAGGCTTGGCCTGGCCCAGAAATGTGCTGAGAATCCAGGGGCAGGTGGACAGCATACAGCAAGCATGTGGGAAGATGACTGGTCGAGACCCGGGGGCCCCCAAATCCCCCCAGGTGTGGCCCTTGGCAGGTGGCTTCACCTCTCCGAACCATGAGGGTCCAATGAGGTCATGAATAAAGTGCTGAGCACATGGCCTGGTATACAGCCAGCGCTCAATAAATGTGAGCCATGCCTGTGATTATAAGAGGTAATGCAGCAGAGGGGTCAAGAGCCAGACAGCCTCGGTGCGAATCCCAGCTCTGCCACTTAACCGGGTGTGTAGACTCAGGTGAGTCCCGTGATCTCACCGAGCCTCAGTTTTCTCAGCAGTACAATGGGGATAATGAAAGCCCCTTCCTTGTAGGGTTGTAGGAGGGATGTCATGGGTTAAGATACATAAATCCAAAGGGCTTAGAACAGAACCCAGCACATGAAAAGTGCTGGATAAATGCTAAGGATTGCTATTTCTGCTTTCTAGCTGCACCCTTTCCTCGCCTCTCCTGCTGGCTTCGGGGCTGCAAGCATCCTTGAAATGAGAGGGTGGATGAAGGCTCTGTGGGGTTGTGGCAAAGAGACCTAGAGAGGAAGAAGGAGGTTCTTCCAGCTCACACCCATCAGCAGACTCGCCCATAAATAAACACAGCCCCATCCGGGCATAAACACAATCACCGTTCCACCCACTCAAATCCACACACAAACGAACTGGGGTCCCAGCCCAGGTCCCAGGCAGGGCCGGCTTTCTTCTCTGTGGCAGGCAGTGAATCTCCCCACTGGGGCTCCAACCCAGCCGGCCCCGCCCCAGCTGTAACGACAGGGAGAGCCAGGCTTCTGTGCCCAGCCATGACGTCAGCCTGGAGCTTCGAGCCCCAATGATCTCACCAGAGCCAAGTGGGGACCCAGTCACTCACTCGGGTTGGGGGAGGCGGGCGCCTCAGTCTCCCTCTCGCGGCTAGTGGGGGAGGGAGAGTGGGGGTCTCCACCAGTCAGCTCAGCGCGGACCAGGTGCCCCCCCACCCCAGGCCCTGCCACCCCGGAGCAGTGCCTCTGCTTCCTCACCAGCAAAATGGGGGTGGGGAGAACACCCCTGTTGTTGTTGTGAGGGTTCAAGGTGAGAGGGGCACCCCAGGCTCCCCACGGAGGCAGGTCGTAGGAGGAGGCTGTAAATGCTGGTTGTTTTTCTCCCTACTATTATTTTTAGCAAACGGCCTCATGCAGGCACTGCCTAACAACAAACTGATTTCTCAACCAGTGACTCACTGAATTCCTTAACACCCCCACCCCACCCCACCGCACCCTGTGAGGAAGGCAGGGCTGAGACCCTGCAGCCCACAGATGGAGAACTGCATGCCCAAATCGCCCACCTGTGGTTGGGGACGGATCAAAGATTGGAACCCAAGCTCAGGGGGCCGTTAGGTCAAAGGACAATTTGTAAGTTCATTCTCCGGAAGCTATGGGGGAGGAACAGGGAAATCTAGCAAGTAGGTCCTCTCTGGGCCTCGGGTTCAGGCCCAGAGACCCACCGCACCTTCTGATAATTAGCATTATTAGCAGTCATAATCTGGGGACTACTACTACTAATAGAGGCTACCATCGTTCTCACTTCCTACGGCAGTTTCCTCACAGGATTGTTGTTGTGGTTGAAGGCAGTCTAGTATTTGGAAAGCACTTAGAACAGGGTCCAGCGTACAGCAAGCCTGACGTAACTGAGAACTCAAAATTGAGTATGTAAAAGTGTCAGTCTGCTAAATGTTTAAGGATGATCACCTCATGTGGTCCTCATGGACACAGCCACGAGGTGGCTACTATTATGTCCATTTTACAGGTGGGAAGACTGACGGGCTCACAGATGCCCAGGGAATAACGTTACTGCTCCCAGAGGACGCTGAAGGCAAGCTCCCTCCCAGGTCTGGTTGTAAGGGGGGAGGGGATTGCAGCCCAAGGCCACCTGCCTTCAAATCCACTGGGCTCCCATCCCTCTTCTCTCCTTCGGCAGGTCCCCAAGGGGGGGCAGGACGCAGCAGGCGGGGGAAGGTATTACTGGGGTGACCCAGAGCCCTGGCAGGCGGAGGGTTATTAATAGCCTAGCCGGTCTTTGCACCGGGCTTGGGGAGGCGGGCGGGGGAGGGAGCGGCGGGAGGGGGCGGAGCTGAGCCCAGCCCGGGAGGAGAGTGTCCGGACTGGCTGGCTGGACTTGGCCGCCAAGGCCCCTCCCCGCCCCCTGGGAGCCCAGCTGTTCCCTCAGCGGATTCTCAGGGACTGGTTCATCACCTCCGAATACTCCTGTGACAGGAGGCACTGGCAAAGCCCGCCCCCAGCCCCAAGCAGCAATAAATAGAAGCTCTCAGCCCAGGAGAAGCAAGGAGAAGTTTCTAGGCCCGCGTCCCTGGGTTTATTAAGCTCCTGACGCTCCTCCATGAGACATCTCAGCGGCTCTGGCTGAGAGTCTGGACAGCCTGGGAGGACAGTGACTGGCTGATCTGCGGTGAGGCAGTGCGGAGAGGGGCCCTCTGGAATTCTGCTGGGCCGGCTGGTGGTCGCCTTTGGAGTGTCTTTGGGGGCTGGGACCCCAGCCAGGTACCCCCTCTGTCCTTGGCAGTGGATGGTTCAGCGTTTTCTGAAGCTGAAGAATAAGCTCCGAGGGCCAGCCCCCCCTCCACATCACCTTGCTGTGTGACCTTGGGCAGGTGGCTCCCTCTCTCTGAGCCTCCTTTGCCCCTCCAGCTCAGCAGCCATGGCTGATGGTCAGATGCCCTTCTCCTGCCACTACCCAAGCCGCCTGCGCCGGGACCCCTTCCGGGACTCGTCCCTCCCCTCACGCCTGCTGGATGATGACTTTGGCATGGACCCCTTCCCCGACGACCTGACGGCCTCATGGCGCAACTGGGCCCTGCCTCGATTCTCCCCGGGGTGGCCTGGCACCCTGAGGTCAGGCATGGTGCCTCGGGGGCCGACAGCTGCAGCCAGGTTTGGGGTACCTGGGGAGGGCATGAGTCCCCCACCCTTCCCCGGGGAGCCCTGGAAAGTGTGCGTCAACGTGCACAGCTTTAAGCCAGAGGAGCTGATGGTGAAGACAAAGGACGGATACGTGGAGGTGTCTGGTGAGTGAGGGGCAGGAGTGAGAGAGAACCCAGGAGAGGGTTGTAGGCTTCAGCCCCGGGAATAGTCAGGAGAACATCGCTTCCCTTAGACGGTGAGCTGTGACAGCAGCGAGTGACACAGGTGACTTCAGGGCTCAGGAATGCAGCCTAGAGAGCCCACAGAAGTTATCTTTCTGGAAAAGTACTCCTGTCCTGGCTTCCAGGAGACACCTCAACCCGACCCAGCTGGGGGGCCCTTTGGGGGCTGTATCAGTCAGAGTAGAGGATGGGAAATGGAAACCACGGCACATGATTTGACAGAAAAAAATTTTGTGTAAAGAATAAGTTCGGCAGACATAGAAGAAATACAAAGACAAGAGAAGGGACTCTCGGCGCCCCAGGGGCACAGCGCAGTCTAGAAGCGTGTGCCATGACAGAGCTAATAATCAGCACAGGTTTCAAGAAGAACACCTCCCCTTGTCCCAGATAAGGAAACTGAGGCATGATAGTCACTATAACGATTCTAATTGGTGACCTTGACTGAGCGCTTACTCTCTGCTGGGCACCACACTACACGCTTTACCAGTAGTATCTCAGTTAAAACAACTAGAACAGGTGGGGCCTGTTTGTCTCCTCTTTTTACAGATGAGGAAACAGAGGCACAGAAAGCTTAAAGTGACTTGCCCACGGCTGCCTGGATTCAAACCCAGGCTGTCTTGGGAGCTGGGAGGCCAGAAGCGATTTGAAGGTTTATTGAGCACCTGCTGGGTACCAAGAACTGGGCTAAGACTCTTATATTCCTTCTACCAGATAATCCTCACTCACTCCAGCCCTGGGAAGCGGGGCCGTCTACTCCCATTTTACAGCTGAGGAGGTTGAGGCCCAAGCGGGACTTGTCCAAGGTCACGCCATGAGTCAGCAGCCAGCAGGAAGAGTCTGAGCCTGCCCAGGACTCCAGGCCCAGGGCTTGCGCCACCTCCCAGCCTGGGAGAAAGGAAGAGGAGACAGGAGGCTCAGTCCCCATTAAGCAGGGCAGCAGGCGAACGGCTTCTTCTGTCTTCCGTCCCAATTAAGGCTGCATTAAAAGGAGTGTTTTTCTGGCAGGCTCCCAGCCAGAAAATCAGTAAAAGCCATTGCAAAGCCGGGCTGGGCAGAAACAAGCCCGGCAGGGCAGGGCGGCATGTAGGGGGAGTTTCAAATCCTCGCAGGGCAGAATTATAAACATCAGAGGCTCTGGGGGGCCGGGAGGGGTGGGCCACAAGTCATGTTGGGGCCGTGGAGGTGTTCAGCCGGGCCTTCCTGGGTTGGCTGCGGTTGAACCTGGTTCTGCCACAGACCAGCAGGGTGTGCAAATTGTTTATGTTCTCTGTGCGTTGTTTCCTTATCTGGAAATGGGGGTTCCAGTGGCTACGCAGCATGAGGATCGCTGTATTACATGGGCCGATGCGTGTCCAGCGCGGACCTGCTGCCTGGAACATGAGGAATCAGTATTCTTATGGCTGTGATGGTGCTGTGATTAAAATGCTGGGCACAGAGCAAGGGCCCAGGAGACCATAAATGGTAGATGCTCTTTGAGACCTGGGGTCCAGTCCTGACCCTGCCAGATGGATAAGGACAAGAAAGCTTCCCACCGCTCCGAGCCTCAGTACCCTTATTGGCAGAACGGGTTGTGTAATAATATCGGCCCTGCAAGTCTGTAGGAAAGATTAAAAATACATGCAGACAATATATGATAATAAATGCAGAGAGTCTGTAAAATGGGGCGATTAACAGTGTCTGTCCAGCACTCTGTGAATAAGGGGATTATTACCAACACCTCTCCCATCTTTGTTTTAATTGGGATTCCGGAATCTTCCACCCCAGGTTGGAGGGTTTCCCACGCCCTGTGGCCCCTCCGGGAGACCTGGGGAAAATGTTTCCTTCATTCTCCTTTCTAGGTGCTTCTTACTAACTGGGCTGTGGCAACTCCGGGCTGAGATCCCAGATGAGTACCTTACTAATCCAGAGGCTCTGCATGAGGCTTTGAGCAAGTCATGGAGCCTCAGTTTCCATATTTGTAAAATGGGGTTGTTGGGTGCTTAAGTAAGGCAGACAAAGCCTTTTAAAGTTGTAAAAATGCCTCCCAGGTGTGCACTTAGCAACCTCAGCTTGACAGAATCCAAATCCCCTGAGAGTACGTACAGAGACTTTCAGAAAATGGATTTAAGAAATCAGATTGATATCGGGGCTCCATTTAGAATCAGATCCAGGCTTTTCTCCTGTTATCACATAATGACAGACCTATTCTTCCTCAAGCACCTGGTGCAGGGCACTGTGCTCAATGCCTGTGTATGTTGGCTCCCTGGTTCCTCACATAGACTCTCAAGGAAATACGGGTAGGTTTGTGATACCCACTTTACAAGTGAGGAAGTTGAGGCTCAGAGAGAGTAACTCACCTGAGATCCGCTGTCCTCCATGGCACATGTCTGCAACTCAAAGCCAAGCCTGCTTAGATGGTTCCGAGTCAGGATGGCTGGATTTTCTTCTGATTATACGGCCTTGGGCAAATCCTGCCACCTCTTGGGCCTCAGTTTTACTTAGGAGGAGTTGAACTCAATCAGTATGTATTTGCCAAATGGTACGTTTTAAGATATCAGTAGGTATCTAAGACATGCGGGATAGGTGGCCCAGATTTTTAGAGATGTGCCAGAGGAAACAAAATTATAAACAGGTCTCGTCACTGCAGGACTTATGAGGGCTTTGAATTTGCTTAGGTAGTTTGTGGATCTCTGGAGGCGGCAGCCCTGTCTTATCTGACCACGTCTGAGTGTCTAGTTCCAGGGAAGTATTTGGAAAATGCTAGACTAGATGCTTTCCATGATGCCTTATCCACCCCTACTCCTACCCTGTGGCCACCAGCCAAGAAATGTTCTCTTCATGGGCCACGGGGCCAGGACCTGGCCAAGAAGGAACTGGAAAATCCAGAAGCCTTATTCCCACCCCTTCTCCTTAATCCCAGGGCCCCTGCCTCCCCTGGAAACAGCACCTTCTTTCTTTAGCTGGGCCAGTGGCTTTCCCCGAAGTACTGATGCCTGCCTCTTGGCACCTGCATTTTTCTGAGGCATGTTGAAAAAATAGTAGCTGTGAGGGGCCTCTGGCTTGCCCTGGCCTCCGGATGAGTTCTTTATTTTTAAAAAAAAAGAAGCATAATTACTTTTTTTCTGTTTACAAAAATAAAATATTTCCACGGTAGAAAATGTAGATAGGAAAGCAAAATCAGAAATTAAAAACCATCATAATCCTTAAGCTGCCCTAATAAATAAATATTCAAATTATATTTAAGTTAAGCTTCAACATGAACCTCCAGTAGCAACATCCATTTTCAACCAGGCTTCTCTTTATGGAAATCTTGGAGTTACGCCTGCTCAGAGATCCTCCCTTCCCTAACCCCAACACCCTATTTTCAGGGTGTGGACAGGCAAGCTTAGCCTTTCAGGAGCAGTCCTTTCCCAGATATCAAAATAAGCCACAAACCTTCGCCCTCACACAACATTTTTACAACTTACAAAGCAATCCTGTGACTCACCCTCATTTGCTCAGCAACCCAATAATTAGGAAGGTGTTGCCATCCCCATTTTAGAGAAGAGTAAGCTGAGGCTCAGGGAAGAGTGGGGTTGTGCTAAGAAGTATTAGAGCAGGGACTGAAAGTCCAAAACCTACACCCCTTTGCTCCAGCATTTCCAAGCTGTGTGACCCTGGGCGTATCACGTAACCTCTCCGAACTTCCCTTCCCCATCTACAAAATTGTAATAATGAAAGTCCCCGTTTCTAAGGTTGTCGTGAATATTAAAGAAGTAGCTATAGCCAGGGGCTGGGAGGGTGGCTGACACCAAGTAAGCACTATGTAAGAGTCTGTTATTGCTATTCTTTTGATCATCATCATTGTTTATTATTCTCAGGACACCAAGTGTGCAAAAGGGCTGAGTCAGAGGCACTGGCCGGTCCCCAGGGGAAGCAGGCCTCCGGAGGCCTGGGCTCTGGGGAGGGTTTCAGGGAACAGACAGTGTTCCCCTGGCCACAGGCCTGGGTTAGGGATGGACAGTTGGTACTCGTGGACTTGGCAGGTCCAAATCTACTCTCCCAGCACCTTCAGAGCATAGCGTGTTCTGGGTAACCAGACACTCCCGTTTAAAAACTAATTCCTATCCGGTACCCCTTTCCGCCCCGCTTGTGAGTGAATAAACGGATGCAGCCTTTCCTAAGGGCCATTTAGCAATACAGATCAAGCCTCAGAAATCCTAGAACTTAGAATTTATCCCAAAGAAGTCATCAGGCTGGATGTGAAGATCCAGCTGTAAGGATGTTCCGTGCAATGTGGCGCAATGAGGTTCTTTCTAAGGTCACATACCTGTCTCAGTGCCCAAAAGCCAGGGAGTGGCTAAATGAACTTATGTTTCCCTACAGTGGAATGTTGTGCAACCATTAAAAAGTCACGTGGTGGAAGAATATTTGGTGTAACATGGAAAAATAATTATCATGTGTTAGCAAGAGATAGCAGTTTTGAGCGTAACATAAAATGTGATCCCATTTGCTAAAATATATGATATACATCTATACTATGTAACATTTATGCGTGCCTAAGTAACATAGAAAGAAAAGTCTGGAACTTACACAGAAATGTGGTTTCGTTGGGGGGGGTTTCAATCATTTATTTATTTTCTACATTTTGTAGGATACCCTTGTATTATCTTACAATCAAAACAAAGTCATTAATAAAGAAAGTATGAATAATAAAAAAAGCAATTAATAAGGTAATCACCTATAAATTGTCAGTTTTTTAAAAACCGGGGCTGCAAAAAAAATCCCACAGGGTTGTTTACAGTCTGGATTCCAAAGCTTCTCAGAAGGGTGTCCCTGTGCACATGAGGGTTCTTGGCCGGGAAATGTGGCCCCACAGATGAGGAACAAATAAAGATAGGACCTAGAAGGCTCCACTGGGCACTAATCTGGTTTGTGTAAAGAGAAATTAGAGAGGCGCCAGGGTGGCTCAGTCGTTAAGCATCTGCCTTCGGCTCAGGTCATGATCCCCGGGTCCTGGGATGGAGCCCCGCGTCAGGCTCCCTGCTCTGCGGGGAGTCTGCTTCTCCCTCTGCCCCTGCCGCCAGCTTGTGCTTACTCCATATCAAATAAATAAACAAAATCTTAAAAAAGAGACAGAGAGAGAAATTAGAGGCTTTCCCCATTTAAAAAAAAAAAAAAAAAAGAGTGAAGAGTGGCCAGGAGGCTCAGAAGTTGTTATATAAATTGCAAGGTGATAGCCAGTTTGGGCTCAAACCTTCATGTAATCTTATGTTTTTCCTTCCTGAGGAAGAAGAACTGCCCTCCCCGGCTACCCTGTGGAAGGCGGGGCAGGTGGAATGTCAAATCTGTGATGTCTGATGTGTCATTTCTTAAGGAGACCTCCCCCGCTTTGGAGACTCTGGGTGTTTCTGTTTTGTTTTGTTTTTAAGCAGATTGAAGCATTATTTCCAGGCAATTCATCCGTTCTGGGTACAGATAATGTGGCTCAAAGAGCTGATTGCAAGCTGGAACAGGAAGAGGGGCGTGAGACCCCAGCACTTGGCGTAGATTCAGGGAGAGCTGGTTCAGAGCCCAGGCCTGCCGTGCACCTGCTGGGTGACTGTGGACCCATCACTGGGCCTCAGTTCCCGCTCGTCACCAAGGGGGAAGGAAGCCCACCTTCACAGCCAGGAAAGGCTCTGTGCGTTGTAAAGCCCACTGGGTGGCAAGCCAGCCCTCAGCATGTGACCCCACTTCTTTCCTACCACCCCTCCTGGGATGCTAGCCTCCGGGTTTGACTGGCTGGTTAGGGGGAAGGGCTGAGGTTGCTCAGACAACTGGTGTCTCCAGACTGAGCTCCGGAGCCAAAGGGTGGGGCAGGGGCAGGGGCTGGGGCAGGATTCAAACCCAAGCCCAAGTCCTGACCGAAGTCCAGGGGCATAGATGCTTACGTGTGGCATTCCGCTCCCTTCTAGGCAAACATGAAGAGAAGCAGCAAGAAGGTGGCATCGTTTCCAAGAACTTCACAAAGAAAATCCAGTAAGTCACCTGGCGGTGTGGGTTCCGGGGTGGGGGCAGAGCAGCAGGTAGTGTCTGGGACCCGAGATCTGGTGTGACTCCCTCTTTCAAGACAAGCCCCAGGGCAGGGAATTGAACCCTCACCCCTCACACCTAAAGGGGAGAAGGTGTCACAGCAAACCTGTGATTCCGTGAAAATCGGGGCACTCTCCGACCCACGTGGTATGTCTGGGGAGGATCTCCATCACCATCAAGAGGGGCCCTCCCCTGATGCCCAAATGCCCAGTAGAATCTTGCGAACGTTGCTTGCTCTAAGTGTCCTACCACCACCGAGAGAGCATGCCGCCTTCCCCAGAGCATGAAGCTGGAAGGTGTCCCGACATTGCTGTTTCCTCCCGGGAGGGCTTTGGAGGCTGAGACTTTGGGACACGTGAAGGGCAGGTTTTGCTGAGGGGTGTGGGAAGGGCTGAGCCTGGGGGAGTCATGCCAGCACCAGGAAGACCACCAGGCCGGGCCAATGAATCAAAGCCAGCCGTAGGGAGGGAGCCTACGGTTCCAATGGGGGACACCTCTTCCCAGACACACCCTCCACCCAGCAGCACTCTGCCACGTACACTTCTGGCCCCAAAGTCTTGTCCCAGTCAGTGCATTTAATCTTTGCAGCGGGCACAAGAGACATTACCCTCCTTGTATGATGGGGAAACTTGAGTTCTCAGAGGTGAAGAGACCTGCCCAGAGTCCTTACGATTTGAATTTAGAACAGCCCCAAACCGATCCCTGAACCCTGAGTGCCGCGCTCATGCCTGGAGCAAGGGATGCCCTGTCCTCACCCGTAAAAGGGATCGGGTGGGTGTTGATTCCAGAGTCACCAACTGAAAATGAAATCAAATCATGGCACAGGCACCAGCGCACAGTAGGTCCCCAGAAGTGGCAGTTTGTTGTGACTATTATTGGTGGTGGTGCTGTGTCTTTACTCCACGCCTAGCCCTGGCAGAAAGGCCCTGGGGCTGGAAGAGAGTGTGCTGGCTGCATTCTGAGGCTTCTTTCAGCTTTGGGATTCGGCAAGCCTGTCTCTCCTGCCATGTGCTCAGTCCTGACCCGCCCAGTGCCTCTGGAGTTCTTAGAAGCCCATGGACGCTTCCTGATAAGGCAAATGGCTGTTTTTCTTCACGCTCACTGGCTCGCCTGCCATTCCCCAAGACCCACACCTCTCCCTGGTATAGCAGCCACATGAAACGCTGCTCAGAGGGAGAGGGGAAAGGAAAGGGGCGGGGGGAGAGTGCAGGAGGAGCTGATGTTTCTTGGAAGAGACTCAAATAAGGTCTCAGGATGGAGTCACAGGCAGGGCAACGCTGGGGAAGGGACTGAGCTGGAAAGAAGTCAGGGGGCTAATCATCTTTATAAAACGTGGATTTCCCCATCTCCGAGGCCTCCGAGAAACAGCTTGCTGGGGTGACTTGACCAGACAGAAATGCCTAAAGCTGCTCAAGGCACAGCTGGGGTCCAGCAGCTGAGCAGAGCTACTTGTTACAATATTGGACTAGCCATTGTCCTGAGCCCCGCAAGTGCCCTCCCTAGCCAGCCTGGCCACCCTGACCCTATCCCCAGGACCCTCCGAGCTTCCCCACATCCCAGCAACAAGGGGCCCCCAGCATCCTCCTCCAACGCTATGGCACGTATCCATCCATTCTGGTGGGTCATTGTCCCGCTGGGCCAGTTGCTAAGTGTTTTGAAACTCCTCTGGACGTAGGGAGCGCTGGTTCCATGATAAAGAAAATGGATAACTTAGAAGAGCTCCCTGAACTGTTCTGAGCTTCTGTTCCCAGATTCCCTCATGGACAGAGCTGTGATGGGGGATGAGAGGAAGCGTGTAAAGCATTTAGCATGGGGTCCAGACTCAGTGTTCAGTCCGTGGGGATTAATATTATTAAAAAACTCTGCAAGGTTGGAGTCACATGAGAGCAGCTGGGACCTCCTGGGCCCCCTGGCTCTGCCCAGACTCTAGACACCAAGGATGGCCCTGGCCCACTCTCAGGAGACTCCATTGCCTCTCCCAGGAAAAGCTCCAGTCCTCAGAGGACAGGGAAGCTCCTTCAGCCAGACTGAGATCCTTGGAGATTTCCTCCCAGGCAGGACGCTACAGCCTTTGCCACGGCTAGGAAATTCTTCCCAACACATCCATCCCCTTGTGAAAGGGACCATTTGGACCGGGTGACGGGGAGCAGGAGAGGTCTTGGAATTTGCCGATCAGGTTGGGGGGCAGGGCAAGACTGTAGATGGGATCTTTCCACACCCAACTTGGGTGGGAGGACAGGAAGCAGGGGACTCAGGGAATCATCAACGCAAGATGCTCAGAGTCAAAGCAAACTTTAGTTCCTTGCTCCCTCTCTTCCCAGATATCTGTTCTGCCATTATTGACATCCGCAGTGTGTCAACAGCCATGTGAAGAGGAGGTTAGCTTTAATATTACTTCACCTTTAAAAGAATCCTATGAAGTAGGCATTGTTAAGCCCATCTTCTGCACAAGAAATCTGAAGTTCAGAGGGATTTTGGAATCCCACAAAGGGCACACAGCTAGTAATGAGCCAGATCTGGGATTTGAACACAGGTCTCCCCACCTTCAAAGCCCATGGCCTTCCTTCCTGGTTAGGTGAGACCAGATTGCAGTCATTCACAGACCGTCAAATATTTTTGCCTTATGTGCTTACATGCCCATATTATTATTTGCTTAAGATTTCTTTTCTTTTTGATCAGGTCACTTTTGCAAAAGTTAAATTCCTACTAAAACGTTCACTGAAGAGGGCAATCCTAAAACAAATCAAGTGAAAGAAAAATGCGGTTGAATAGGTAGCACTGTCTGCCTAAGGGTCCAAGCCTTAGATCAGCTCTCTCTTTGTTAAAAACAAAATAGCAAGGGATAGAGGTTAAAGGTATTAAAGTCATGTTAACACTTAGCTGAGACCTTCCTTTGGATGCAAATGGAAGGATTGAAAGAGAATAGAAGAGGAATAGTTTTCCTACAGCCAGTGACTACAGTAACAACGGAGAGGCTAACACTTACTGAGCACTTACTGTATGCCAGGCACTTGGATAAGCCTTTTGCTTTCATTATCCCGTGTAATTCTCGCACTACCTTAAGAGGTAGAAACCAACCGTTAACCCACTTTTCCTATAAGGAGGTAGGTTCAGAGAGGCTAGCTCACTAGCCTGAGGTCACACAGTCAGGAAGAATCAGAATTCGAACTCAGGTCTGCCAGCCTGCAAAAGCCATGCTCTGGATTGCAGCGGCCCTGCCCCATTGCATCAGGTGTGCTATGGGCTAGCATGCAAATAGTTAAACAGAGTTGGCCCATCCCCAGTAGTGGGAGGGAGGTCCAGACTTTTGGCCTCCTCTATGCTTCAGAAGTTTGACTTGGCCTCTGCCCAAGTTCCCTCTTTCTCTTCCCTACTTCCCAGCAGGTCCCTTGTTAATCTCTGTGGCTCTAATTTAGCAGGAGTCTCCTGGGTAGATGAGGCTCATGTGGTTACATGTTGCTACTCACAGCAAAAGCTCCCCACCCCCTTCAGGAAGGATCCTGCCCTGGGCCAGAATGGGTCGGCCTCCTTGCCTGGTTCTTTCATCAAAACCTCTGCATTTTTTTTTTTTTTAGATTTTATTTATTTATTTGAGAGAGAGAGAATGAGAGATAGAGAGCACGAGAGGGAAGAGGGTCAGAGGGAGGAGCAGACTCCCTGCCGAGCAGGGAGCCCAATGTGGGACTCGATCCCGGGACTCCAGGATCATGACCTGAGCCGAAGGCAGTCGCTTAACCAACTGAGCCACCCAGGCGCCCAAAACCTCTGCATTTCTAACAAGCAGGGCCATCCTGGACCAGTGGAAAGATCTATGCTGATCAACCCTCCTGGCTTCCTTTTTTTTTCAAAAGTCTGGTGCCAGGGGAGGCAATAGAACATCATGATCAGCTGCTCTGAGTTTGGAGGCCAAGATTCCAATTCCATTCCCATCTGCTTCTTTCCAGCAGCGTGACCTTGGGCAAGTCACTTCATCTCTCTGGCCTCAATTTCCTTGTCTGTAAATGGGGACAGTAACAGAACTTGCCTGGTGGGATCATTGTCAACAACTAGAGGAGATGATCCACAGGTGAACTACCTGGCACATGACTCAGAGGTCATAGTTTTCATAATCTTTATTAATAATGGCATCCCAATGAGGCCATGAACATGTTCTCACAATTCTGGTAATTAGTTGAAGGAACCATGTTCCAGATTGTCTCTTTCACCCAAAACAATAAAAAAATCATTAAAAAAAAATAGCTTCAGAAATGGAACCAGAGTTGGATTCAGAAATCCCTTTGAGGTTCTCACTCACTGAGCCTGCCACTTGATTTCCCCAAGTCTCTGCTAAATGTTCTGTGCAATGGGCATATTAATTCCTACCTATGAACCACTCGGGCTCTTTATAAAGTTCTAGCCAGGTCATTTCCTATAAATGTGTTTTGGGAACAAAGCAGTTATGACCTGTTAAGAGATACATCAGCTGTGACCCAAATCAAGGCTCATTCTAAGCATCAGGAGAATGTCGCCAGGTGGTCAGCCTGTTCCATCCTTAATTCACCAGTAACGCTTTCTGTAGGAAAGCACTTGCAGCAGGCATATGGCTAATGAAAGTGTGTTATCTGCTGTGAGTTAACACCTTACCTGCATTTTATTTTTTTTCAGAGCAGATTTTTTTATTGTTATGTTAATCACCATACATTACATCATCAGTTCTTGATGTAGGGTTCCATGATTCATTGTTTGTGCATAACACCCAGTGCTCCACGCAGAACGTGCCCTCTTTAATACCCATCACCAGGCTAACCCATCCCCCCACCCCCCTCCCCTCTAGAACCCTCAGTTTGTTTTTCAGAGTCCATCGTCTCTCATGGTTCGTCTCCCCCTCCGACTTACTCCCCTTCATTCTTCCCCTCCTGCTATCTTCTTCTTTTTCTTTTTTTTTTAATTTTTTTATTGTTATGTTAATCACCATATATTACATCATTAGTTTTTGATGCAGTGTTCCATGATTCATTGTTTGTTCATAACACCCAGTGCACCATGCAAAACGTGCCCTCCTCAATACCCATCACCAGGCTAACCCA